>NC_141150.1:136673104-137034354 GCF_053477565.2 Lygodium microphyllum | reverse complement strand
CTTTGCCACGACCACCATCATCATCATTATTATCATCGTCTCCATCATTATCCTCATCATCATCTCGTCCATAAATTCCTTCTCTCTCCATGACACGTTTCTGTCGAGAGGTGCTCACACGGGAGTTTCTACCCCAAGCACACGTGTGGACAATACCTCGAACCCCAATACCCAGGTTCTTAGAAATTTAATTCCACATAAAAGGGAATGCATTAGGCATGATTAACTTTCATGGGGAAGTTATGAATGCAGTTATTTATTTGTCTTACAAGATTTAGTTGCATATTGCACATTGCTTGCACGTCCAAGCTGCAATCCTGAAGGCATACTGCTCAAGTAAAAGTTGGATTTGCCTAGATACATCCTTGATTGCCTCGCAAAAGTGAACAGCGCATAATGCATTTAGGCAATAACTTCCTTGTTGTGATTCGCATGAGATAATCATTAACATCCGTTAGAATATTGTCCAAAGAATTGCATTGCATGAAAAGGAAACTATGAACTTACCTGTTGCATGCGAGGATGCTTGCATTTTTAAGTCGAATTAAGTTCCGCTGAATGGATTAAGTCAACAATAGTCTTATGACATTCGTCATGCATGAACTTCTTTATTGAAGTTGTTTTAGAAAAAGATGCATTTCATATTAGATCATAAATTCAATGCATTAGACAAAAGGTTTATAGGTATAGTTCTTGTTAAAACTCAACGTAGGATTCTATAGGACTTAGTCCTAAATTTTCATTCATTAAAGCTTGGTTCCGTTGTATCATTATAGTTTTAGCGCAAGGGGAAAAGAAATGATTATTGAAATCTTTTAGCTGCATAGAAGGAAAAGTCTATGAATCGCATATTTGATGTTATGTTTTGCAATTATTTACATCTCTTAGGAAAAGGATTTGCATCTCTTCTAAGGAAAGATCACCTCTAGTCACAAGACCATTAGATTTATTAGGCAATTCGCTTGCAATAGTGTAACTCAAACGATGGTTACCTCAATGCGCTAGGTAGAGTTTAGTACGCAAAAAATTTCTGCCTAGTATTGCACTTGGGACCCCAAGTCAAGACTTTCAAACCAAATGTCCTACCCACATTCACGGAATGTTAGGGTTAGTTAGGCGCCCATACAATAACGATATAGGTTTATTACCCTAGGGTAAATTGGCCTAATACTAGACTTTTGATTGAGTTTAGAAACCCTAGGGCAAAACGTTGTCGACCTAGTATGGTTAGGGTTGGGTTGGGTTGGGTCAAGAGGACTCCCAAAACCCTACATCTTGACCAAGGTATCCTTGACCAAGGAATACCATGTGATGGGAGAAACGATCCCACAAGTTAGGTGTGACACTTGTCTCGTACAACAAGTTGCAACGTCGCATGGCCTTGTGTTTAAGACACAAGATAGAATTGCCACTCTTTAGAACAAGGGTTGGTAGGATCTAAGTACAAGTTAATTTGCAAGAGGATGAGTAGTCATCCTGCTACATCACCTTCTGTGAGGCTGAGTTGCCAAGTTAGGGTAACTATGAATTTCCTAGCAAGCAATTGACAAATCAAGTTAGGGCGACAAGGTTTCCCAGGATTTACTGTCTTAGTTTACGGAACCTAAGGTGTTTGTTAATTTTGGTTAACGGGTTATAAACCCTAACCCAATGATAAAATAGTAAACAAACAACAAAGCCCTTGGGGATCTTTCCAAGTTGCAATTGATCCCGGATCAAATGTTGGATGCATTCGGAGAAAAGGATTTACACCTTAGCAGTTGGCCAAACAAAAGACCACTGGATTGATTGTGTTTGTATAGTTAGGAGCACTGTTTGTATTGCTTTGCTCAAGGAACTAAAGATGGAAAAATAATTAATGCTTCAGGTTGAAGGCCTGGAGGGAGAGGTAGCATCAGTTACCCCCGACTGTCTGCCTGATCCTATCCAAGGGGGTTGTTTAGCCGCACTGGGTACGACTGAACCCACCGTGAGATGTCTCTCCGTGGGTGCTACTTGGAGCAGGAGGATGCTTGGGTGCCAGGGGAGGCTCTGGCCATAAATCCCTTGCCTCCGAGTCCTGCACAAGAGGCCGACCTCACTCGGGATTGAATCTCGAGGCCCGCATACTAGTCTATGGGCGGAAACTTGGATTATAATCCCTGAGGATTATGGATTGCCTTTGGGTGGATTATGGATTGCCTTCAGGCGGATTATGGATTAGCCTTTAGGCTGGATTATATGATATATTCCAAAGACTGATAAATAAGATCAATTGTTGAAAAGGAACTTGTCTGACATTGTTTTTCTATGTCAGTGCTTAAGTTATGTGAAGGAACAGGTGATTAATTGGCTAATTAAGGAAGCTGTTTTTGCTCGTCAAACTAAATGTGGTAGGTAATTAGAAAACTAAAGCAACCCTGAGGAAAGTGCGGTGGATGTGGCCATGGGTCCGTCCTACGGAAGGGTGGTCCTGGTTGGCCGGGAACTTTTCTCAAAGAAGTTGACAACAAGGTAACGATGACTTAGAATCTAGGAAGCTAGAGTCCCAATTTGTGTTGTTTTAGGGGAACGGAATGGGACTATGCCTTATGGGCAGAGAGGTCGAGCTTTGCATCCCTCTCGTTTCCCATTCTCCTTGAGCCAAGTGCAGCATGGATCTGCTTCAACCTTGACGTTTCTGCGTAAAGTAGTTCGCGAAGCTAGTTACCGTTCTAGGAATTTGACCACTTGGAAAACCCTGATTTAGGTCCGGTCCTAAGTGGGAATGGTCGAAATGCTTCCACTTCATGGCAGACTCGGGAAGACCTAGATCGGAAACCCCGTGACATTCTGTGGGAGTGCCGGGCAGCGCTTTCTTGTTGAGATGACAAGCTCAACACATGTGGACATGGATGATGGACCAACTGGTTAGATGGGTCCACACGTCTACACTTAGCACATCGGTGATCATTATGACTCTCACATGGCCACTGACTCATTACTTATTATATTCAGGTTGTTACACCTATTTACAGCTGGCATAGTTATAGCGCCAGTCGATTAGTGTAGTCGGTTATGCATTGTTTGACTTAGTAGGCCACTTTCCTTTTATGTTGTATCTTATCTATACTTTGTGTACATTGTAAAGAGTGTGAAGAAGAAGAAAAAATCAGCAAGAAAACGTTTTTGGCCTCCATCTCTCTTCTTGTCTCTTGAGTGAGCTTCTCCTTGTGCATTCTGTGTGTGTTCGGCGCAGCATCTTGAGCAACCCCCTCCACCACACGATTCTTGACATGGTATCAGAGCCGCGCCATTGAGAGAGGCTGATTTCGAAGGTTGAAGTGGAGGAGAAGAAGCAAGGTTCGAGCAAGCAAGCTACGGGTAAGAATCTCTCCCATTCCTCCACTCCTTCTCTTAGATAGTGCCTGTGGAGGCACCAGAAGCAGAGCAAAGCAAAAATCTCAGATTGCAGTGAGATTTGGTGTGTGCAAAGAGCACTGTGAATTCTGCAGATAAGCCCTTTAGGGCTTTACTCGCAGTTATTTTGGGCATTTGAGGCCGTTTCAGGGCCTATTTTAGAGCCCCAAGTTGCGGACAGCAGTTTCAGGGTTCGCTGTGACTTCAGCTGTATCGACCGACAGTAGGTGCGCAGGTTATAGATTTCAAATCTGTAAGATTAAAGGTGTTTACGAGTGAGTAAACATGAGGTTTATCTGCAAACAGGTTACAGATTGCATGTATTGTTGAGCAGACAGTGAAAAAGGCTGTCTAGTGTATTGCTGTGCACTACAGGTCGAGGATTGCAGAAGATTTTCTTGTTGTTTGGTATTATTCTTGTGATAATGGCAGAGAATAGTGGAAGCCCCCCATCATTGAGAAGCTCGACAAGAACAACTACCCTTCATGGAAGTTCCGTGTCACGAACTTTCTTATTGGAAAAGGCCTCTACGAGTTCGTTTCAGGTGAAGAAAAGGAGCCGGAGGTGAGTGATCCTCCAACTGCAGAAGAGATAAAGGCACGGAAGGAATGGAATGCAAAGGATAAAAAGGTTATGTATTGGTTGTCTGCAGTAATTGACAATAATATGCTGGGACACATTAGAAATGCAGAGAATGCATATGCAGCTTGGACCATACTTGAAAGTATGTTTTCTGTAAATACAAAGGCATGGAAGATTCAACTCAAGCAAGAGTTGAATACATTAAAGAAAGGGAAGATGTCTATAAATGAGTATGCACTGAAGGTAAGAAGCATTGCAGATGCATTGGCAGCGATTGATGCAATGCTTGATGATGATGATTTGGTGTCGTCTACCTTGGGTGGACTTAACAATGAAAAGGCTTGGAAGTCTTTTGTAACTTCCGTATATGTCAGAAAGCCATTTCCAGATTTTGATGAGTTGGTCTCCCTTATGATCACTGAAGAGATCAACATGCAGAGTGAGACATCTGAAAGAAGCGGTGAACAGGTCCAAGCTTTCTACTCCAGTTCAGGAAGGGGACGTGGCAGGTTCTCTTCAAGAGGCCATGGTACAGGACATGGTAGTGACAACCAGCAAAACAGATTGAATCAGCAATTTGGCGATATGCAGGTTTCAGGAGGTCGTGGTAACTTTAGAGGCAGGGGGAGCTTTAGAGGAAGAGGTGGATGGCAGAACAGAGGTTCTAACAACTCTGGTATTGTGTGCCACTACTGTGGCAAAATAGGTCATATTGCAGCTCAATGCTATGCCAAGAAAGACGATATTCGGAATGGTAAGTTGCAACAAGGAAACTATGCATCGTCTTCACGACAGAATGAAGACAAAAATGAATGTCTGTTTGTTATGCAGCATATGGTGAATGCTGTTACAGGAAAGGGAACACATGAAGATGTTTGGTATGTCGATTCAGGTGCATCCAATCATATGACCAACCATGCAGAATGGTTTGGAGAGATGCAGGATTTGCAGAATGCAGGTTATGTGCAGACGGGTGATGACTCATGCCACCCAATTTCACACATTGGAAAAGTTCCCTTGTCCTTGCATGATGGTAAGACAAAGAGTCTTTCAGATGTATTACATGGGCCATCTATTACAAAGAATTTGGTGTCAGTCGGTCAAATGGTAGAGCAAGGGCTGCAAGTCAGATTTAATGCAAAGGGCTGCTTTGTAGAAGATTTCAATGACAAGTGCAGGTTGGTAGCAAAGGGAAGTAGAGTTGGACGTATGTTCACTCTAGATGTTGGAATTCCTACTATGAATGCTGCTATGTATGCCAAAGGAAAATGTGTTGTTGCAGACATTGAAATTTGGCACAAACGCATTGGACATGCAAATGTACAAAGGCTGAAACTAATGCAGTCCAAAGGGTTGGTTACAGGTTTGCCTACATTTAGAGTTGCAGAATTTCAAAAGGTATGTGAAGCATGTCAGTTTGGTAAGCAGTCAAGGCAACCCTTTTCACATGATAGAGATGTAAGCAGAAATATTCTTGATGTTGTACATACAGACATTTGGGGGCCTACACAAAATGTATCTCTTGGAGGCAGTTCATACTTTGTCACATTCATTGATGATTGTTCTAGAAAGCTGTGGGTATATTTTATGAAGGAAAAGAGTGAAGCGTTTGAGCACTTTAGAACTTTCAAGGCTGCAATTGAAAGAGAAACAGGCTTGAAAGTAAAGTGCGTGAGGTCAGATGGAGGGGGAGAATACCTCTCAAATGAGTTCAGTGATTTTCTGAAGTCTCATGGGATAAAGAGACAGTTCACATGCAGGTATACCCCACAGCAAAATGGGGTTGCAGAAAGGAAAAACAGGCATATTGCAGAAGTTGCACGCGCCTTGATGGCTGAAAAGAATATGCCTAAGCATTTTTGGTCTGAGGCTGTTCATACTGCTGTTTATATTATGAACATAACTCCCATAGCTGCAGTTCATGGTATGACCCCCGAAGAATGTTTTACATGTAAGAAGCCTGATGTTTCACACTTGAAAGTATTTGGCTGCATTGCGTATGTTCATGTGCCAGATGAGTTGTGAAAGAAACTGGATCCAAAGGCTGAAAAGTGTATCTTTATTGGATACTCTTTAGAGCAGAAAGGGTATCGCTGTTGCAACCCTGTCACATGTAAGTTCAGAGTGAGCAGGGATGTCATCTTTGATGAAATGAGCAGTTGGTATGCATCTAGTGGTGATGCATTGGATGTTGATGATGATCATGACACTCATGTGTAGGCTGAAAGGCAAGAATCACGGACTCTTAGTGGACCAGATACATCATCTGGTAGTCCTTGGTCTAGGAGACTAAGGAGTACCTCTACATCTTCAGGTGCATCTAGTAGCACTACAGGTAAAGACAAAGGAAAGAATAAAGTGTCAGAAGGCATTGATGCAGTTCTTGATGGAGACTCTAGTGGCTCAGAGAGCTTAGATGATGAGCTTGGCATTCCTTCAGTGAGGACTCCAGGTGTGCAGAGAGCACATGCTGATGCAAAGACTCCATTGAGTGATCCAGTGGTACGCAGGTCTAGCAGGGTGAGATACCCTGTTAAAAGATTTGGTTTTGAAGGTTATGCAGCTCACCATTATGCTTATATGGTGAAACTAGTTGAGGATGTTGAGCCTACATGTTTTGAGGAGGCTGTTGGTCATGCTCATTGGGATGCAGCAATGAATGAGGAGATGGCTGCATTAGAGGCCAATAAGACTTGGGATCTAATATCATTGCCAAAGGGAAAGAAAGCTATTGGATGTAAATGGGTTTATAAGATTAAGCACAACGCAGATGGTTCTATTAGCAGGTACAAAGCTAGGCTGGTTGCAAAAGGCTATGCTCAAACATATGGCATAGATTATGATGAAACCTTTAGTCCAGTTGCTAGGATGGCAACTGTCAGATGTGTGATTGCTTTGGCAGCAGCCAAAGGTTGGAGGTTGCAGCAAATGGATGTAAAGAATGCCTTCTTGCATGGTGATTTGCAGGAAGAAGTGTATATGGATCAGCCAGTAGGTTATGAAGATTTAGAGCATCCCACGTATGTGTGCAGGTTGAAGAAGGCACTCTATGGGCTCAAGCAAGCACCTAGAGCATGGTCTGACAAGATTAGAGAGTATCTTGTCAATATTGGTTTTTATGTTTCTGATGCTGATCACTCACTTTATGTGAGAAAGGGAGATGCAGGTTTGGTCATCATAGTCATCTATGTGGATGACTTGATTATTACAGGTGATAGTGATACTGGGATTGCTGAAGTTAAGGGCTGGTTGAAGATGAAGTTTGAGATGAAGGATCTAGGTGAGCTAAGGTACTTCCTTGGCATTGAGGTGGTCAGATGTGATGATGGTATATGGCTATCCCAAAGACAGTATGGCTTGGATATGTTGTCCAAGTATGGTATGACAGCATGCAAACCACTTTCAGTCCCATTGGAGCAGAATGTAAAGCTAAGTGCTGATGTTGGAGATGAGATAGAAGACCCTACTATGTTCAGGAGGATAGTGGGGAGTTTGATTTACATGACTATTACAAGACCAGACTTGAGCTACGCTGTTGGTCTTGTAAGTCAGTTTATGCAAGTACCTAGAAAGCCACATTTGGATGTAGTCAGACGCATATTGAGATATGTGAAGTCCACATTACATTATGGAATTTTCTATGAGGCAGGTACAGATGTACAGGTGTTTGGATACACAGATGCAGATTGGGCTGGTAGTATGTCTGATAGAAGATCTACCAGCGGATACATGTTCTCTCTTGGTAGTGCAACAGTTGCATGGAGCAGCAAAAAGCAATCTACAGTTGCTTTGTCGAGTACAGAGGCTGAGTATAGAGGTGCTGCTGTTGCAGCATGTGAGGTAGTATGGCTGCAAAAGCTATTGGCTGATTTGGATGTCCAGGTGGAAGGTCCAGTTGTCATTTATTGTGACAACATGAGCAGTATACAGTTGGCTAGGAACCCTGTGTTCCATGCCAGGACAAAACATATTGAGGTACACTACCACTTTGTGAGAGAGAAGGTACTAGCAGGTGAGATTGACTTGGTGTATGTCAGCACACAGGATCAGATAGCTGACATCTTCACGAAGGCATTGGGTACAGAGAAGCTTCAAAAGTTTCGAAGCTTACTTGGAGTTGCAGAGATGCAGTTGAGCTTGAGGGGGAGTGTTGAGATGACAAGCTCAACACATGTGGACATGGATGATGGACCGCCTGGTTAGATGGGTCCACACGTCTACACTTAGCACGTCGGTGGTCATTATGACTCTCACATGGCCACTGACTCATTACTTATTATATTCAGGTTGTTATGCCTATTTACAGCTGGCATAGTTATAGCGCCAGTCGACTAGTGTAGTCGGTTATGCATTGTTTGACTTAGTAGGCCACTTTCCTTTTATGTTGTATCTTATCTATACTTTGTGTACATTGTAAAGAGTGTGAAGAAGAAGAAAAAATCAGCAAGAAAACGTTTTTGGCCTCCATCTCTCTTCTTGTCTCTTGAGTGAGCTTCTCCTTGTGCATTCTGTGTGTGTTCGGCGCAGCATCTTGAGCAACCCCCTCCACCACGTGATTCTTGACATTTCTGGACTCTCTTCTCGGTGGGCTACTAAGACGTGTCCTACGAGTGAACAGGTGGACACGTTACATTTACGTTGTCTTGCAAAAAGAGTAAATATAAGTATTCGATATCTCAAAGACGAGGAGACCCTAGGGTAAACCTAGAATCCAATAGAGTTCTAAGATAGGAAAAGAGGATTACCAATTGACCCAACAAAACCCTACACCAAGATCTTAAGATAGGGGAAACAAAGGATAGTAACCCAGAGAAGCCATCATTTAAAACTATAGTGAAATTGCTCTACCCTACTTGTTGTTGATGCACTTCAAGTTTTATGTGGATTTTGAGGAACTATTCTTTCTAATGAATAATGAAAATGTGAAAGGAAATTTGATGAGATGAATCCTCCTATTCCAAAAGTTTCTTTTGAAGTGGTTACCAAGCCCCAATCACTCCCATGTTTTAGTCGATCATCTATCACAGATCCCTTAGACTAAAGAAGAGAAGCATGATGATCCTGACCTCCTTGATGCCTCCTTGTTTATGGTCAAAATAATAACCCCATGGTATTTTGACATTACCAACCTCTTAGCCACACAATAATATCCCCCTAGTATCTCTAGTAAAGTGAAGAAGAAGCTTCTAATGGAATCAGTCCCTTATACTCTACTAGACGGTGCTTTGTACAAGAGAGCCAAAGATGAAGTGCTGCAAAGATGTGTTGTGGGAGATGAGATTGGGATAATAGTGAAATCATGACATGATGAGCCTTGTGGCGGACATTTTCGGGAGAAGCAACAGCTAGAAAGACCCTACTCACATGTTATTAGTTGCCTACACTGCAAAAAGATGCCTATGACTACTGCAAACAATGTGATGTTTGTCATGGATGGGAAAGCCTACCAAATCTAGTGCTATGCCACTACATCATATCCTTCCCTTAAAGCTGTTTGAGAAGTGGAGCATCAACTTCATGGATCCCATCAATCCTCTAACTAGAAGGAAGCAAAATTGGTACATCTTGGTAGGTACAGACTATGTGACAAAGTGGTGTGAAGCTAAAGCTCTTAAATGAGATGATGGCAACATCATAGCCTTATTTCTAGATGAGAATAACATCACATATTTTAGTAGTCTCTTAGAGCTATCCAATGATAGAGACACTCACTTTTTGAATAGGATTATGAAAGAGCTGATAGAGCTTTAAGAGATCCACCATCGCAAGTCCCCACCCTACTATCCTAGAGCCAATAGCCAAGTTGAAGTTACCAATCACATCATCAATTCAATCTTGATGAGGACGATTGATGTGCATCGTTACAACTAGGATGATCAACTTATAGAGGCCCTTTGGGCATACATAACCTCTTATAAGGCTACTACATGATAGACACCTTTCCAGCTAGTGTATGACACAGAAGTCATTTACCCTATTGAGCTAGAACTACCCTCATTTGTGAGCAGCTATTAATGAGCACTTGGGAGATGATAAGTTCATGCAGTGCCATCTCCTATACACAAAATAGCCTTACAGTGTATAGAAACCATACAAGCTCGGTGAAAGGCTTACCATGACAACTTCATCAAGCATAAAGAATTCAAGGAAGGTGACCTAGTCCTCACCTATGATTCACACTTTGGCATGTTTCTAGAAAAGCTCCAACAATGTTGGATGGGCCCCTACAAGGTACTCACTGCTTGTTAACCCCAAGCCGAGAAGGTGGAAGGATGAATGAAAAAGAGGAAAGAAGATGGAAAAGGAGCAAGGACATGCAGGCGGCCTCTAAAGCTAAGCTGGGGCCAAAAGTGTAGTTTTAAATAAAAGGCACCTCAAAAACTCCAAAAACTCTTGTAAAAGAGCGACAGCTCCCTCCTGTGCCACTTGTAAAAGAATAGTTGAATATAGGCCTAGCACATGAAGCAAAAAGAGGGAATTAGAAAAAGGGACCTTGCCACAATGGCCGGCCATGTAAAAAGGGATGGGTGCCCATGGGGTTTTAGGATTTGTATATATAAAGTTCAAAAAGTGAATGGAATCTCATTCTTTGTTGTGTGCCCAACAAGAGCTCTTCTCTTCTTCTCCTCTCCTTGCTTGTGTGTGCTCTTGAGAGAGGTTGTGTGATTGTGAGATAGTGAGGGAGTGAGTGAGTGGGAGTGAGGGATCAAGAGGGTGAAGCTCTTCACTGTCTCCTCTTCTCTTCTCTTCTCTTGCGCATGCGGCTATGGTGGATGGAGCTTGGAGATGGAGGAGGCTTGAGGATGGTTGAGCTAGCATCTAGGATCGTGGAGCTACCAGAGTGTGCGAGAGAGAAGGCAACTCATATCGGCATCAAGGTAAGCTCACTACACTCGTAGGATCGATGGCGCGTCGGCTATGTGAGAGGTAACCATTAGAGCTTCTTGGAATGCTTGAAACAAT
Organism: Lygodium microphyllum; assembly: GCF_053477565.2. NCBI lineage: Eukaryota > Viridiplantae > Streptophyta > Polypodiopsida > Schizaeales > Lygodiaceae > Lygodium > Lygodium microphyllum. Next base: position 137,023,430 of record NC_141150.1, on the reverse strand, counting down.
AAGCAGTCCGTGGTGGGTCTTGGCAGTTGACTGAAGGCTCCCACATTTTGGTTCCATTGCCGGGACCAACGAATTCAAGCTTGAGCGCTTGCGCGCCCCATATTGAGCATCGATGTAAGGGATTCTCCCCCGAAATGGTGCTTGAGGTAGGTAGGAAGGTTGGGTGTTTTGATCTTCGAAACAAGTAAGTATTTTGGGTTAGTTAGTTAGTTTGATGATTGGAAAACAGGGAGAAATCATTTTAGTTTGTTGCTTTCGATTCTCGTTGCATTTAGTATAGGATAGGATTAGGAAATCGAAACGGGAAAGGGTAGGGTTTACTGTTGCAAACAGGGCAAAACATGGCATAAATCATGCAAAAAAATGGCAAAAAGCTGACTTGGGATGCTTAATGTCAGCAAGTGAGTGATGGAAGAGTGTCAAATCCCTACCTTGGAAGGGGTTTAAGAGCCAAGAGGCCAAGGGAGAGCTCATTTGCAACCATTGCAGAGAGAGAGAGAGAGAGAGAGAGAGCCTGCAAAGATTCGGTTCAATTGCGTCATCGGAGAGCCTATCGCTCACCTCAGGTATACCAATCACTTCTCTTGCTGCCTTAGCCAGGATCTGGAAGTTTGTGCTTGGGATGATTGTCTGACTCAAGAGATTCGATCGAAATCATCATTGTGCGGCATTCGTCACGCTGCATTCGGCCCGTTTGAACGGCCCTTGTTAGGCCGAGTCCCAGACTCGACCCTCAGACCCACCCATTTGGACCTCGACCTGAAAACCCTAATCGGCCCTCAGCCCGGCCCTCGGCCCAAAATTTGACTCAGCTCGTCCAAGTTACTCCACTTGGACCTCGGCCTACGAAATTTTTTTTGCACTCGAACAAGTGCGATTTGGCCCATCCGAGTCACTCACTCGGCCCCCTTGTAATTCGGACCAGTTGGGCCGAGTGTGTGTCTACCTCAGTCTCAGAAATTTGACCTAACCCAACTGGAGCTCAGCAGTGCAACCTCTCGTAAGCCGTCCTGATGTTCAGAGCTTGATTCTGGCGCATCGAGTAGACAAAATCCTAATGCATAGCCGCTTAACAATTTGAGTGGACTGTTGCGATACCTAGAAACCCAGAGACCTAGAGGCAACCCGTTGAGCCGTAAAACCCTGATCGAGCCCAAAAACGAAAAGGCAACATAATTGAAGGGCCCTAAATCCCATCCAGATGGCCAGAGAATTGATCTACAAAGCCTATCAGGCCCGAGGGTGAATGAGATGCTTAGAGGTTGTTTGCCACACTCACGTTAAATTTCTGCACTTGAAGTGCATTTAAGAAAAACTGAAAGCCTGATTGAACACAAGTGCACTAGAAAGAACACACACACGGAGTGGAGATAACTTGAGGACTGTATTTAATAAGTCAAGGAACTCACTCAAATAAGCCACTCAAGGAACCCACGAATAGGAGAGAAGCCACAGACAGAGACAATCCATCAACACGCAAAGTAGGACCATGCAAGCAGTGCAAACGAAGGGGATTTGACAAACCCACTCAACCTAATCGATAGCTTGGCGAAGCATGAGAACGCGATTATGGCAGAGGAAAGCTCGGACCACAAGTCTAATGAGGAACTCGACTTGGGCATCTTCCCAGAGGCTATTCAACAACTGGTCAGTAGCTACAATGCACATGCTCGATATGAGCATCGCGGTCAGATAGCAGATGCTATCATCGCAGATTTAGAAGAAGAGAGGAAGCTAGCCCATAAGGCATTGCAAGGCATAGCCACGTACAATAGAGACCACCAGGCTAGGAGTCAAAGGCAAAGCATGGAGTTGCGTGAGGTACAGCGAGTGTTGAACTTAGTCGGCAGAAACCGAACGAATCAAGAGAGAGCCCTAGAAGGAGACTTAATGTTGAGCGAACTTCTTATGAAGTGATTGTTAGACAACACTGCAGCAGAGAAAAGTGCTGCAGCATTGGTGACCTCACTGCTAGCAGGATTAGGAGCAACCCAAGGCTCTAAGAGCTAGTCTAAAATCCCAATAGTTGCAAAGCAGCTCGACAAGTCCCAACCCCATGACGACCCATACAGCTTTGTAGAGCAGTTCAAGCAAGTCTGCGAAGCCAACAACCTCAATGACCTAACTCAGCGTTCTCAAGCGTTCAGGCTCTGCTTAGGTGACAAGGGCAGGACCTGGTATACACGGTTAGACTCCGCAGAGCGTGCAAACTTCAATAACCTCCAGAATCTCTTCATTAAGAGATTTTCCAAGCTTGGATACTCCGACAATCTGCTAGTGTGATTGATGAATGTCAAGCAGAAAGAGAAGGAGGACATTCGCGATTACGTAACCCACATAAGGAGCCTCTTCAAGAGAATCCCTACAGGTGAACGACCGACTGAAAGAGCAGTTTCAACTGTGTTCATCAGTGGAATTTGAAACGAGGAATTGTATAAGGCTTTGGCAGCCAACTCGAGCTTGCAGTGAGACACACTAGCTAGGGTTTTTGAGAAAGCTATCAGAGTTGACAATCAACTGAAAGAGAGGAGCTCCAGGAGCTCCAACTCAGAAGAAACCATCTCGCGAGGTTTGGAAAGAGCATCAACCTCTGGTGAGCAACCAACCCCATCATCCCAGGATAAGGGGTAGGCCACTGAGACAAACCACGACTTGGCTGATGTCAAGATGGAGATAGTCAAGCTGCAAGACCTGTGGAGATGACCAATGCAGCCACACATCCAATGTGTGTACTGTGGCAGAAATCATTTGCCAGCCAAGTGTCCACACCCTCGGTCGAGACCTTGCGCTAACTGCGGCAGGTTCTGTCATGACATTATGCACTGCAAACCCAGGAGACTTTCGTACTCCCAACCATACGGTCAGGCTTACCTATAGCGAATAGACCGTAGCCACTTTTCGGAAGGGGAGCCCCATTGGCCCTTCCTGTGCCGAACGACATTAAGTTGGTTGTCCCCAGGATGGACATAAACCCTACAGGTATACCTAGGCCGCTTGGTCCCTATGTGACCCATCTATCGAGTGACGCTCTAGTCCACTACATGGAAGAGCCAAATGAGGAAGAGACTTACTTATACCCTTATGTATCTAACGACAACGAGGGAAACACCATCCTTATGGACTATTGACTAGTACCAGTGATGGCATTAGGGAGAGGACGAGGTAGAGGCCTAGGAGGGGAGACGCAGGATCCAATCATCTGTTGGACTTGTGGTCACCCAGGCCATGTCTCATCACATTGCCCCGAGAGGGAGCAACAGAACAGAGACAAAGCTGACCTAAGGTGTGTTTAGTGTGGAATCACCCATCTCTTTGTCAATTTCCCAAAGCGGAAACCTTCTACAAATTCAATCGAAGTACCATCTGTCCCATTGGGGCTATTTGGTGTCGAGAACCTTGATGGGGAGGCCACACCCATCCCGTTGCGGGTCATGACCCATGCCCAGACAAAGTAGACCGGCATATCACTACTAGGACCCAACAACCTCGATGCAGCCTTGATGGAAAAAAAGAGCCATAGGCGAAGGAAGAGAAGGCCAAAGGCTAAGATCGCACTAAAAGCTGAGAGTGCTACAACTCTGCCTATTGGAAAGAAAGTTGAGGATGCAGAGACGGAAATTTCAACCCCCAAGACAGTCAAATAGGGAAGTGCCAAGGTAGGGGAGTACCCGCATCCGAAGCGCAAACTTGAGGCCATAAAGAAAGTGAAGGTCTGGGTAAAAGAGACCCACTGAGAGCGAGGATCTCATCAGCATGAGCACGGTAGTCTCACCCCCTCGACCAAAGTCACGAGATGCAACTGCACCATAGATAGTACTCCTTAGGGCAAGCCTTGATGCTGCAGGCCCACAAATCAGTCACGGCCATTGGCCAGGACAATCTGGCATAGGAGAGGGACGAGCAGACAATAACCTCCTTACCACGCTAGTGACCACTCCAGTGATGTTAAGCCTAGGAGACCTGCTTAAGCAGCACCCCACTCTATGGCAAAACCTCAAGCAGTGGGTCGAGGAATCATGAGAACATGCGTCGGATCTGCAAGATCAGGACGTAGGAACACAAATACTGAGTCTAACGCTACACTCTGTGCCAAAATCCTTGCACGTTAATGCCTTTTGGGAAGGCACCGAGATGCATGTAGTGTTACTAGTCCTAGCCTTAGGAGACACAACAAGAAAGGGGATCGTAGACATGGGAGCCAGGGTTAGTGTGCTAAGCCATACAGTACTGCAGACCTGGGAAAACCCACCTATTGAGACCGCTCAGTTCAATGTCACATTAGCAAACGGCATGAGGGTGAGGCCATTCGGGGTACTTAAAAACTGGCCAGCGAAAATCACAGGTATCTAGTTCTCTGTCGACTTTATAGTCATGAAGGGGGTGGACTATGCTGTCCTGTTAGGCCGGCCCTAAATGCGCAATGCCAGAGTTATTGAATATTGGGGTAACAGCTTGATATTCTTAGGCAGTAGGATGGAAGCTATGAGGGTAGAGATGGACACTTGGAAGACCTCACTAGTCAACTTGGATGCCATCTCCTCGATGCTCAAGGGTGACAGTCAGGTCAAGAAGTCTTATGGGCCCTTGACCAAGTATATCCCATGCCCAAAGGATGAGCGGGATTGGATGCATGTCCTTGCTACAGTCGACTTGCCGTTCTCAGATCAAGAGGCGCATGAGCAAGCCATCAAGATGATGGGTACGACCGAGGACACGCCCTCTATACCAATGTGCATGATGGAAGGAACCCTTCTTGGGAGACCTAAGCCCATCACCTTCCAAGTGCCATGAAACAAGAGAGAACTCCAAGAGGCCTTGGAATACTTAACAAACAAGCTGGCTGACAATTCAGCAACAAACCTCAAACCACTCGAGGATCTCTTAGGTGAATCCAAGTGGCAATGGACCAAGGTGCATGACTTGAACCTTATGTACAACTGGGCCTTAGTCCCAGATCGATGACAAGAGATGCACCAAGCCCTACAAGACGATGAACAGTCTGGTGCAGAGGACTATGACAACGAGTACGAGGAATGCCAACCCTTCAATGATGGAAGTGAGGGTGAGATGGATTCGGTAGAATACGACACGGAGGGACATGAGATAGAACAAATACGGGCGGATTCCAAGCCGTAAAAAAGAAGTGCCTACAAGATAGAGCAAGGACTCATGCACATGAATTGTGACCGCACCTGATTAGAACATGTAGGAGCCATAGACCTTGAGCAAGCAGGCCTAGCAGACCTTGAACTAGACAGTGCTTTGTACAAGAGAGCCAAAGATGAAGTGCTGCAAAGATGTGTTGTGGGAGATGAGATTGGGATAATAGTGAAAGCATGCCATGATGAGCCTTGTGTCGGACATTTTCAGGAGAAGCAACAGCTAGAAAGACCCTGCTCACATGTTATTAGTTGCCTACACTGCAAAAAGATGCCTATGACTATTGCAAATGATGTGATGTTTGTCATGGATGGGAAAGCCTACCAAATTTGGTGCAATGCCACTACATCATATCCTTCCCTTAAAGCTGTTTGAGAAGTGGGGCATCAACTTCGTGGGTCCCATCGATCCTCTAACTAGAAAGAAGCAAAATTGGTACATCTTGGTAGGTACAGACTATGTGACAAAGTGGTGTGAAGCTAAAGCTCTTAAATGAGATGATGGCAACATTGTAGCCTTGTTTCTAGACGAGAATAACATCACATATTTTAGTAGTCTCTTAGGGCTGTCTAGTGATAGAGACACTCACTTTTTGAATAGGATATGAAAGAGCTGATAGAGCTTTAAGAGATCCACCATCGCAAGTCCCCACCCTACTATCCTAGAGCCAATAGCCAAGTTGAAGTTACTAATTGCATAATCGGTTCAATCCTAACCAGGACGATTGCTGTGCATCGTTACGACTAGGATGATCAACTTATAGAGGCCCTTTGGGCATACATAACCTCTTATAAGGCTGCTACATGACAGACACCTTTCCAGCTAGTGTACGACACAGAAGCCGTTTACGCTATTGAGCTAAAACTACCCTCATTTGTGAGAAGCTATTAATGAGCACTTGGGAGATGATGAGTTCGTGCAATGCCACCTCCTATACTTGGAATGTTTGGATGAGACTCGCAAAATAGCCTTACAGTGTATAGAAACCACACAATCTCGGTGAAAGGCTTATCATGACAACTTCATCAAGCATAAAGAATTCAAGGAAGGTGACCTAGTCCTCACCTATGATTCACACTTTGGCAAGTTTCTAAAAAAGCTCCAACAATGTTGGATGGGCCCCTACAAGGTACTCACTATCAATCTTAATGGCCATGCTATCTAAGTGTAAGACATTGATGCCTCTAATGATCCCTTCTTGAGTAATGGTTTTTTGAAGAAATATTACCCTCTCTGGGGATCCTAACAATCATAGCTGATAGTCCCTCTCTCTCTTAGGCATTACTTCTTTACTACTTCTCATGCTATTGTTCGTATCCATTATTCTCATTCTGATGAGGTAGCATCATTCTTTTAGCTCCTTGTCTCCACCTCTTACCTCTCACCTTTGTTTGGTTACCCTCCTATTCAATTCAATTGATGTGGTGAGATTCGTTCTGATCTATGGTGTTTTTCCATTTAATTGAAAAAAAGAAAAATAGATCATGAGAGAAAAGGACTTTAGTCCCTATTATGGCGACTTGCTCTTCGAGAAAAGATGGAAACACTGAGTAGGAAAAAGAAAAGTGAAAAAAAAGAAGAACAAAAAAAATAGTTATGGAAAAAAAGGAAGAAATTCCATGTCATAACAAGCCTTGCTCCAAGAAAAGGTGGCAAACACCCTTGGATGGGAAGCTAGCTGGAAAAGGTAGCAACATCCCCCTCTTATGGTTTGTGACCAAAGAAAACTTGTTTCCAAGCAAATAGTGTCGCCAAAGCTTGAGAGCATGAGTAACTGCTAATAGCTCCAGGTCATGGGTAGCATAATTCCTTTCATGGGTTTTTAGCTTCCTCGAAGAATATGTTATAGGGTGACCTCCTTACATTAGTATACAGCCTAGTGCGAGTGAACTGACATCTATGACAACTTCAAATTCCTTGCTCAAGTCAGGGAGGTTTAGAATCAGTGTTGTCACTAAGCTATGCTTGAGTTTATCAAAACTTGATTGTTCAGTGGGTGTCCATGCTATGGCAACTTGCTTCCTCAGCAAATTTGTAAGGGGAGTTGCAATTAAGGCGTAGTCCTTAATGAAGATCCTATACCAGCTTGTTAATCCAAGAAAGCTATGCACTTCTTTAATAATAGTTGGTGGAGGCCACTCTTGGACATCCTTGACCTTTGTAGGATCTATAGAGATTCCCTCATTTGACACAATAAATCCAAGGTATTCAATCTGCCTCTGGAGGAAGGCACACTTTTTCTTCTTAGCACAAAGTTTATGAGTTCTCATGGTTTTAAGGATGATGCAAACTTGGGATTCATGGTCCCCCTCTTCTTTGGAATAAACCAAGGTATCATCAAAGAAGACAAGCATAAAATCATCAAGATATGGTCTAAAAATGTTATGCATTAGCCTGTTAAAGGTGGCAGGGGCATTAGTCAATCCGAAAGACATTATTGTAAATTCTAAATGACCATACCTTGTGTTGAATGCCGTATTAGGAATATCTTCTTCTTTAACACGGATCTAGTAGTATCCTAACCTTAAATTGATCTTGGAGAAGATTTTTGCTCCCTGCAATCAATCAAGTAACTTGTCTATCCTTGGGATAGGATATTTACTTTTGATATTTACTTGGTTCAAGCCTCTATAATCGATAGAAAGGCAAAGTGTACCGTCCTTCTTCTTCTGGAATAGTACTAGAGATCCCCAAGGAGAACTGTTGGGCCATACGTACCCTTCATCCAATAGCTGATTGAGTTGTTCCTTTAATTCAATAGCTTTAGGAATGGACATCTTGTAGGGCCTTTTTTTGATTGGTGCAACTCCTAGTGCTAGCTTAATTTCATGATCCACTTCCCTTGGTGGTGGTAATTCAATCAATTCTTATGGAAACACATCCACATACTCTTTTAACCAAGATGGTTCTTCATTGGTGTCCTCTACCTATTCTGGTTTGTTTAGCTTGATAAAGTAGATGGGTAGTCCTTTCATTATACCCTAAACTATTCACATTGCCTTAGCTAGCTGGATCTCTGGTTTACTTGATTCTCCCTGTGTTGTCACTTGCCCACCTTTAGGATTGCGAAAGGAGCCTTTTCCTTTTTCACAATGAATGTGAGCATCGTTGGGGATTAGCCAATCCATTCGAAGTAGGCATCCTGGACTCCTAGACTCATTACCCTGAATTTAACATATGTGGGCACGTTTCCAAGTAGGATTTCCACATTAGCAGTTTGTCTAGTGCAAGTGATTTCTTGCCCCTTTTCTAGTTCAACAAGCAAGGTAGATGTAGCTACAGTGGCTATTCCTAACCTTCTTGCACAAGCTGGTGAAACTGTTTCAATTTGAAGAACTCATTCATCTTCTAAGTTTTGTATGCAGGTGGCATGTATCTTCCATGTACGGCTTCCTTTAGCTTGTCCCAAGTTATTGTGCTTTCGGAGACTGCTTGGTCCTTACACCATTGCTTCCACCAGAGCCTAGCTTCTCCGGTAAGTTTGAGCTTGGCAATCATGGCCTAGTTTGTAGGTGCTGTTCCTACTGCACTGAAGTAATCTTCCATGCATTCAATCCATACTTCGGCATCAACTTCAATAGTCTTCCCCTTTCCGTCAATTCTAGTGGTTTAATCTGTTTGAGGAGAAACTTCTTCTCTTATGCCTCCACTGGGCTTAGCATGGATACAAGACTCTGGTTTTGCGCTTGGGGTTGTATCTGGTTTTGCATTAAAACCTTCGTGTTAAGATGACATTTACATTTCTCTACACATCCTGAATCAATGCATAAAACTATTTTTCATTACTATACAACAATTCCAAATGAACATAAAATTCTTATTTATCCATAAAGAAGCATACCCTTGAGTACAATTATTCGGGAATAGATACACATTGGTTGGGATGATTTTTTCAATAGATACATCATCTCCAAGTTAATAATTCTCTATTGGATTGAGCTATAGGGACATAATAGTAATATGGATTGGGAGAATGGATTCTCAGGAAGTGATAAGTCATGGGAAGTTCGGGAAGTCCCCATTTTTGATAGCCATGACATTTGTTTCATCCCATTACTTTAATTCTATCAGCTAGCAAGACTTTGACCACCTCATCATAGATGTAGCGATTCTGTTCTACTTGCCAGGATTCGATGTGTAGGATGGAATTTACATGAGCCTCATGGAAGATGAATAACTTGATGACCTTCAAGTCCTCCAACCATTTTAGCCTCTTCAGGTTGTTTTGAAGATAGGCGAGTCAGTTGGCATCTATGTAGCAATATCCTGCACTCCAAGTCCAACGCCTTTCCACATACAATAGTGAAGGGTTGTAAAGTTGATCCAGGATCCTCATCATGTCAGATCGTCGGCGATAACTTGAAGAGTTCATAGCCGTCTTGAACATGATGTGAAATACGAGGAACCTACTCCATGCCTCGTAAGTCTTGAAGCAGCAACAATCCACAAGTGAGTGAAAAGAAAAAGAAAGAATTATTTCCTAATGAAAACATTGCTTCACTCTCCCTAGTTTAATCCTATCTCGATTGTTCTATTCATTGGTTTTCTCTGATACCAAATATAACATGCCCTGTCTTTGGCTACCTAAGCACACTTTAGCGGTCCATCGAGAAACGAATATAAGCGTCGTCGATCGGCACTCCCATGGAATGTTTCGGGGTTTGTCACTTAGGGTCTCCCAAGTCCGCCTCGCAACGGAACGTTTGCGGCCAAACCCACTAGGATCAACTTGAAATATGGGTTCCTAGGGGTTAAGGTCTCCTGATTGCATTCTAGCGTTGGGTCTTGGACATCCTACTTTACACAGGGATACCCAAGCTGAAGCAGGTCCATACCTCAGTTGGTTCAAAGAGAATGGAAAATGAGAGGGATGCACCTCTCAACCTCTCTGCCCATAAGGCATAGTCCCATTCCGTTCCCCTAAAACGGCATGAATCGGGTTCTAATCTAATATAACCTAAAGGTCATTCATCTATAGAACCTTGGGAGAAGTCTCCCAGCTCTCTGGGATCACCCTTTCGTAGGACGGACCTGTCAGGGGTTCCGCCCACCCGCTTCCCTCAATGGGCATTCTTTAGTTACCTAATTAAGTCCTATCACATTTTTGTGGGACATTTAAAAAGAGCTTCCTTAATTAAGCCTTTTAAGAAACAGGGTTTGTTTGCATAACATATGGCACTAACACAAAAATAGTTCAGACAAGTTCTTTCGAAGTAAACTTCATATTATCATCTTAACTAAAATACGTCCTATCCAAAAGGGACGAATTCAGCAATCCGTGAGGATGCATCTTATTTTCTCCAAGTATCCACCCTTGCACTAGTAGCAAGGCCTCGATATTCTATCCCGAGTCACATAGATTGTTAGAGTAGGATCCAAAGGTAGGGAATTTACAGCCAGAGCCCCCCTGGCATCCAAGTGTCCTACTATATTCAAACTAACCTACGGAGAGACCTCTCGTTGGCAAGTTCGGTCCACATTCCCGTCACGATTATTTGGAACCCCCTTGGCTAGGGTTGGCAACTAGTTGGGGGTAGCTTGGCCCGCCCTCCTTGAATTCAACCTGATTCATTATTCAATTTTCTGTTGTGAGCTTGGGTCATTCATTTCTTTCACAGATATTGAACCTAGATTTGCAACCACAAACAAACAATGAAGGCGAGTGCTCTCAAGACATCTGCTAAGGTGGAGTCCTCATCTTTGACAATAACGTCGCCTTTCTTGATCATTCCTATCTCAGCATCATTTTCCATTATTTCTTGGGGGATGGGGAATACCCTCTGCTCGACCTCACTACTAAAAAGAACACCAAATCCTCATGCATCATCATATAGTAATTCTTCCACAGATTTATCACAACGAATCTTCCATATCCTTCATATTTTTCATAAACACCATGAAAGAGCCACAATGACACAAAGAAAAGATCAACTTGAATGGAATTCATCACATAGTATTCATATTTCATCATTTTCATAGTTTGAATTCATAGTCTTTCTCTCAATCTCTCTCATAGATACAATATTTCTTCATAGAAAATTGGCTATCTCTCATATTTTATCTCTCTCGCATATGCTAACTCTCAATAGTACATTGGAATAACAAAGAATAACTCTCAATAATCCTCTCTTAGTTGTGGATGCCCTTCCCAAGAGGTATGCCAGATATGAAGGGTCACCAGAGCCACTACAATGTCCCTTGAGAGCTCATTCGACCTGAATCAGGGTTTTCCTAATGGTCAAATTCCTAGAATGGTAGCTAGCGTCGAACCCAGGCGAACTACTTTACGCAAAAACATCAGGGTTGAAGCGGATTCATGCTGCACTTGGTTCAAGGAGAATGGGAAAAGAGAGGGATGTGAAGATCGACCTCTCTACCCATAAGGCATAGTCCCATTCTGTTCCCCTAAAACAGCATAAATCGAGACACTAGTATCCTAGATTCTAGGTCATCGTTCCTTGCTGTCAATTTCCTTCGAGAAAAGTTTCCGGCCAACCGGGACCACCCTTCCATAGGACGGACCCATGGCCACATCCACCGCACTTTCCTCAAGGTTTCTTTAGTTATCTAATTACCTATCACATTTAGTTTGACACGCAAAAATAGCTTCCTTAATTAACCAATTATTTACGAGTTCCTTCACGTAATTTAAGCACTGACATAGAAAAACAATGTCAAGCAAGTTCCTTTTCAACATTTGATCTTATTTATCAGTCTTTGAAATACATCATATAATCCAACCCGAAGGCTATTCCATAATCCGCCCGAAGGAAATCCATAATCCGCCTGAAGGCAATCCAGCAATCCTTAGGGATTACTAATCCAAGATTTCGCCCATAGACTAGTATGTGGGCCGCCTCGAGATCCAATCTCGGGTCACATCGGCCTCTTGTGCAGGACCCAAAGGCAAGGGATTTACGGCCAAAGCCCCCCCTGGCACCCAAGCGTCCTCCTGCTCCAAGTAGCACCCATGGAGAGACCTCTCGCGGTGGGTTCGGTCCACATACCCGGCGTGGCTAACAACCCCCTTGGATAGGATCAGGCAGACAGTCGGGGGTAACTGATACAACCTCTCCCTCCAGGCCTTCAACCTTAAGCATTAATTATTTTTCCATCTTTTAGTTCCTTGAGCAAAGAATACAAACAGTGCTCCTAACTTATACAAACACAATCAATCCAGTGGTCGTTTACTTGGCCAACTGCTAAGGTGTGAATCCTCCTCTCTGAATGCATCGACCATTTGATCCGGGATCAATTGCGACTTGGCAAGGGTTTGTTTGTTTACCCTTTTATCCTTGGGTTAGGGTTTATACCCTATTAATCCAAATTAACAAACACCTTAGGTTCCTTAAATTAAGACAGTAAATCTTGGGCAACCTCGTCGCCCTAACTTGGTTGGTCAATTGCTCATTATCCTAACTTGGCAACTTAGTAGCAGGATCACTACTCATCCTCTTGCAAATTAAGCTTGTACTTGGAACCTACCAACCTTGTTGAAAGGAGTGGCAAATCTATCTTGTGATTTAAACACAAAGCCATGCGACGTTGCAACTTGTTGTTTGGGAGTCCTCTTGACCCAATCCAACCCTAACCTTACTAGGCCGACAACGTTTGACCCTAGGGTTTCTAAACTCAATCGGAAGTCTAGTATTAGGTCATTTGATCCTTAGGGTAAAACCCTAGATTGTTGTTGCATGGGCGTTTAGCTAACCCTAACATTCTGTGAACGTGGGTAAGACCTTTGGGATCGAAAGTCTTGACTTGGCATCCCAAGTGCGATACTAGGCAAAATTTTTAACGTGACTAAACCCTAGCTAGCACTTTGAGGTGTTTGTTGTACTAACTATTTATGCTTTTAAGAATCCCATGTGGATTATGTCATTACAAGTGATTTAGCTAAATCGGTCTACTTGTCTTGCGACAAGAAACCATCTTTTCTTAGAGACTCTAAGATTTGTCCTAAAAGGTGTAAATAGTTGCAAGACATCACATTACGTGCAAATATGTGATTCATTGACTTTTTCCTTCTATGCAACTATAAAATGTAAAATGACCATCTCTTTTCCTTGCCTAATCTATAATGATAAACAATTCATGGCTAACTCATATAAAAGCCTACGTTGAATTTCATTAAGAACTATACCTATAAACCCTTTTTCCAATGCACTGAATTCATGATTTAATATGAAATTTCATCCATTCCCAAATCCAACTTCGATAAACGAAGTCCATGCATGAATGATATGGAACCATTATTGATTTAATTTTTTCTTCAGCACTTAGCGAACCTAGGATGCAATTAACATAATCCAACCCTAACCTTACTAGGCCGACAACGTTTGACCCTAGGGTTTCTAAACTCAATCGGAAGTCTAGTATTAGGTCATTTGATCCTTAGGGTAAAACCCTAGATTGTTGTTGCATGGGCGTTTAGCTAACCCTAACATTCTGTGAACGTGGGTAAGACCTTTGGGATCGAAAGTCTTGACTTGGCATCCCAAGTGCGATACTAGGCAAAATTTTTAACGTGACTAAACCCTAGCTAGCACTTTGAGGTGTTTGTTGTACTAACTATTTATGCTTTTAAGAATCCCATGTGGATTATGTCATTACAAGTGATTTAGCTAAATCGGTCTACTTGTCTTGTGACAAGAAACCATCTTTTCTTAGAGACTCTAAGATTTGTCCTAAAAGGTGTAAATAGTTGCAAGACATCACATTACGTGCAAATATGTGATTCATTGACTTTTTCCTTCTATGCAACTATAAAATGTAAAATGACCATCTCTTTTCCTTGCCTAATCTATAATGATAAACAATTCATGGCTAACTCATATAAAAGCCTACGTTGAATTTCATCAAGAACTATACCTATAAACCCTTTTTCCAATGCACTGAATTCATGATTTAATATGAAATTTCATCCATTCCCAAATCCAACTTCGATAAACAAAGTCCATGCATGAATGATATGGAACCATTATTGATTTAATTTTTTCTTCAGCACTTAGCGAACCTAGGATGCAATTAACATCGCATGCAATATGTATGGTACATAAATCCCTTCCATGTAATGCAATTACTTGGACAACATTTTTTTTTGGATGTCGACGATTATTTCCTATGAATCACATCTAGGAAATCATTGCCTAAATGCATTAAGTGCTTGTTCTTTCTTGCGAGGAAGACAAGGATGCATTTAAACGATTCCATCTTTTTTTAATCTATGCAATAATGGTTTAGGGTTGCAACTTTGGAAATGCAAGCAAAGTGCAACATGCAACTAAAAACTCGTAAGACGAATGAGTAATTGCATTCATAACTTTCCCCATGAAAATTAAATGTGCCCAATGCATTCCTTGATAACCAAGAAATATGTGCAAATAAAGGCACCAAAATGTGCTCAACATGAAAACATCCTTTGCAAGTTGACACTTTGCTTTCTCTTGTAAATTTTCAAATATGAAGCAATGTAAAATGTGTAGTCCAAAAGAGACACACTATAAAATATTGTTAGGAAAAGGAAAGGTCAAACCCTTTTGTCTCATGCTAAAAATAAAGGGTCCTTACACCTTAGTCCATGTATGCAAATTTGAATTTTATAAGAAAAGGAAGAGGTTTGTCGGGTGATTTGAGGAGATGGGAGGTTGAGGTGGTTACACCCTCTCTCTTCCTTTATCTTCTCCTCTCATGCTTCATTTCCTCCTCTCCCATTTTGGCACAACTCTCATCTTTCTTGTTTTTTCTCCTCTCTCTTGTGCTCCTTTGCAAAATCTAATGGAGACTGAGGAAGAGGAAGAGGGTGAGGATGAAAGAATTGTCCAATTTCTTGTATTCCTTCCTCTTGTGTGTCTTGAGGATATGGATTCTTGGTGAGAAGAAGGAGAGTTTTCTTACAGGTTTTTGTGGCCAGCAATTGTGCTTGCAGCCTCTCTTGGCCGATTCATGGTTCTCATGGTGCCGTGGCAGGGTGCTCTTCATTTGGTGCACTGGTCGGGAAAGAGGTGACTATGGAGCTTGCAAGAAACACAAATTTTGAGATTCAGCTATGGAAGGTTTCAGATAGTTTCTCTCTTCAACAATGAATGATGATATTTAGAAGAAAGAACAAGAAGATGATGGAGAGCACGATGCCAATATTCTCCTTCTCCCCTTCTTGGTTGCATCTTTACAAAAAAAAGATGCGTTGTGTCTAATCAGAAGAACAAAACATTTCAATAAGAAGAAGATGGGTTGCTAGACCCTGTTCCCATTGTGTAAAAGAATAGTTATGCGGCGGCCAACAACCTCTGGACATGGAAGGTGTGCCAATAGTGACTCCCTTCCTTTAACCCATTCTCAGAAACACTATGCCTCTCAATCGCTATGCTCTTAACTTCCATCTAGCCTTTCAAATTCTGTCTCCTTGGTGCGGCAATACTCAGGCTTTTCTCCTCTCATCCCAATCTTCTTTAATTTGTTAATTTGTGCCATGTTTTGTACATCTTGTCTGCTCCTTTCGCCTCGTCCATTTCTACCAGTCACTTCCTCTTCAATCCTTCACATCGTGCCTTGTCCAATGCCTTGCCCTCCATACCTTGTCTTGGCCTATCCTCGTTCACCAACCCTATGCGTGTCTCCAAATGCTTGTAACTTTCGACAGCCATTATCAGCAAATTGTTAACTTGCACTCTTCTTCTACTCACTGCCGACACTGCTCCTGTACATCGCCTTGCTATCCCCTATCTACACAAAAAGTCGATATCTCTGGCGATTAGTCGTCATGGTGTTTTGTGATCACAAATTGATTTATCCTGAGGTGGGTTCTTTTTCCTTATCCTCTCACAATGAAATCCATTTTTCTCATATAAATTTGTGAACCTTAATGCATTAACCTTATGAAAGTACACTTATTAAAGCCTATTCATATGCAATATCTATCCTAACATAACTTTCCTCACCAAGACATGCCTTCCTCAAATATACATACCAATTTTTATCCTTTTATTCATGAATTTTATTTCTTGTTGTTTCTCTTTTTAACATTTGCAATAAAACTCGCCTCTCTTTTCTTTCCAATATGAGTCGGGTGGGAGAGCTCCAAAGCATTATGTCTTGGAAGGGTGTGCTATATAGTGATATCTTTTTTAGAGTATTTATATGCTTCATGTTTGGTTGTCTTTCACTCCATGTTAAGTGTGTAGCCATTTCTTGTGTTCAATTTGTTGAAGATCTCTATCTTTCGGGTTTTACTTGTGATGTTAATTTGGTGTGCCTTATAACCTAGGCTCAATGTCCTAGTTGTGTATTTCTATTTTGTGTGTTATTCCCTTCCTTATCCAATGGAAATTCAAAGATCCAAGAAGAAAATGAAGATTGAAGAAAGAAGATGAAGTTTGTTCAAGTGTTGATCGTGGTTCTTCTTCAAATTTGTTTCGTGGGGATGCTTCACACTTAAGTGTGGGAGGAATGATAACCAAGAAATATGTACAAATAAAGGCACCAAAATGTGCTCAACATGGAAACATCCTTTGCAAATTGTCACTTTGCTTTTGTACTCTCTTGTAAATTTTCAAATATGAAGCAATGTAAAATGTGTAGTCCAAAAGAGACACACTATAAAATATTGTTAGGAAAAGGAAAGGTCAAACCCTTTTGTCTCATGCTAAAAATGAAAGGTCCTTACACCTTAGTTCATGTATGCAAATTTGAATTTTATAATATCAAGAAAAGAAAAGAAAGAGGTTTGTCGGGTGATTTGAGGAGGTGGGAGGTTGAGGTGGTTACACCCTCTCTCTTCCTTTATCTTCTCCTCTCACACTTCATTTCCTCCTCTCCCATTTTGGCACAACTCTCATCTTTCTTGTTTTTGCTCCTCTCTCTTGTGCTCCTTTGCAAAATCTAATGGAGAGTGAGGAAGAGGAAGAGGGTGAGGATGGAAGAATTGTCCAATTTCTTATGTGCCTTCCTCTTGTGTGTCTTGAGGATATGGATTCTTGGTGAGAAGAAGGAGAGTTTTCTTGCAGGTTTTTGTGGCCAACAAGTGTGCTTGCAGCCACTCTTGACCGGTTCGTAGTTCTCATGGTGCCATGGCAGGGTGCTCTTCATTCCTTTTATGTGGAATTAAACTTCTGAGAGCCTGGGCATGAGGACTTGCAGCGATGTCAACGTGTAAACTTGGGTTGGAGGCTCTCGCGTGAGCACCTCGTGTATTTAACTTTGGGGCCATTTATGCAGTGTATTTTTTTGTCGCAGCAGCTCCCCTTGGGTTACTCACGCGTCCTGAAGACTCACAGTCCGCGATCTCCCTCTCCTGTGCAGGATCAAGGGCCTTAGAGGCTTGGGTTTAAATTCCCAAGGAAGCACGCGTGTAGAAGGCTTATGAAAGCCTTGTTAGAAGCTTCTAAAGAAGCTTCTATGCTTCTCTGTTAGAATGTGGAAAAAAAAAACGCGATGTTGGGGTGGATGGAGAGGACGGCGAAGAAAGAGATGAGGATGATGATTGAGATAATGATGATGATGGTGGTGGAGGTGGAGGCGAGGCAGCAGCCTGGGCGGCAGTGACGGGCAGCGGCGGTGGTTATGGCGGCTCCTCAGAGGCAGGGCAACAGCTTCTACGCTTCCTCTCCCTCTCCCGAAGCTCCAAGGGGGAGTTTATATAGGCTGGGGGGGGGGGGGGGGGGGGGAGAGAGATAGCCACCACGTGGATGGCTTGCATGCCTTCTCCCTTCCCCCATGCACTCCACCACTACACCATTCCTCTCACACTCCCTCTCCCCCTGCCATGCATCGGTGGAGGGGAGGGCGTAATTAATTAAAAAATTTCCAAAATTCTAACCATTATCCCTTTTTCCCTCTAGAAGAGGTGTTCTTATGCAACTTGCGATTTTCAAGCCGCGGCCTCTTATGTACCATGCGGGTGGAGTTTATTAACACGTGAGGATGGAGCATTTAGCCTAGGGTTCTTCTAGTTGCGGGGAGATTATTTTAAGCTGCTCTTGCGTAGGGCGTGTAGAAATATTACATTCTCTCCCCCTTAGAGGAATCGAGATGTCCTTATCTCGAGAAGAACTGAGGGTATTGTTGGTTGAGAGTACTTTCATCCATCCAAGTGGCATCCTCTTCGGGATAATCTTTCCACTGGACAAGGTATTCTCTCAAGGTTCTAGATCTCAAATGCCTCTCCCTAACATCTAAGATCCTGTTAGGCCGTAGCTCAAGGACTTTTTGGCTAGGCATTACAACTTGTTGATCATCAAGTATGTGTCTAGGGTTAGGCACATACTTTTTCAATAGGCTAATATGGAATACATTATGAACTTTTAGGTTCTCATGGAGTTGTAATCTATAAGCATTAGGCCCTAGACACTTGAGGATCTTGTAGGGTCCAAAATACCTTGGACTTAGCTTTTTGCATTCACCCAAGGATAGGGAACTCTTCTTTGGACGTACGCGAATGAAGACCATATCTCCTTCAGCGAAGGATCTGTCTTGACGTTTCAAATCCGCATAAGCCTTTTGTCTATCCTTGGCAGCTTGGATATCCTGTCTTATTGACTTGATTTGGTCATCCATATCTTCCAGCATCTTCTTTGAATCTTCAACCCTTAAGGTTGGATCCGAGAAGTTTAAAGGACTTCGACAATCATGCCCATACAATGCTTGAAAAGGGGTCATCTGAATACTTTGTTGGTAAGAAGCATTGTAGGCAAACTCAACCAGTGGCAAATATTGAATCCACTTTTTGGACTCTCAGCAAAAATGTGCCCTTAGCATATCTTCAATGACTTGGTTGACTCGCTTCGTTTGACCATCGGTTTGGGGATGGTAAGCTGTACTGAAACAGAGTTGATTTCCAATGGCTTTGAAGATAGCCCTCCAGAAATGTGAAGTGAAGAGAGAGTCACGATCACTAATGATTCTTCTGGGTAACCCATGCAGTTTGAATATCTCCTTGATAAATAACCTTGCAATGTCTGAGGCTTTATAGTTTGTCTTAACAAGAATAAGATATGCAGCCTTGGTGAGCATATCAACCACAACCATAATGGAGTTGCATCCTCCCTGAACTTGAGGTAGGCCAACAACAAAGTCCATACTGATGAATTCCCATTTCATTTGGGGAATGTCAAGTGGTTGCAATTTCCCTGGCATTTTGACATGTTCAGCCTTAATGCGTTGGCAAGACAAACACTCAGTGACATATTTGAGAACGCCACCTTTGAGTTTCTCCCAATAATAGCTCTTTCTAATTGCATTGAGGGTCTTAGCATAGCCAGGATGTCCTGAAAAAGGGGAGTCATGAGCTTTCCAAAGTATCTTCCGTTTGAGTGACTGGCTTGCCGTTATACATAATCTCATTCTATAGTAGACAAGTCCATTATCGATAGAGAATTCTAGATACTTTGCTTGTAGCTTCAGGTCCTGATCCTTGATAGGGACCCCCCTTAGCAACTTCTGATAGGTTGGATCATGGCATGCCTCTTCTCTAGCTAGCTCAAGAATTGGGTTTTTTGGCATGGATACCTTTGTGGCTAGAGATCTAACTGTTGATGGATCTTGCAAAATCAGAGAATTCAAAAATGCCTTGCGACTGAGTGCATTGACAACTACATTCTCCTTTCCAGGCCGGTATTTGATTTCAAAATCATATTCCTCCAGCACTTCAATCCATCGACGTTGCCTCATGTTGAGCTCATTCTGGGTAAAAATCCATTTGAGACTTTTATGATCTGTCACTAGGGTAAACTTGTTACCTAGCAAGTAGTGTCTCCAAAGCTTGAGAGCATGGATGACGGCTAACAGCTCCAGATCGTGGGTAGCATAATTCCTCTCATGGCTCTTCAATTTCCTTGAAGAGTATGCTACAGGATGACCCTCTTGCATAAGCACACATCCTAAGGCAAGTGTGCTAGCATCAGTTATCACTTCAAACTCTTTACCAAGTTCTGAAAGTTTCAAAATGGGCACTGACACCAAGCTTTGCTTTAGTTTATCAAAGCTAGATTGTTCAGCAGTTGACCATACAATTGATCTTTTCTTCTTCAGTAGATCCGTTAGAGGTGCTACAATCAAGGCATAGTTTTTTATAAAGACCATGTACCATCCTGTCAATCCAAGAAAACTACATATTTCTTTGATAGTTGTTGGTATTTGCCACTCCAGAACGTCTCTAGCCTTGGCCCGATCCACTGAAATTCCTTCTGCTGATACAATGAATCCCAGATATTCAATTTGTCACTTGAAAAATGCACACTTCTTCTTTTTGGCATAAAGCTTGTGTGCCCTCATTGTTTCAAGGACGATGCAAAGCTGGGGTTCATGATCTTCTTTCTGTTTGGAGTAGACTAAGGTATCATCGAAGAAGATGAGTACGAAGTCATCAAGATATGGCCTAAAGATATCCTGCATTAGCCTGATGAAGGTAGCAGGTGCATTTGTCAGTCCAAAAGACATGACTAAGAACTCAAAGTGTCCATATCTTGTGATGAATGTCGTCTTTGGGATATCTTCTTCCTTGATCCTTATCTGATAATATCCAGACCTGAGATCAATCTTGGAGAAGATCTTTGCACCTTGAAGACGGTTAAGAAGTTCATCTATTCTTGGAATGGGATATTTGTTCTTAATGGTTGATTGATTCAACCCTCTGTAATCAATACATAGCCGAAGCATTCCATCCTTCTTCTTTTGGAACAGCACTGGAGCTCCCCATGGCGAACTGCTAGGAGGGATGTAGCCTTGGTCTAATAGTTGCTTGAGATGCTCCTTCAGCTCAATCGCTTCTGGGATGGACATTCTATATGGCCTCTTTGCAATTGGTGCAGCTCCTGGCACTAGCTTGATTTCATGATCAACTTCCCTTTGAGGTGGAAGTTCTGTCAGCTCTTCAGGAATTACGTCTGTGTATTCCTTTAGCCATGAAGGTTCTTCCCTAGACTCTTGATTCTGATCAAGCTTATTTAGCTTAATCAAGTAGACAGGTAGCCCCTTTCTAACTCCTTTTATTATCCGAGATGCTTTGGCCAGTTGGATTTTTGGCTTCCCAGCCTCTCCTTGAGTTGTGACTGATTCCCCTTCAGAATTTTGAAAGGAAACTTGGCCCTTTCCATAGTGAATGTGGGGATCATTAGGTTTAAGCCAATCCATTTCGAGCAAACACTCATGGATACCTAGGTTCATAACCCTGAATCTGATCGAAGTCAACTTTCCTCCCAGTAGGAATTCCACCTTAGCAGTTTGCCTGGTACAAGTGACCTCACGACCATTTGCTAATTCCACAAGCAAGGTAGGTGCATCCTTTGTGGCTATTTCTAATCTTTTTGCACAAACTGATGAAATAAAGGAATGTGTACTGCCACAATCAATTAGGGTTTTAAAGCTTTTACCTTGATAATCCGATGGAATCTGAATCACCGAGAATTGGCGATTCGGGCCTTTCTTGTGAAGAGCGGCATGGACTGTTGCCCTCTCAAAGTTAGCTTCCATGGTCGGGTCTTCTTCATCGCACATCTGCCTGTTGGCAACACTGGCGGCTCTTCCTCTGGCCCGAGTGGTGGCTCCTTGGCCACTGATGGTTCCTTGGGATGGTCCTTGACGTTGTCCTCCGCCAAGCTTGGGGTATTGCCTTTTGAAATGATCAGGCTCGTTGCAATGGAAGCAACGAAGATTGCAACCATTTCCTTGGGTAGGAACGAAATTATTGACATTGTTGGTCCTAGCTTTCTTCCTTTGTCCTTGATTTTGGCCTTGCATTCTCTTAGCATGGGACCTATACACTCCCTTGTTCTGATTCTTGTAAGACCGAGTCTTGTTATCTCATGGCTTGGTCTGCACCTCATGTATTATGGGTGCAGCTTGAATGAGTGCGTCCTGAAGATCTGTTGGGCACATTGACTCGAGGCGGGTGTTTATAGGCGGATATAATCTAGCACAAAACTTTAACACTTGTTGTGTCATATCCATTTGTGGCGCATACTTCAAAAGAGAGATGAACTTTGAATAATAAGCATCAAGGGATAGCCCAATCTGCTTCAGTTCATAGAACTTGTTCATCTTCTGCATGCGATAGAGATGTGGTAGATATCTTCCTCGCACTGCTCTTTTAAGCTTTTCCCAAGTAACTAACCCTTCCAAGATCCCTTGGTCTCTGCACCATTGCTTCCACCAAAGTCTTGCTTCACCGGTAAGCTTCAGCTTGGCAAGCATTGCTTGGTTCGTGGGTACAGTACCTGCTGCTTCAAAGTAATCCTCCATGGATTTGATCCAGATATCGGCATCAATTTGGATGGTCATTCCCTTACCATCAAATTCTAGTGGCTTGATTTGCTTGAGAAGAAACTTCTTCTCCTGAATCACAGCCGTACTTGGTGTAGGGGTCGGACTAGGAATCTGCACTTGAGGTTGTGCTTGGGCATTAAAATTCTTTACGTTAAAAACTTGCTATGTTTCTCACATTACATTTCATGCCTAATTCAGCTTTTAGCCAAGTGACCTAATCACTTAACTTCTTTATCAATACTCACAGTCAAGACAATCATTGATAAAAAGTCTATTTCATTCATATGGGCATAGCTCTTCTGAGTACAATTATTCTTGGGATGGTAGAGCAAGCTAATACATTAATTTGGGGAGAATAAGATTGTGTTACATTGAGCTACGGGAACTGAGTAATAGTATGGATTGGGGTCATGGATTTTCAGGAATCGATAGGTCATTGGAAGATTAGAGTATCCTTTCCTTTGATACCCGTTCTTCTCGTAACGTCCCAACACCTTGATTCTGTCGGCAGGGATTACTCGAGTCACTTCCTTGTACACATACTTGTTCTGCTTAACCTTTCGACCGCCGACATGTAGGGTTGCGTTTGTGTGAGCCTCAACAAAAATGAACAGCTTCACGATCTTTAAGTCCTCCATCCACTTGCTTCTTTTCAAGTTGGTTCGAAGGTATGCAAGTCGGTGGGCAGCTATGTAATAAATTCATGAATCATACATCCATCTCCATTCCATGTACAGGGGCGAAGGATTGTAGATGTGGTCTAGGATATTCATCATACCTAGCCTCCGTTGGCAGTCCAAAGAAGCACGCATCGTGGTCACAAACATAACCTAGAACACCAAGGATCTGTTCCATGCTTCACAACTTTGCAAGTCAGCATCGATAAGTAAGTAAGGAAATGTTCTTAATAGCAACATTTACTCTACTTCTCCTTATTAAGTTTTCTTGTAAACATTAGTTCGTCGTTGGTTCGCTCTGATACCAACTGTAACATGTCCACATGTTCTCTCATAGAACACGTCTTAGTAGCCCATCAAGAAGAGAGTCCAAAAAGCGCCACCCGGCACTCCCAACAAATGTCACGAGGTTTGTGATCTAGGTCTTCCTAAGTCTACCACGAAGCGGAAGCATTCCGACCATTCCCACTTAGGACCGACCTGAATCAGGGTTTTCCTAGTGTTCAAATTCCTAGAATGGTAGCTAGCTTTGAACCCCAGGTGAACTACTTTATGCAGAAACGTCAGGATTGAAGCAGATTCATGGTGCACTTGGTTCAAGGAGAATGGGAAACGAGAGGGATGTGAAGCTTGACCTCTTTGCCCATAAGGCATAGTCCCATTCCGTTCCCCTAAAACAGAATAAATCAGGACATTAGTATCCTAGATTCTAGGTCATCGTTCCTTGTTGTCAATTTCCTTCGAGAAAAGTTCCCAGCTAATTGGGACCACCCTTCCATAGAACAAACCCATGGCCACATCCACCGCACTTTCCTCAGGGTTGCTTTAGTTATCTAATTACCTATCACATTTAGTTTAACACACAAAAATAGCTTCCTTAATTAACCAATTATTCACCGGTTCTTTCACGTAGTTAAAGCACTGACATAGAAAAACAATGTCAAACAAGTTCCTTTTCAACATTTGATCTTATTTATCAGTCTTTGGAATACATCATATAATCCAGCTTGAAGGCTATTCCATAATTCGCCCGAAGGCAATCCATAATCTGCTCGAAGGCAATCCAGCAATCCTTAGGGATTACTAATCCAAGTTTCCACCCGTAGAGTAGTATGTGGGCCTCGAGATCCAATCTCAAGTCACGTCGGCCTCTTGTGTAGGAGCCGGAGGCAAGGGATCTACGTCCACAGCCCCCCTAGCACCCAAGCATCCTCCTGCTCTAAGTAGCACCCACGGAGAGACCACTCATAGCGGGTTCGGTCCACGTAAATTGCGTGGCTAACAACCCCCTTGGATAGGGTTAGGCAGACAGTCGGGGGTAACTAACGCTGCCTCTCCCTCCAAGCCTTCAAACTAAAGCATTAATTATTTTTCCATCTTTTAGTTCCTTTAGCAAAGAATACAAATAGTGCTCCTAACTTATACAAACACAATCAATCCAGTGGTCATTTACTTGGCCAACTGCTAAGGTGCGAATGCTCCTCTCCGAATGCATCCAGCATTCGATCCGGGATCAATTGCGACTTAGCAAGATCCCCAAGGGTTTGTTTGTTTACCCTTTTATCATTGGGTTAGGGTTTATACCCTATTAACCCAAATTAACAAACACCTTAGGTTCCTTAAATTAAGATAGTAAATCTTGGGCAACCCCGTCGCCCTAACTTGATTGGTCAATTGCTCGTTACCCTAACTTGGCAACTTAGTAGCACGATGACTACTCATCCTCTTACAAATTAAGCTTGTACTTGGAACCTACCAACCTTGTTCCAAGGAGTGGCAAATCTATCTTGTGATTTAAACACAAAGCCATGCAACGTTGCAACTTGTTCCATGAGACAAGTGTCGTACCTAACTTGTGGGATCATTTCTCCCTTCAAACGGCATTCCTTAGTCAAGAAATGCATTTGGTCAAGATGTAGGGTTTGGGAGTCCTCTTGACCCAACCCAACCCTAACCTTACTAGGCCGACAACATTTGACCCTAGGGTTTCTAAACTCAATCGGAAGTCTAGTATTAGGTCATTCGATCCTTAGGGTAAAACCCTAGATCGTTGTTGCATGGGCGTTTAGCGAACCCTAACATTCCGTGAACATGGGTAGGAACTTTGGGATCGAAAGTCTTGACTTGGCATCCCAAGTGCGATACTAGGCAGAATTTTTAACGTGACTAAACCCTAGCTAGCACTTTGAGGTGTTTGTTGTAGTAACTGTTTATGCTTTTAAGAATCCCATGTGGGTTATGTCATTACAAGTGATTTAGCTAAATCGGTCTACTTGTCTTGCGATAAGAAATGATCTTTTCTTAGAGATGCTAATATTTGTCCTAAAAGGTGTAAATAGTTGCAAAACATCACATTACGTGCAAATATGTGATTCATTGACTTTTTCCTTCAATGCAACTATAAAACGTAAAATGACCATCTCTTTTCCTTGCCTAATCTATAATGATAAACAATTCATGGCTAACTCATATAAAAGCCTACGTTGAATTGCATCAAGAACTATACCTATAAACCCTTTTTCCAATGCACTGAATTCATGATTTAATATGAAATTTCATCCATTCCCAAATCCAACTTCGATAAACGAAGTCCATGCATGAATGATATGGAACCATTATTGATTTAATTTGTTCTTCAACACTTAGCAAACCTAGGATGCAATTAACATCGCATGCAATATGTATGGTACATAAATCCCTTCCATGTAATGCAATTACTTGGACAACATTTTTTTTTGGATATCGACAATTATTTCTTACGAATCACATCTAGGGAATCATTGCCTAAATGCATTAAGTGCTTGTTCTTTCTTGCGAGAAAGAAAAGGTTGCATATAAACGATTTCATCTTTTTTTAGTCTATGCAATATGCGTTTAGGGTTGCAACTTTGGAAATGCAAGCAAAGTGCAACATGCAACTAAAAACTCGTAAGACGAATGAGTAATTGCATTCATAACTTTCCCCATGAAGATTAAATGTGCCCAATGCATTCCTTTTATGCGGAATTAAACTTGTAAGAGCCTGGGCATGAGGACTCGCAGCGATGTCCATGTGTAAACTTGGGTTGGAGGCTCCCGCATGAGCACCTCGCATCTTTAACTTTGGGGCCATTCATGTAGTGTATTTTTTTGTCGCAGAAGCTCCCCTTGGGTTACTCGCGCGTCCTGAAGACTCATAGTCCGCGATCTCCCTCTCCTGCGCCAGGATTAGGGGCCTTGGAGGCTTGGGTTTAAATTCCGGGGAAGCACGCGTGTACAAGGCTTATGAAAGCCTTGTTAGAAGCTCTATGCTTCTCTGTCATCAGAACGTGGAAAAAAAAATGTGATGTTGGGGTGGATGGAGAGGACGATGAAGAAAGAGATGAGGATGATGATTGAGATAATGATGATGATGGTGGTGTAGGTGGAGGCGAGGCGGTAGCCTATCTGGGCAGCAGCGGCGGTGGTTATGGCGGCTCCTCAGAGGCAAGGCGGCAACTTCCACGCTTCCTCTCCCTCTCCCCAAGCTCCAAGGGGGAGTTTATATAGGCTAAGGGGGGGAGAGATAGCCACCACGTGGATGGCTTGCATGCCTCCTCCCTTCCCCCATGCACTCCACCACTATGCCATTCCTCTCACACTCCCTCTGGTGCACAAATTGGATGTTGTACGCTTCAGGTACGTCTTCAAGCATGCGTAACTGGAGTAATGCATTCCAAAAGTGTTCGGTGTACTGAGGAATAGGCTCACGATCTCGTTGCTGAAGAAGGTCCCATTGCTTTATGGCTTTTTCATGGAATTGTGGAGGAAGGAAATTCTGCATAAACTTCTTCTTGAAATTCAACGAGGACGAGAGGACGTTCAAGGCGCCGAAATTTGCGCCAAGGACATATTCATGTCCTAAAATGCTCTAAGTCATCCAAGGTCACTCAACTATTCAAGTCTTCAAAGTTCTCCAAGTTCAAGTTCTGTAAGTCAGATAAATCAACCAAGTTCTGCAAGTCTTGGTACTCTGCAAGTCACATAAGTCTGCAACTCTTCAAGTCAGACAAGTCACCTGAAGTCAAAACTGACTTCTGTTCAAAACTCATAGAAGGGCTGTTCCTGCGCAGAAACTCCAAACTGCAAAGTTGTTCATTGGAAGGTACTGTTCGCATACGCAGGTTTGCTGAACCATTTTTAGCACACGCAGAAGATTAAAATGCAGATTTTTCAAAGATTACAAATTCCGCAAGGAAACAAAGATAAGTAAAAGAAACTTCAAATTCTGTACTTTCAATGGCACTCGAGAGGGAAAAACTGTTCTTGCATTCATCAGTCAGTTTGATGACTACTGTCATGAGGAAACATATGCAGAAAAAGATAAAATCAAGTGTGTCACTAATCATTTAGTGGATAGAGCATCTCTTTGGTGGACCGTGGTTCGTAAGAGTATAGATTGTCCCACTACCTGGGAGAATTTCAAGAAGAAGTTTATGCAGAATTTTCTTCCTCCATAATTCCATGAAAAATCCATAAAGCAATGGGACCTTCTTCAGCAACGAGATCGTGAGCCTATTCCTCAGTACACCGAACGCTTTTGGAATGCATTACTCCAGTTACGCATGCTTGAAGACGTACCTGAAGCGTACAGCATCCGATCTGCGCACCACCCTCTCCCCCTGCCATGCATCGGCTAAGGGGAGGGGGGTAATTAATAAAAAAATTTGCCAAAATTTTAACCATTACCCCTTTTTCCCTCTAGAAGAGGTGTTCTCATGCGGCTTGCGGTTTTCAAGCCGCGGCCTCTTATGCACCATGCGGGTGCAGTTTATTAACCCGTGAGGATGGAGCATTTAGCCCAGTGTTCTTCTAGTTGCGGGGAGATTATTTTAAGCTGCTTTTGCGTAGGGTGTGTAGTGGTCAAAATTCATTAATATTTCATGCGAAAATATTACATGTTGGTAGATTCATGCAACTAGACTACAATGAATGGATCATCTGGTAAGCTCATTACATTTGATTAGAGGGTGCACATCCGCTAAGTGAGAGACAGCCATAGCTTAGTTGCTTGAAATGCTTGAATCAATAAGCCGTCCATAGGCTTGGTTCTTACTTGTGAGAGCACGAACATCAATGACTCATGAAAGATAATTTTTTGATATATCAGTTGGCTGAATATAGTGTTAAAATCACTTACTGATTAGACATCGAAGCCCCCTTCTCCATGCAAACATCAATGAGCTCTTTTAGCCAATAAACCTACATGGTTGCACTTTCTTTTTGGAACAAGTCACTAATATTTTTCCATACTCCATATGCATCTACCATGCTTGTCACATTAACAATACATAGACTTTGATAGTGTGAATATAATTATGAGTATACCAACTCATCCAATTTCTCCCATACATATGCACCCATGTCCTCAAGCTTAATCCCACCACATTTGATTTGCTTCATCTACTTCTTTTGGACCAATGTATTGTAGATCTTTTCTTTTTTATATGAAAAGTTTGTTTCATTAAGCTTTTTAATATTGAGAAATGCATTCTATAATCTTGATGAAGGATCCATAATAATAAAAGTATGTCTGCACAACACAAAAAGTTATATATAGCCAATTGTAGGCTCAAAATAGACGAATGCACTACAAAGCAAGCAAAAGCTATCCAAATATCAAACTAGCATAAAAATTATTTAAAAATGGCATTTTATCACTCCCAAAGATATATGAATTTTTTGCAAGCTTTCCAAAGTATTCCAACTATCTTTTGAGCATAAAACTACCATGGAAGACCAAACATATGTAAACATTCATAAATCAATTTGAGCTCACATAATCTCTACAAAGTGTGCATAAAATAGAATGGGAAATCCTTCAAGGTGGAAAATCTATCATAATGTGTTATCAATTTAAAGCCCAAAGTATTCAAGAGCCTCCAAATGTGAGCTAGTCACTGTTGACTAATGTTTTGATTAATGTTTGAACCTTATAGAAAGGTATATAAATGATAAAAATGCATATACACATGTAAATTTTTAGCATAAACAACTCTTCATGCAATCGGATCAATAGCATAGGTCCATAGATCTCACAATCTGAGAAAATCACTAAGTCTTTCTCTCTTTCTATTTCTTTATTAAAGACATAAGCAAACCCTCTACTTTCAAAATAAATAGAGACCAAGCCCCTTGCTAGATCTAAGTAGACCCATTTCTAAACCCATTTCTTTTCCAAAAACCAAGTTGCCCCTGTGCTCAACTGGCACCCATGCTTAAGCAGCCCCCTGTGTTTGCATGCATCAAAACAATGTACCAAAATCTCTTACTACATCCAACGCCAAGCTATTTTTCTTCAAACCTAGCACAAATGGCTACCAAATCACTACCAAAGTGGGCTATTACAACCCCAAATTGAGCCTCAATGGCTCAAGCTGATTAAGATCTAGATCCTAGTTATGAGAATAGTATCTCTATCAATGTGCAAGCATCAAGCATCAACATCAATAAGAAGCTCAAATCCTTAATTCATCATGCTCCTTGATCTAAACAAGAACTCCAAGGAACATCAAACACTTCTTTATACCAATTGAGATTTTAGTGAGGGTCTTGAGTGATTTGAAGTGGAATCTTCTAGTTCTTGAACAATTCTGAAATCCTTTCAAATTCTAGACTACCTAAGGAGTAATTTTATTTGTGGAATAGTCAAGCATAATCAGAAGGATTGTTTGCAATGGCACCCAAGAATAGATAAACTATAGTTGATGAAAAAGTCCCAATTATAGTTGCAATGGAAGAGTAGTTGTTATGACAAGTGCAGCTCCCCATAAACCTCCTCCTTTAGCCTCCCAAGTTCCTTCTTAAACATATGAATATTTTGTATCAAAATTGAAGATGATGCATAAGTGGAATGCACACTCTAATAGATGGAAATGCATTAATTGTTTTCTAACAATGAGTTAATATTTTAATCCATTACTACTAGCCGCAATGCATAGAATACCAAGTACATTACACGTCCATCCTAGAAGTGCTAGGTAAATGATAGGATAACCTATTTGAGGATTCTTTTCAATCTATAAGGAAGAATGTAAAGTTAATATATATAGAAAGAGGCTAATACTAGACAAGCAATTGTAAGAGTCAAAATTGACACTATGGCCTAAATAAGCAATTTCAATTAGCTAAAATGTGGTGTTAAATGAGAGGTTGTTAATGATGTATGATAAAGGCCCCTTTCAAGTTTGGTTACAATCTGAGTTGGATAAAGCAAAAATTAGTAATAGTTTATGTTTTTCCTATTGAGAGACTACCAAACATCACCCCTTAATTTTTTGGATTTCTAGGCATATATTTCTCATGGGCTACTAGAGAAAAAGTTAGTTATAATTGATGTAGATGTATTGATTGGTGTTTCTTCTTTCTAGCTATATGATTGAATGACTAAGATTATTATTCTCAGACTTGAACTAAAGGTTATGGCCTTGATTATCATGTACCGCATGCAATAATCAATGTTGAGTTATAAGGGGGAAAGTTTCTCTTGAAACAAGTGAAGCCTCCTAAGTTCAAGGGTAAGGGAAAGGATGTGGAAGTTATCTCAAGGTGCAAATAGAGTCCATCAAGGACTACTTCATGGTTATAGGGATGAGTTTTGTTAATCAAGCAATGATCTCCAAGCTTATGCTAGTCACATATCTTGCCTTTGGTGAAAGTAATGATGTAAAGGTAGTGACACCTTCAAAGTTGAAATTAATTGGATAAAATTAAGACCAACGTATGAGGAAGATATCTACCTCCTACATACAAATCCATTAAGATGAACAAGTTCTTCAATTTGAAGTAGTAGAAACTTTCCCTTGAAGCATATTACTCCCTTCTACTTCATCACTATTAAGAAACATGCCTTGATCATGGAGGTTGATGATGAACTAGCTAGATTTGGCTAGAGCTTGAATGCTTCTTTGAAATCCCAACTGGTACTAATGTGACCTAGATATTTGAAAGATGCTATCATGCAAGTCAAATCTATGATAAGATCTAATAGTTGAATACAACTACCCTTGGAAAGGCACTAAGGTTGACTATGATACCTACAAGGACCAAGGGAAGAGATATCACAAGTGTGGCAAGCTAGAGCATATTTGGAAGCGCTATTCCAATCACCGATGCTTCCATTGTCATGAGCTAAGATAGCCAATATCCTAGGATTGTGCAAGAAGGGTTGAAGGTACCAAGTGAAGCTTCTTAAGTACAACAAGTGGTATAGCTTATGGCCTAGATGAGGAGCTAGACGCCATTGTATGTTTTCCAAGTGTGTAGTTTCCTTTGGTGTCATGTAATAAGACCTATACATGTAACACCCATTAAGCTACTTGATTTTGACTTACTTTGATGATCTTGGTATTTGAATACATGTGTATAATGTGAGTGTGCAACAAAATCATAGTGGACCCTAATCCATAAGTCCTAAATGCTAGATATAAACATATCCTTGAAAATATACAATAATCCCATGGGACCTTGAGATGAGGACATCTCAATTCCTCTAAGGGAGAGAGGATGTAATGTACATGTACCTAAACATATTTTACTCCATAAACCTGACTTATTTTAACTTGACTTTTGTCTATTGCAATAGCCTCTTAAATTTATTTGATCTTTTACATTACTTTGTTTTGATAATTTACCTATGTCTATTATCCAAGAAGTTCATACTAATTACAAGTATTTTAAAAAATACCCATAACCAAACTACTCTAGGCATAAAATATCAATATTTCCAAGTAGTTAAGATTAACCCACATGCATTACATGGGTTTTGAACCTTAGAAGAGGAGAAAAACATTCTATACCTTAGTTAAAGGAGGAGCAGGGTAATATTAAAAACAAGATAAACAAAAGATCTTTGTTAAAGTCTTTAAAAGATTTAAAATGTTAGCTATAACAACCTATTTAGTGTTGAGATATCGAGCTCCACTCGTGATACGCTAGGGTGACCGTTGTGTATTTATGTCACCGACTTGTCAGTTGCAGATGCGGTTGGTACACCGCCCATGAATAATAGCTACATGATAGCTATCCTTATCTACTCTAGTTCGTGGCTCAGTTAGTATGCCACCTTAGTTAGTTGAGTTTGGTTTGAGACCCATATATAGGGTTCTTCTATTTCTTTGTATTAGAGTTCTTTTGGCTTACACAACTAAGAAGAGGAAAATTGTTTTCAGCCTCCACCCTTGTGTGTATTCCCCCATTGTGCAAGCAAGAAAGCTACAAGTGAGACTCCTTCCTTCTCTCCCACAATCTTGACATGATATCAGAGCCTTCTTCGTGGTAAGAAGCTCAAGAAAGCAAGCCAAGCTCGCGGTGTTCTGGTAAGAGGAGCAGTGTTGCTTTCATTTTCTGTTTTGGGAGCAGATCTCTGCAGGCAGCACAGTCGGAAATTGCAAGAGTGCATTGTCTTAGGTTGAGACGCCCTTCGCGGTGACGCAAGAGGACAGTATATGCTGCAGGAAAGGGCTTTAGCCTTGGCGACCCTGTTTTTTTGATTTGAGGCCTTTTCGGGGCCTGTTTTGGAGGCGGAAGTTTTCTACACGCACTCAGGAAAAGGCCCAGTTTTATGCTGTGCGACCACTGTTCTACAGGTCGGTGAAAAGTTACTGTAGAAATTGCATCGTATGCCTGTGCGCAGAGACATTGGGAGTTACAAAATCATCCTTGTTTCCTGTTGATGCAAAATCGTCACTAGGAAGTGACTGTGTGGTTAAATACCACTTTCATCAGTTTTGCAGATTTGCCCTTGTGAGGCTGAAGCTGTGTTCTCTGCAGTGAAAGAATTTTTTGCAGTATTCTGTAATGGCGTATGATTCTCTTTCACAGATTGTAACTGAAAAGCTTGACAAGAACAACTTCCAAGCATGAAAGTTTAGAATGACAAATTTCCTTATGGGAAAAGGATATTGGGAATTTGTTGTAGGAAATGAAGAAGAACCAGTTCTTCCTGATGTTCCCAATCAACAGCAAATGCAGGCATTCAAAGCATGGCATGAGAGAGCCAGGAAAGTTATGTACTGGCTGTCTATCAGTATTTCAGACTCTATGATTGTGCATATTCAGGATGCAAGTACACCAAAGGAGGCATGGGATACTTTGTCAAAAATATATAGCACAAATACGCAAGCCAGGAAAATGCAGCTCAAGCAAGAGTTGCATAATGTGCAAAGAGAAAGTATGAGCATCAATGACTACCACATGAAGGTGAAGAAGATTGCAGATGCACTTGCTTCCATTGGGTCGCCAATGGAAGATGATGATTTAGTTTCCGTGACCTTGAATGGTCTAGGAAAGGATTATGCACAGTTCCGAACATCCATTTCCGTCCGTGAAAGATTTCCTGATTTTGAGGAGTTGATTGCTCTTCTAATCTCTGAGGAGCAGAGAAATGGTGGTGCATCCTCTTCAGGAGGAACTTCAAAAGAAGCTGTCTTCTACTCAAATGCTAGAAGAGGTAGAGGCAGAGGTAGAGCAAGCCGATTTGGAGGCCGTGTTAGAAATCAGAATATGCAACAAACTCAAGAAAACCAGTCCTATGGAGGAGGACATGGTAACTCTAGAGGCAGGGGGAGCCAAAGAGGTCGTGGTGGATGGCAAAGAGGCCAAAATGCAAACAGTAATGTTGAATGCTACTACTGTGGTAAAATGGGTCATATGGCTAAAGACTACTATAAAAAGCAGAATGACATCATGAATGGAAAACTGCAACAAGGGAATTATGCATCTTCTAGTAGACAGGGTGATGACAGAAATGAGCATTTGTTTATGGTGCAGCACATGAACAATTCTGTGACAAGTGCAGAAGAAAGCAATGATGTATGGTATGTTGACTCAGGTGCATCAAACCACATGACAAGTCATGCAGAATGGATGGAAGATTCAAGGAAAATGGAAAAACCAGGATTTGTGGAGACTGGTGATGATACTACACATCCTATTGTGCAGATTGGAAAAATTCCTTTGTCTATGCAGGATGGGAAAAAGAAATACCTGTCTAATGTATTTCATGTCCCGAATATGATAGCAAAAGGAAAGAAGAAGGGCATAATGTTTACGTTGGATGCAGACATGTCTGAATTGAGTGCAGCAATGTTTGCACATGGGACCGGTGTAGTTGCAAATATTGATATCTACCATAAACGCATTGGTCATGTTAATGTACAGCGACTTAAATCAATGCAGGCCCAAAATATTGTTGCAGGATTGCCTAAATTCAAGGTTGCAAAAATGCATAAGGTATGTGAAGCCTGTCAGTTTGGAAAACAGGCAAGGAAACCATTTCCTAGACATGTTCAAGAGAGTAAGAAGCCATTGGAATTAATCCACTCTGATGTGTGGACTACTAAAGCTGCATCTCTTGGAGGCTGTCATTATTTTGTCACTTTTATTGATGACTATAGCAAAAAAGTTTGGGTGTATTTTATGAAAAAGAAAAGTGAAGTTTTTGGGCATTTCAAAACTCTTAAAGCTATGGTTGAAAAAGAGACAGACCTGCAAATAAAATGCCTAAGGTCAAATGGAGGGGGAGAGTACCTGTCAAATGAGTTTGCAAGGTTCTTGCAGGAGCATGGCATAAAGCAGCAATATTCATGCAGTCATACCCCACAACAAAATGGAATTGCAGAAAGGAAAAACAGGCATATTGGAGAGGTATCTCATGCCATGCTCAATGAAAAAGACCTGCCAGATTTTTATTGGGCTGAAGCAGTTGCTACAGCAGTCTACATAATGAACAGGACTCCCACTGCAGTAATACATGGGATGACTCCAGAGGAGAGGTATACTGGTAGGAAACCAGATATTTCTCATTTGAGAATTTTTGGTTGCATTGCCTATGTACATGTGCCAGATGAGTTGAGATCCAAGTTGGATCCAAAAGCTGAGAAGTGCATCTTTATTGGTTACTCTCTGCAGCAAAAAGGGTATAGATGCTATAACCCTTCTACTCGTAAGTTTACAGTGAGCAGAGATGTTGTTTTTGATGAGATGAGTAGCTGGTATAAACCAGTAAATGTGATTGATGATGTAGATGCACAAAATGGTAATGCTGCACAGAATTCACAGCAGCAGTCACAAAATATTAGTGGACCTAGAGCGTCCTCTAGCAGTGGTTCACATTCTTCACCATGGACAGGCAGATTGAGATCAGGAGAATCTTCTAAAAAAAAAAAAGATAGTGGTATGCAGGTATCATAAAAAGGAAAAGATAAGGTTGATCAGCCCATGTTTGATGTGAATGCAGGTCACTCTTATGTGGATGGTGAATCCAGTGGCTCAGAACAGAGCATTGATGATGAGTTGGGTATTCCTTCTATTTTTACACCTGGAGTAACGAAGACCAGGGATGTTTTGAGAGCACCTGGGAGTGAACCTATTTTGCACAGGTCTACGAGAGCTAGGTATCCTGTGGATAGGCTGAAATATGATGGATTTACAGCCATTCACTATGCATATATGGTCAAAGTGATGCAGGAACCAGAACCCACTTCTTTTGAGCAAGCCATGGGAAAAGAAAAATGGGAGAAAGCCATGGATGAAGAAATGGATGCTTTGGAAGCAAATGCTACATGGGAATTTGTACCTTTGCCTAAAGGTAAGAATGCAATTGGCTGTAAGTGGGTTTATAAGGTGAAGCACAATGCAGATGGTTCTGTGAATAGATACAAGGCAAGATTATTAGTCAAGGGGTATGCACAAACATATGGCATTGACTATGAAGAAACATTCAGTCTGGTCGCAAGGATGGCAATCGTAAGAGCAGTCATTGCTATGGCTGCATCAAAGGGATGGTCTTTACATCAGGTGAATGTAAAGAATGCCTTCTTGCATGGTGATTTGCAAGAAGAGATCTATATGGAGCAGCCACCAGGTTATGTGCATGTTGTTCATCCTGAGTTTTTTTGCAGGTTGAAGAAAGCCTTGTATGGCTTGAAGCAAGCACCTAGAGCATGGTCTGACAAGATAGGACAGTATATTGTCACTATTGGCTTTCAAATTTCCAAGGCAGATTTCTCACTTTATGTGAGAAAAACAGAGAAAGGTATTATGCTACTTGTCATTTATGTTGATGATTTGATTATGACAGGTGATAGTGATGAAGATATCCTTCATGTGAAAATGCTATTGAAGCAGAAGTTTGAGATGAAGGATTTGGGAGAGCTGCGTTATTTCTTGGCCATTGAGGTGATTAGATCACCAAGTGGGATACAGCTCTTGCAGAGGCAGTATGGATTGGACATGCTGTCCAAATATGGGATGACAGGCTGTAAGCCTATTTCAGTTCCTTTGGAGCAGAATGTGAAGCTGAGTGCAGATGCAGGTGAGCTTCTGGAAGACCCTACTATGTACAGACGCATAGTAGGAAGTTTGATTTATATGACTATTACCAGGCCAGATTTAAGATATGCTGTTGGATTGGTAAGTCAGTTTATGCAGGCTCCAAGGAAACCGCATTTGGATGTGGCTAGACGCATACTTAGGTATGTGAAGTCCACATTGCAGTATGGACTATTTTATGAGACTGGGGTTCAGATACAGTTGCATGGATACACTGATGCTGATTGGGCTGGTAGCATTTCTGATAGACGATCTACCAGTGGATATGTGTTCTCCTTTGGGAGTGCTGCAATCACTTGGAGCAGCAAGAAACAGCCTACAGTTGCCTTGTCGAGCACAGAGGCTGAGTACAGGGGCGCAGCAATGGCTGCATGTGAGGTAGCTTGGCTGTATAAGCTACTTTATGATATGCATCAGTCTACAGATGGGCCAGTTGTCATTTATTGTGATAACATGAGTAGTATACACTTGGCAAATAACCCAGTCTATCATGCTAAAACAAAGCACATTGAGGTGCATTATCACTATGTGCGGGAGAGGGATTTACTAGGTCTTATTGATCTAGTTTATGTCAGCACAGAGGATCAGGTAGCTGACATATTCACGAAGGCATTGGGTGCAGAGAAGCTGCGCAAGTTCAGAGACTTGCTTGGTATGCAGGAATTGGGATTGAGCTTGAGGGGGAGTGTTGAGATATCGAGCTCCACTCGTGATACGCCAGGGTGACCGTTGTGTATTTATGTCACCGACTTGTCAGTTGCAGATGCGGTTGGTACACCGCCCATGAATAAACACCTTATACCTGCAATTGGAAAACCTCGCATGTGGTTTCTCCTTAAGGGGTAGTGCTAGTCTTCTTATCGTGCACAAGACATATTTTGAGTAGTTTGGGAGACAGGTCAAACTCTAAGCAAGCCTAGAGTATGGTCCTGCACTTGAGGACCCAAACCGTGTATAGGTTATAGTGTGAATATTAAGTGTGTACACGTGCATATTTAGGTATTACTTAGTTAGAAGACTATCGGCCTAGTTCCTTGTATAGCAATCAGTGAAGCAAGGGGCTAAGTTGATGGAAAAATTTGTCGATGAAGACGGGGAGTACACTTGAAGATTGCTTGAGACATCATTATGGTCTTGTCAAGGCCATGTAGCATAAGTGAGCTCCTTGATGTCTAGCTCTTGGTAGCTAGTGACTACGTATAATGCGTGAAAGGTATGGTGTACTTTTCCATTGTCTTTCATGCCTTGCTTACCACTGTGGATTGTAATAGCATTGAGATTAGTGCAAAAGAATTGTGCAAGTGGTTTAGGGTGACAGGTCTAGCCATAGGCGAGGCGAGCTCCCTAGGTATGTCCTGCCCTTAATGTGCCCTGAACAATTGTGGGGGATGTACAAAGGGCTAGGGGATTAGGGACGGAGCCAGGTGACCAAGGTCACTAGACGTACCTAATTTGAGGACCCCTAGGTGCGGTGCCGTGATCGTGTGTGCTCTTTTTTTTTTCTTTTTCTTTTTCTTTTTTCTCCCCCCTTTTTTTCTTTCTTTCTTTCTTTCTTTCTCTCTCTCTCTCTCTTTTTTCTCTTTTTTTTTTGGTGGGAAAAATGAATACAATCAATGCCATACATTGAGGCTGTAGCCTTTCATTTGGATTGAGAAATGTTGGGATCCAAAGGCTATGAAGGATGGATATTACAGAGATGATTGTGTCACCAGCCTTGATGCTAGAGGAACTATTGTTGAGATGAAGAGATATACTTGAGATTTCGCAAACCTCCTTGCGACACACTCGATGTTGGTACAAGTGAGGTAACGACTGTCGTGAGCCAACTATAGAGTTTTACCCAAAAAGAGAGCGTGTCCCATGAATGTGCTTTGGACCATGCGATGGGGGCAGTTGGCAAGGATGCTTTCGGTAGCGTGGCTTTGCCGCGGCTCATTGTGGGGTTGTTGGTGTTGCGGTGATTGGGCATTGAACATTTTCGCACAAGGACCTGTATTATCCTGCATCCACTTGTCGCTTCATGAGAGTACATGCATTGTATATGCTGCAACTATAATAAACCAGTGCAATGCAAGGAGACATCACTTATCGGAATTCTATGGTGTTGACTTAGATATTTATCACCTGCGCTTGATTAGCTTTTTCTTTTGCTAAAGACGTGAAATATATTAAATGCAGATATGAAAAGTTCGTACGATTCGGGAACATGTCAACACTTAACCATTTAAAGACAAAAAGTCATGGCCCGGTAGCATTTGATAAGCCCTGTATACAACATGGGGCTACTCGATTTGTACGAGGCGGGGCGAGTCTGGGTGGCCGGGTGCTTGGGGCTCTACTGGTGTGGAGCTCTCGTGGGGTTGAGCAGGGAACATGTCGGCCGGGACATGAATGGTGTAGTCCCGGCCCGCTACCATCTCCAGAATGTCTTTAAATAATTTATTAAATTCCTCTCTTTCCCGGGCTGCCCTTTCTGCCTTTGAGCATCTGGGGCCCGAGCGGGAGCTGGGGGTTCGTGCCACTAGTGCTGCCACCCGTTGCGCGTTTTGAGTCTCGACCTTCTTGACTCAAGGATTCTTCGGCCTTTGCCCTGGACAGTGTCGCTTAGGGCCTTGCCTCTTGGCATACCTCTTGCTAGTGGGCACATAGCGCTCCGGTGGAGGGGCGCGTGCCACATGCTCCCGTCTTTTGCAAAGAGCGTCTTTGCATGCCAGCTCTCCATGATTCTCCATGTGTTCCGTCTGGAAGCCTGCAAGATGCAATCCAAGGGTTAGACCTTGATACAGGATACAACTGTTCGCATGGAAGGGATTTTAGTGTGGTTTATCAAGCGCCTGTGACAAGAAGGGAGGGCTGAGGCATGCAGTGTTTCGTCTAAAGGGATGGCCCCCATGATGATGTTCGGTTTGCCTCCAGCCATTAGCCGATATTGGCTTATGCTAAGTTGTGTGGATTGGTTATCATGGAGTGGGATAGGGTACATCCTCGGAAGGGTAGACCAAAACGGGAAGAAGGTGTATAGAAAGGGACTGCACCCTGTCTACAACATCAGTGTTGTTGGTCAAGGCCTCCTATGGCGGTACTGTGGGTTACATGCCCTTCACTTGGAGGTGGGAATGGTCACACAGCTTTTAAATGTGTGATGAGAAGAGGACTTGAGGAGCTTAGCCTGTCAAGACCCAACTCTTCTGCCTACTCTTGACTATCATTGCTTGTGTGTGTTGATATTGTTTATACAAGGTGACACAAGAATCAATGTTTATTTATATACATATTTATGAATCCATGTCACTTCACGAGGATAAGAACCAAGTGTAGAACTCGGGGTTGTACCGGAGCATGGCACACGCATCCAGTATTCGTGGCAGCTTACTTAATACTGATAGATATTTTGCCACGTCGAGTAGCATGGAACCTTGACCGAGTCTACTGGCAATATGTAACTCCTCCTCAGTGAGAACCTTACCAATTAAAGGGCCCTGTAGCCTAGTCCCAGCTAAGTCCGTACCCCGAATGTCAGTGACCACTCGAAGGGAAGTTGGTGCCACGTAGGTTGGGTCTCTTTGAGATTGCCATTTGGCCAATCGCTCTTCTGAGACCGTCATGATCTGAGCCCCTAGTTCGGCCATTACAACACGACCTTCACACCAATGCTGCTCAAATTGACTCTAGCCTGCTGACAGTTGCTTTAATAGCTCTAGGTCTGTGAGATTCGGTCGGTAGAGCACTTCATTGAATGTGACGGTTAAGTGCAGTTCGTCAGCCTCCTCGTCAGGGATGAGTCGTATATGTTCGTGCAAGAGCCTGTCCTAGTACCGGTTAAGATGTTCTTGTTCTTCCCACGATAGAGGAAAGGTCAAGTAATCTCCAAGTTGCTCCTTGGGGATCGTGCCCATGTCCGCAAGGATGTAGACATGCGTGACCACTTTGAGCTTAGCCTCCAACTCAGTTAAGCATTCTGCGACACTTCTATGTTCAACAACGGCTTGCTCGGTTGCTATCTCATGCAAAGTTCTAAGAGTTTCCTTAGGCTTTAGCATTGTTGGGGGCTCAGGCCTAGATGAGCAAGATTGGTCAACGCTAGGATTTCTTATGCTCTTGGGGTTCTCACGTTTCTCCTGAGGTTTTGCTGCTATTTCGTCATGGTTCTTCTCGGATGTGACTGGTATAGATTTGTCACCCTGTTGTGACAACGTTGTATGTGAGTTCTATTGTTAGTGGATAGAGTGTTGCAAGCAACTGTTGATGGCAACTATTGCTTTGGTTTGTCAGAGCACACAGATGTGTCTGAGGTTTCACCGCTATTAGGAGAGGCATCAGTGGATTCATTGGTGGATGGACTCGATGCTTTATTCATCAGCTCTCTAGCGCCCTTCGTCTCAATGTTCTTGGGGTCCACAACCACCTGCAATTGTTGTTGTTTTCTCTGCTTTCTTCTCTTTTTCTTGGTCAATGAAGGTGCCTCTCTCAACGACTCAAGACCCTGGGCTATATCGACCGTTGATGTGCTTGGTTGGGCCTCAGCATTCTCTCTCTAGTGTGTCCTTATGGGACATAGTCGTGGCCTGCTGAATAGCCTTGCCAGGTTGAGTGGTTCGATGCGTGACCTCCCTGACCACAGCTTTGAGAGGTTTCTCCTCAAGCCTAGGCTTTAGGTACTTTGAAAGTGCTGGAGTTGTCGAGGGATTTGGTTGCGACACCTCCTCCACAGGTAAACTACTAAGGACATGTTCCACAAGGGGCATTGTCACAGCCAAGGGCTGTGACTGCTGTGGTGTGTCTTTTGTTGGCCTTTGAGCACTCATCTGTGTAGATCGAGCATGAGTTGATTTAGTCACATTAGGTTGCTCATGCATATCCTTGGGTCGAGAGCTACAGATGGCGTCATGTCCCACCTCTTGGACATTTGGAAACTTAGATGGAGATAGAGATTGGAATTGAGCCGTTTCCCTTGACAACCGCTGTTGTGCTTCCCGTGTCCTTTTGGAAAACGAGGATGTAGGAGATCTAGGCCTCTTAGGTGGACTTGGCACTGGCTGAATGATTTTCTCGAGGCTATTAGATGATTGTGCCATTTGCTTTGTTGAGCGATCAGCCTTACCTTGAGCAATGTTGTGCCTATGATGCTTGCTCTCCCCTTGGGAAATCAAAGGCTCCTTGGGCACTAATGATTTTTGTGCATGCTCAATGGCTACATCTGATGTCCGCTTGTCAAGCACACTAGGCTGAGGATCTACTTTTTGATAGGCCATGTTTGGTTTTTTTATTTTAGTAGTGAGGGGCTTGATCACTCCAATATTTTTGGTTCGAAACTTGGCCTTTCGTTTAGTTTTCCTCCTACGCCTCTTTGCTTTGGACATAATTTGGGCTTCTGATAGAGCTGGCTTAGCAGGGAGTTTGGGTACCCAAATCCAATGATTGCCTGCATAATACCCTTGAGCACGAAGCAATGCCTTGGATATCCATCATGGTGTTGTGCTAGCTCTCCATCAATGCCTTTGCCTATAAGGCTTGGGCTTCTTTCGTGGTCTTCTACGATATTTTTGAGTCCAAACCCTATCCTTGGCCTTGTCTCCTAACCTTTTTGTCTCAAGTATGGCCTTACTCACTGGTTCTCTCTATTCAACCTGCACTTGTATCAACTCTTTCAACAACTCCTTGCTCTCATTACTAGGCTTGCTTGGTATGTCAGAATGCTCCTTTCCCTTCCTTCGAGGTTTGGTGAGGTCACCCTTGCTAAACGTTGTGATTATCCTCACACCTGGTAGTGTTAGGTGTATCCTCTGTGCTATATAGTCGGCTTCACACTTCGTTGCCTTTTTGAAGGGCCTTCCTAGGAGGATTTCCTTTCCACAATTATCGCTATTTGGAGGAACATAGAACAGGTCTGGCAAGCTTTATGTTTCAATAGTTACAAGGATTCTGCACTTCCCTAGAAGTGCTTGTGGGTGTTTCCCATAAGGGTTAAGAGTTGTATCAGTCGATTTGAGCTCTGGTTGACCTAGTAGAGTCCATGCTTCGTAAGTCAAGATATTGAAATCTACTCCTTCATCAATGAGAGCATCAACACTATGCTCTCTTTCTGCGGTGAGTTTGACCCTAAGATAAGAAGGTGGTACTATGTCTTCATCTTCCGGGTCCTGGCTTGTAAATTTAAGCCTTCTGACAGATGCCCTTGAGTTCTCAACTGCACGACCAGATGTGGATTCTCCACTGCTGTCTTGGATCGTCAGTGCAGTGCTATTCAAGGTACATCTCTCGTCAAGAGTGTCATGTCTAGTCATCTTGGCATTTGTAGCTTGCTGATGTTGCATTTTGCTCTGACTAGACATGGTATGAACACCATGTCTTTGTGTTCTCGTGGTGTGGCCTTTTTGCCCTTGATGGCTAGATTGGCCCATTGATGTTTTAGGGTCTCTGTTTCTCTCTGTTCGGGTATGGGCTTTTGGTTGCTCTATTGCAAGTGAGACTCCATGCTGGTGTAGAGCCATTACTTCACTAGGGTCCAATTTGGAGGACCTGTCACGGCGCGCGTTTTCTCTCCAACCTACTTGGGGGAGGTGCGGAGGGGGCAGAGCCCCCTCTGCGGGGGTTTGGAGGGGGCAGTCCCCCCCGGCCCGCAGGGCCGTTACGGTAAACGCCATATGTAATTTGGAGGACCGTTTATAGCCAAATTTTGAACTACATGCTCTAAATTTTAGCCCAGTGATGGATCTGTGATGTGCCTTTAGCTCTATGTAGCCTTTGGGGTCAATCTCGGGGTTTAGATGTGTCAAAATTTATGTTCTAGATACCTGTCCAATTTTGACAGTTTTCTGTCCGATTCTCAGATGTCTGATTTTCAGGAGTCCGATTATCAGAATCGGACGCCCGATTTTGGGTTGGTCCGATCGGCCCAGTGGTCCGATTTTGCTCACGTCCAATTCTGAGAATCGGATCGGACAGGGTGGTCCGATTTCCAAAATTGGACGGGCTGGTCCGAGTGGTCCGAATCTGATGGGTTGGTCCGATCGGACGGTTGTCCGAGCGTCCGAGCCCGAGTGGTCCGAGCCGGACGGGTTGGTCCAATTGGACGGGGTTGTTTGAACGTCCGATTCTCAAAATCGGACGTCCGATTCTGGGACTCGGACAGCCTAGTCCGACGGCGCAGATGACGGCCCACGAGTTGCACGCAATGCCTCTAGACTGACGTCTACTACACCGAATCATCCAATGCCTTCCAAATAGGTGCAGGACACTACAAGGGAATACCAGACATGCCTAGAACCACTATGGTGCTTGAATCGAACGGCACTCCAAGGATCTGTGCCCCTATTTTCCTTTTTAGCCTGTTATACAACAACAGAGAACCCTACTATTTGTTTCTTTTTCTTTGTTTTTTCCTATCCTAATGCATCCAATCACAAAGTAAATACCTACACTACTTCATTCCACAACATAAATCTCAAGAAAGCAAAACACCTACTTGCCAAGGAGATCGAATACCATCTTCAACCCCCTCGCTTCCTACCTATCTACCTCAAGCACCGGTTCAGGGAAACCCTTACTTTGATGCTCGATTCGAAGCGTGCAAGCGCTCAAGGTTTGAATTCGTAGGTCCCGGCAACGGAACCAAAATGTGGGAGCTTTCACTCAACCGCCAAGACCCTCGGACCACTTATTCTTTCAAGTGTTTCAAGCCGAGCACTAATGCCTACCTCTCACATAACCGACGCGCCATCCATATCTACGGGTGTAGTGAGCTTACCTCCGTGCCATTCGAGTTACCTCCTCTCTCGCGCACTCCGGTGGCTCCACGATCCAAGTGCA
This sequence comes from Lygodium microphyllum, assembly GCF_053477565.2. Classification (NCBI taxonomy): domain Eukaryota; kingdom Viridiplantae; phylum Streptophyta; class Polypodiopsida; order Schizaeales; family Lygodiaceae; genus Lygodium; species Lygodium microphyllum. Next base: position 136,979,175 of record NC_141150.1, on the reverse strand, counting down.
AGCTTCAAGCAAGCTCCATCCTCAAGCTCCACGCTCCAAGCTCCATTGTCGCGAGCAAGACAAGAGAAGAGAAGAGAAGAGAAGAAGAGAGGAGAAGATGGAGAGCTTCTCCTCCTCGGTCCCTCATCCTCACACACTCACTCCCTCACACCCTCACACTCTCACACTCCCTCTCTCAAGCATAAGCTCAAGCAAGCAAGAACAAGAAGAAGAAGAAGAAGAGGAGAGCTACTTTTTACCACACACAAGAATGAGCTTCTCATTCACTTTTCAACTTTATATACAAAACCCTAAATCCCTTTTGGGCGGTCATCCCCTTTTCCCTTTTTTTACATGGCCACTAGGCCCTTTTTCCCATTGTCCTTCTATCTTCCTAGCTTCCTTTCCAGTGCCCATCTGCATTTACAAATTGCACGGGTGAGAGCCCGGCGCTCCTTAAATTAAACCATGATGCACTTGCGCTCTTTTACAAAAGTTTTGACTTGCGCTTTTCCTTATGCTCCTTTCTCCCTTATTTAGGACTCTTCTCCTTGTGCGTCTTTGTCTTCCATTTCTCTTTGCCTTGGCCTCTCTCTTTGTCTTCTTATTTAGCTTTTCCGGATTTTCCACCTTCATTCGTTTGAGGGTTAACACATTGTGAGATTGAGGAATTGGTTTGTGTAGTCACGCACTGTCATCCCATGTTGCTCTAAGCCATACCATTGCCTTGCAAGCTTCTCCTTCTCAACAGAAGATACAAAGACTTGAATCATAAGAGCTTTGAATGCATCCCAAGTGTCAACAAGATGCTGATTTTCCCTCTTTATGTACCGCCACCACGTATGGGCAAAGCCCTCTAAGTGTATTGATTGTGGCAAAGTGTATCTTTTGATCGTCATTTCTTGGAATTGTGTCAAAGTAGTCTTCAAGCTTCGAGATTCATTCTTCTAATTCAGCCGGGGAGGATGATTGGCCATTGAACTTTGAGAAAATAATTTTGTCTCTCAACTCCCTTTCATGATTGGGGGGTTGTCCCATATACCCAAAGTGGGGTTGATCCATTGGGCTGCCAAGAAATGACCCATTGTTTGAGTGATTCCTTCCAAAAGATGGCTGAGCATGCATAGGTGCCATGGGCGTTGGGGGTGGTTGAGAGTTACTCCTCATCCCATTGTTTGTGGGCTCCTCATGCCTTTGTGAGGGCTCTCCTTGCTCAAAGCTGATGTTGGGAATGCCCGTTCTTCCCAAAATACATTGGGTACTTGCATAGGCTACATTCACGGATGGGATGGTCACTCTTTCAGCTTGCATGCTTGGTCTATCCTCTTTTTCCTTGCCTTTCATTTGGGAATCCATCCGCATTGAGAACTTGGCTGCAAGTGCTTCCATGGTAGAGGTCATTTGGTGCATCTCCGTCACCATTTGAGCTTGGCCTTCCATTTCCCTATGCCTCTCCGCATGTCTAGTCTCGTGTGAACTAAGGGTATGTTTGAGTGCACTAAGACTTCCCATGGAGTGAGAGAGGTCTTCCTCTTCAACCTCAAAGTTGGTGTCATCCCTCAGGGTGCGTGCATCCCTTATCTGTTGGCTAAACATCTTCATTTGCTTTGTTTTTTCCCTTATTACCCGCCATGTCTAGGTGCAGTCTCATGAGACCACCTGTCACTGTTTTAGCTATAACTAGAGCTAGACAACTCCGATTGACCTACTTTTTAGTTCAGAACGGAGACAGCAATGCTCTCTTTGAGATGAGCATAGGCATGTGTTCCCAGGTTTTATAGAGAAAATTCTATAATCAGAAATGTGGGACTGTTCTGTGCAGTCTAGCACCCTATCTACACCTAGGAAAGGCCTGTTTTGGGCTGTAGGTATTTGGTATGCTCCAAGTGGGTATCCAAAACTGAGTGGGGTTCTTGGTAAGGCCTAAGAGTACTCTCCAAGGTCAACATCTCAATTCTTGGGAGTGGCAACATATCTGCAAATGTGAGAAATTTCTCTACAGCACCCTGAAGCATTCACAAGAGGGCTGAAATTGGGTTCCCCTTCTATTGCACTATGGGATTCACTGTTTGCTTGGCATCATACATCACTTTAGCATCCCTTAGCATGTTTGGCATCACTTCAACATTACTGAGCATAAGAGTAAGCAATCCCATGACCATATCCAACAAGATAGGCTCTCATACATGCATAACCACTGCCCTTACTGCATATATAACTGCATAGGTGTATCCCATAATACATATATTCATCTTCAATCCAAGTGAAGCAATACATTCCCATAAATCACTGCATACATAGCTGCATGTGTATCTACAGATACATTTGCTGATACATTTACTGAAGTACAATCATACATCCCATGCACACAAGAGTGTGTCGTACCATAGTCATCAAAATTTCCATCATGCCAAGTCGATTTCTCAATTTCCCAAGAAATACCTACACCTGCAAACAAGTTTTGGGCTCTGGATCACTGGGAGGTGGGCAAAGTTCCTCCTGGGCCGGGTTGTGTACCTCATCATGGTCTTTGATGGCAAGGGGGGGTCACCCCTCTTTTGTCTTTCCACCTCGCTTGGCATCGGGCTTTTCCTCACCCGGAATATACATGGCAGATATTTATTAATTAAACACCCAACATAAGATGCATTTTAGGAATGGAAATTTGGCTTTTCATGAAGTGCATGGAATTGGAATTGGGAATAGGGATAGAGAGCTTACCGGTAGTGACTCACTGCCAACTCACCCTTATACACTGGATTTATTAATCAATTCTTGGCTCAGCCAATTCACAAGAAGCCAAATGGGTTATGGGTAAGAAAAAGTATAAGCCAAGAATTGATTTATTAATCAATTCTTGGCTTAACCAATTCACAAGAAGCCAAATGGGTTATGGGAAAGAAAAAGTATAATCTCAATGAAGCTTTAGTATGAATAAAATCCATTTCAATGCCATAGGATCAAATGAGAATGAATGAGATTAATATTCAACATGTATACAATGTTTGGGACTCCTATTACCTACTTGGACTCATGCATCCTCTCAAACAAGTGGATAGGATTCAACAAGAGGCTTAATGGGAGAGAATGAGAGCCAAGAATCAGTTACCTTGTGTTGTTTGATGAAGATTGCAGCCACTAATGCCACTTCAGTCCTTCATGAGAGCTCCAATTTGATCCCGCATGCTCCATAGCTCCAAAATGGTTGTGCTCCATCAAGAAGAGATGAATTCAAGCTTGGGGAAGAAGGATTCTTCAATGGGGGAAGGGCGTTGCTTGCATAGACTGATCAAGTGAAGGATTCCTTCCAAATGAGCACTCCATAATGCCTTCTTGCTTCCAAGAAGCCTTCAAATCTTGAGAATGAGCTCCAATGTGGCTGTAGCTTGGAGATAGGATGGCTTAGCACCTTCCCATGAAGAGCTCTTGATGAAATTAAAGCTCTACTTCCATAGCCATGGCTACCCACAAATGCATGTCTTCAAATCTTACTTCTAATCTTCTTCCCGTGCTTCTTGATGGCCAAATCTTGAGCTAGGCTTGAAGAGTGAACCCCCGGGATCAAGAAGAGACCAAAATCTTGAAGATTCTTGAGCTTGATGCCAAGCTTTCATGGTTGCCATGGACTGCATATGATTAGGGTTTGTGAGATGGAAGAGAAGTCCAAGAAGATGAGAAAGGAGGCTTCAATCTTGCCCAAATGACTTGCAAGAAGCTGGGGATGAGAGCCAAGAAGGAGAGGAGGCTTGTGGTGCTGTCATTCTGGCCTAGAATCAGCCCGCATTTTGCACTGTGAAATGCGGGGGGCCTGCTTGCAGGGGAGAGGAGGTCTCACACAACAATTCCACCACTTGTCCTGTAGCTCAAAGGCTTAAGAAGCCCTTGGAAGGAAGGCAAACTCCATGGAAGAGGAAGAGCAGAGTTTTGGGGCTGATTACCTCCATGGGAGCTTGCAAGAAGCTTGAGAAAGGGGGAGAGAGAAGAGTCTCCCTGAAAAGTAACCCCAACTAGACTTTCTTCTAACTCCTATGACCACGCTTACAAAGAGTTTACCTTCAAAATTGACCAAAAATGACCAACGAGCTGCCAAAGTCGGTCTTCCTTCCTCCAAACTTGGTCCAAGCCGCCATTAATGCTCCTACCTGCAGTCCTTGTGGTCCAGAAATCTTTGGGAACTCCCCTACTACTCCATGTACCTGTGTACCTGTGACTCAAAATTCCATGTGACTAGAAAGTTGTAACTAGGTAAAATGAAGGACTAATTAGGACCAAGAACCTAAGCTCTGATACCAATTGTCAAGGAGAGGGACTGGGAGAGAGAAAGAAGAGAGAGAAGACTGCAAAGAAGAAGAAGAAGAAGAGCATAAGAGAGAGAAAGACAGGTACGAGGAGAGAGAAATACTAGAAATGGAGAGAGAAAGATAGGAAGAGAGAGAGAGAAGACATGGAAGCTTGGAGAGCAAGGTGAAGGAGAAAGAAGACTTGTATTAATTATTTGATAATGAAAAATTAAGTCACTCTCACCTTATATACCAACCAGTGTAGCTAGTATTTCCCTGTTATTAAGTCCCCCTCTCTTACACAAACTAACCAACTAACTTTTATTGTGTGGAAATATTACAACCATCCTCAAAGAGATGAAGAAAATATGTCTAATATCGCAAGATCTACTTTATGAAGTGTCCACACTAATTCGCCCATCTTCTTTGTGTGTAGGTATACATGTCCATCCAAATCACCTAGTTTCTCTTTGAGTAGGTGAATGAAAGATGGGGGCAACCTAGATTGTAGTTGAAAGGTGGTAGAGTATCTATCTTGAATCCATGTAAGCTCAAGTGCTCACTTCGGCATCCCTCTACAACCAACTATTTGGAGGACATATAAGTGCTAGATGTGGATGCCTCTAGTATGAGAGATCTCACAATCTATGAGCATGGTAACTACTTGAAAGATAGACTCTATGAGTATAGGTAGTGCACCTATGCATGCTTTGATGATCTCATAATGGAACTAACTAATTATTATAGGTCATCTTGACTATGGTAGTTACTAATGTACCTCCAAATGCTACCAATCATCATAGTATTCCCTCTTTATGGTTCATCATGATCCAAAATGACTCTCTCCTAGTGTGATAGAGGTTGAATCCTCAAATCTCAATACCATAGAGAAGTGTCGGTGTGGCTAACATGTCAAATTGGTGTTCTAATGCACCTAGGGGTACAAATCCTTGTGTTACTCTAGTATTTTTCCAATTCTTTCAATGAAATTTATGGACCCTTAAATGTTATACTAAGCTATACATAATATTTGACAATCTCAATGGGCTCTCCACAAAAGGCAAACTAATGATTTGATCTAGTCATCTAGGCTTGTGTTTTATTTGTATTATGCATAATAACTTAAGTTTTCCCTAAGTTCGATAAGCGATACTTATCATGAAATAAAGTGTGTGGTGCATCTCAAGGGGATACTTATCACAAGGGAGAACCATTGAAGGTGCTCATCCCCTAAGTACATCCTATTGTCCCTACATTCCGTGAATGTGGACAGAATTTGGGGTATGAGAGTTTCGACTTGGCAATAAGTGTGTCTAGGTCAAGTCCTTAATGTGCTAAACCCTAGTTAGCACTTGGAGTTTATTGTATCGATTTAACCATCCTAAGCGAATCCTTTGCGGTTTAGGTGTTTTGGGTAATCCAATTTACTTGTCTTACGACAAGGATGAACTATTCCTAAAGATATTGTCTTGATCAAAGAGGGGGAGAACTAGTTGCATTACGTCATAATTCATGTAAGCAGGCGATTCATTTCCTCTAGATTCGCAATCCCTAACTTTTCTTGTTAAGACTAAGCACATGTTAAAATTCGCATAACTTCCATTGATCCTACTAGGACATGCATTCACGATTCATGCTACTAAGCTTTTTAAGGAATTATGTTAAAATGAACCATGCAGCCTTTCCCTAACTACATTTTTGAATGAAATATTCGTACGCTGAATGAGCATTATGTAACCTTTCCTAACTACTACTCAGTTAAATGAGATTTATGCCAATTGAAGCTAGAGTTAACCTACTTCATCCAGCCCTAGAATCTTTCCATGCTTTGCAGTTTCCTATGGTTGATAACAACTTTTTAATGAATCATTACGAAGAAGATTTGTCTAAAATTGCGACATGCAATTTAATCTTTCCGTGCATAACCAAAGGTGTACTACAATAATTTCAACTTTGTAATGATAGTGATTAGTTGTTCTAGATTCGTTACTTTGCAATGCACAAAGGCTACTTGCTAAAAATGCATAGACACCTTATGTTCTTTTTAGTTCATTCCATTGAAAAATACAAATGACCGATCTTCAATCGTGAGTTACTTCCTTTAAAATAGCCAATGTATTTCAATCGCATAAGTGCATCCTAATTCCATGAAATAACCATGCATAATTGCAATACTTTGACGTAAATAGGAAGAAAACCTGGACTTGTGGGCTCGGTGAGATATCCACATGGATATTAGGAGATGATCCTCCTGCGCTTGCGCCTTGTGACTTTTTAGGGGCCATCGTGAATTCGACCTCCGGTTAGCCTTTGCAGATTTGAATTTCTTGCCTTGGTTTGCAGCCTTATGATCTTTGGCCATCTCCTTCGTATGCACAATTCCCTTTGAGGTACGGCTCCTTGACAGAAGTACCCACTTGCAAAATTTGGATTTGGAAGGCCTTAGGGTTCTTGTGAAGGCCCTTGCGGCAACAACGGAGGCTTGAGAGCTATTCTTCTCCTTGAAATTCCAGGGTTAGGAATGGTTTTGTGGGGCCTTGTGGAAAAGGGGACTTTAAATCCCAAGCCTAGGGGCTTGTGGATGATTGGTGGGAAGGACTTTACACTTATTTTCTTCAAAAATCCCGGGGTAAAGATCTTGTGGAAAAGGGGGTTTAAGGAAATCCTCTTCTTCTCTACAAGACTCAAGGCGTTGAGGGCTTGTGAGGGATTTTGTAAGAAGGCCTTATAGGCTTCCTCTTCAAAACGTGGGGGGAAAAATTGGCTTTTGGAGGGTTCAATGGGAAGGGCCTTTAAACCCGGCAAGGAAATGGGCTTGTGATGGATGCAATGGGAAGGGGGCTTTAAATCCCGGGGGTAAAATGGATTTATGGAGATCCAATGGGAAGGGGGGCTTAGAGAAGCCCCCTTAGAAGCTTCTAAGAAGCTTCTGAGATGGGTGCAGGGCCACATGGAAAAGGGGAGGATAATAGTTACGTGGAAGGGGGGAAGATGATAACCACATGGAAGAGGGAGGGGTGGTGCTGATGTGGAGTGTGGGGAGCTTTTCTTGAGATGGCGGCAGAAAATCTGGCCGACAGATGGTGGTGGCTAAACGAGCCATAGGCGGCGGCGTATCAATTGGTGGCTCCCTCCAGCACGGCATCTCACAGAGCTACGGCAACTCCTTCCTCCTCCACATACCAACTCTGCAGCTTCTCCCTTCCTTTTTCTATGGCGGCGATTGCAAGTCAGGGCAGCCTCCCTTCTTCCACACGTCACAATAGCCTCCACAGTCCGTCGTAGCTCTCCTTTCTTCCCAACCTTCCCCCTTAGAGGGGTGTATTTATAGGACAAGGGGGGAGAGGGGACCTCCCCCCACGTGGCCCCCTTGCATGGCATCTTCCCCCACCTCCTCATGTTGCCCTTAATAGCCCATCCCCTTCCCTGAGCCATGCATCGGCTGGGGAAGGTAAATTAAAAAGATTTGCAATAATTCCATCATTGTCCTCTTAACCTCCTCCCAAGAGGATGTTTCCCTGCAGATGATGCAATTTTTTATCCTCGGTCCCGGTTGACCAATGTGGAGCACTCCATTTCTCGCTTACAGTTATAGATCAACTGCCGGTAACTCCAATGCCAAAAATGTCAAGATTGTGGGAGAGAAGGAAGGAGTCTCACTTGTAGCTTTCTTGCTTGCACAATGGGGGAATACACATAGAGGTGGAGGCTGAAAACAGTTTTTCTCTTCTTAGTTGTGTAAGCCAAAAAGAACTCAAGTTCATAGAAATAGAAGAGCCCTATATATGGGTCTCAAACCAAACTCAACTAACTAAGGTGGCATACTAACTGAGCCATGAACTAGAATAGATAAGGATAGCTGTCATCTAGCTATTATTCATGGGCGGTGTACCAACCGCATCTGTAACTGACACGTCGGTGACATAAATGCACAACGGTCACCCTGGCATATCACGAGTGGAGCTCGATATCTCAACACTCCCCCTCGAGCTCAATCCCAATTCCTGCACACCAAGAAGGTCTCTGAACTTGCGCAGCTTCTCTACGCCCAGTGCCTTCATAAATATGTCAGCTACCTGATCCTCTGTGCTGACATAAACTAGATCAATAAGACCTAATAAAACCCTCTCCCGCACATAGTGATAATGTACCTCAATGTGCTTTGTTCTAGCATGATAGATTGGGTTATTTGCCAAGTGTATACTGCTCATGTTGTCACAATAAATGACAACTGGCCCATCTCTAGGCTGATGCATATCATAAAGTAGCTTATGCAACCAAGCTACCTCACATGCAGCCATTGTTGCACCCCTGTACTCAGCCTCTGTGCTGGATAAGGCAACTGTAGGCTGTTTCTTGCTGCTCCAAGTAACTGTAGCACTCCCAAATGAAAACACATATCCACTAGTAGATCGTCTATCAGAAATACTACCAGCCCAATCAGCATCAGTGTATCCATGCAACTGTATCTGAACCCCAGTCTCATAAAATAGTCCATACTGCAATGTGGACTTCACATACCTGAGTATGCATCTAGCCGCATCCAAATGCAGTTTCCTTGGAGCCTGCATAAACTGACTTACCAATCCAACATCATAGCTCAAATCTGGCCTGGTAATAGTCATATAAATCAAGCTTCCTATTATGCGTCTATACATAGTAGGGTCTTCCAGAAGCTCACCTGCATCTGTGCTCAGCTTCACATTCTACTCCAAAGGAACTGAAATAGGCTTACAGCCTGTCATCCCATATTTGGACAGCATGTCCAATCCATACTGCCTCTGTAAGAGCTGTATCCCACTTGGTGATCTAATCACCTCAATGCCCAAGAAATAACGCAGCTCTCCCAAATCCTTCATCTCAAACTTCTGCTTCAATAGCATTTTCACATGAAGGATATCTTCATCACTGTCACCTGTCATAATCAAATCATCAACATAAATGACAAGTAGCATAATATCTTTCTCTGTTTTTCTCACATAAAGTGAGAAATTTGCCTTGGAAATCTGAAAGCCAATAGTGACAAGATACTGTCCTATCTTGTCAGACTATGCTCTAGGTGCTTACTTTAAGCCATACAATGCTTTCTTCAACCTGCACACAAACTCAGGATGAATAGCATGCACATAACCTGGTGGCTGTTCCATATAGACCTCTTCTTGCAAATCACCATGCAAGAAGGCATTCTTTACATCCATCTGATGTAAAGTCCATTCCTTTGATGCAGCCATAGCAATGACTGCTCTTACGGTTGCCATCCTTGCAACCGGACTGAATGTTTCTTCATAATCAATGCCATATGTTTGTGCATACCCCTTGACTACTAATCTTGCTTTGTATCTATTCACAGAACCATCTGCATTGTGCTTCACCTTATAAACCCACTTACAGCCAATTGCATTCTTACCTTTAGGCAAAGGTACCAATTCCCATGTAGCATTTGCTTCCAAGGCATCCATTTCTTCATCCATGGCTTTCTCCCATTTTTCTTTTCCCATGGCTTGCTCAAAAGAAGTGGGTTCTGGTTCCTGTATCACTTTGACCATATATGCATAGTGAATGGCTGTAAATCCATCATATTTCAGCCTATCCACAGGATACCTAGCTCTGGTAGACCTGCGCAAAGTAGGTTCACTCCCAGGTTCTCTCAAAACATCCCTGGTCTTCTTTACTCCAGGTGTAACAATAGAAGGAATACCCAACTCATCATCAATGCTCTGTTCTGAGCCACTCGATTCACCATCCACATAAGAGTGACCTGCATTCACATCAAACATGGGCTGATCTACCTTCTCCTTTCCTTTTCGTGATACCTGAATACCACTATCTGCATTGCTTTGAGAAGATTCTCCTGATCTCAATCTGCCTGTCCATGGCGAAGAATATGAACCACTGCTAGAGAACGCTCCAGGTCCACTAATATTTTGTGACTGCTGCTGTGAATTCTGTGCAGCATTACCATTTTGTGCATCTACATCATCAATCACATTTACTGGTTTATACCAGCTACTCATCTCATCAAAAACAACATCTCTGCTCACTGTAAACTTACGAGTAGAAGGGTTATAGCATCTATACCCTTTTTGCTACAGAGAGTAACCAATAAAGATGCACTTCTCAGCTTTTGGATCCAACTTGGATCTCAACTCATCTGGCACATGTGCATAGGCAATGCAACCAAAAATTTTCAAATGAGAAATATCTAGTTTCCTACCAGTATACCTCTCCTCTGGAGTCATCCCATGTATTGCTGCAATGGGAGTCCTGTTCATTATATAGACTGCTGTAGCAACTGCTTTAGCCCAATAAAAATCTGGCAAGTCTTTTTAGTTGAGCATGGCACGAGATACCTCTCCAATATGCCTGTTTTTCCTTTCTGCAATTCCATTTTGTTGTGGGGTATGACTGCATGAATATTGCTGCTTTATGCCATGCTCCTGCAGGAACCTTGCAAACTCATTTGAGAGGTACTCTCCCCCTCCATCTGACCTTAGGCATTTTATTTGCAGGCCTGTTTCTTTTTCAACCATAGCTTTAAGAGTTTTGAAATGCCCAAAAACTTCACTTTTCTTTTTCATAAAATACACCCAAACTTTTCTGCTATAGTCATCAATAAAAGTGGCAAAATAATGATAGCCTCCAAGAGATGCAGCTTTAGTAGTCCACACATCAGAGTGGATTAATTCCAATGGCTTCTTACTCTCTTGAACATGTCTAGGAAATGGTTTCCTTGCCTGTTTTCCAAACTGACAGGCTTCACATACCTTATGCATTTCTGCAACCTCGAATTTAGGCAATCCTGCAACAATGTTTTGGGCCTGCATTGATTTAAGTCGTTGTACGTTAACATGACCAATGCGTTTATGCCAGATATCAATATCTGCAACTACACCGGTCCCATGTGCAAACATTGCTGCACTCAATTCAGGCATGTCTGCATCCAATGTAAACATTCTGCCCTTCTTCTTTCCTTTTGCTATCAAGCGACCTTTATTTTTCATATCCTCAACAAAGCATCCATGAGGATTAAATCTGACCTGCAAGCCCTGCTCAACCATTTGACCAACAGAAACCAGATTCTTGGTGATATTCGGGACATGAAATACATCGGACAGGTATTTCTTTTTCCCATCCTGCATAGACAAAGGAATTTTTCCAATCTACACAATAGGATGTGCAGTATCATCACCAGTTTCCACAAATCCTGGTTTTTCCATTTTCCTTGCATCCTCCATCCATTCTGCATGACCTGTCATGTGGTTTGATGCACCTGAGTCAACATACCATACATCGTTGCTTTCTTCTGCACTTGTCACAGAATTGTTCATGTGCTGCACCATAAACAAATGCTCATTTCTGTCATCACCCTGTCTACTAGAAGATGCATAATTCCCTTGTTGTAGTTTTCCATTCATGATGTCATTCTGCTTTTTATAGCAGTCTTTAGCCATATGACCCATTTTTCCACAGTAGTAGCATTCAACATTAATGTTTGCATTTTGGCCTCTTTGCCATCCACCACGACCTCTTTGGCTCCCCCTGCCTCTAGAGTTACCACGTCCTCCTCCATAGGACTGGTTTTCTTGAGTTTGCTGCATATTCTGATTTCTACCACGGCCTCCAAATCGGCCTCCTCTATCTCTGCCTCTACCTCTTCCAGCATTTGAGTAGAAGACAGCTTCTTTTGAAGTTCCTCCTGAAGAAGATGCACCACCATTTCTCTGCTCCTCAGAAATTAGAAGAGCAATCAACTCCTCAAAATCAGGAAATCTTTCACGAACCGAAATGGATGTCCGAAACTACGCATAATCCTTTCCTAGACCATTCAAGGTCACAGAAACTAAATCATCATCTTCCACTGGCGACCCAATGGAAGCAAGTGCATCTGCAATCTTCTTCACCTTCATGTGGTAGTCATTGATGCTCATACTTTCTCTTTGCATATTATGCAACTCTTGCTTGAGCTGCATTTTCTTGGCTTGCGTATTTGTGCTATACATTTTTGACAAAGTATCCCATGCTTCCTTTGGCGTACTTACATCTTGAATATGCACAATCATAGAGTCTAAAATGCTGATAGACAGCCAGTACATAACTTTCCTAGCTCTCTCATGCCATGCTTTAAATGCCTGCATTTGCTGTTGATTGGGAACATCAGGAAGAACTGGTTCTTCTTCATTTCCTGCAATAAATTTCCAATATCCTTTTCCCATAAGGAAATTCGTCATTCTAAACTTCCATGCTTGGAAGTTGTTCTTGTAAAGCTTTTCAGTGACAATTTGTGAAAGAGAATCAGATGCCATTACGGAACACTGCAAAAAATTCTGTCACTGCAAAAAACACAGCTTCACCCTCACAAGGGAAAATCTGCAAAACTGGCGAAAGTGGTATTTGACCACACAGTCACTTCCTAGTGACGATTTTGCATCAACAGGCAACAGGGATGATTCTGTAACTCCCAAAGTCTTTGCGCACAAGCATATGATGCAATTTCTACAGTAACTTTTGACCTATAGAATAGTGGCTGCACAGCATAAAACTGGGCCTTTTCCTGAGTGCGTGCAGAAAACTTCCGCCTCCAAAACAGGCCCCGAAATGGCCTCAGATCAAAAAAACAGGGTCGCCAAGGGCTAAAGCCCTTGCCCGCAGCATATACTGCCCTCTTGCTTCACTGCGAAGGGTGTCTCAACCTGAGACAATGCACTCTTGCAATTTTCGGCTGTGCTACCTGCACAGATCTACTCCCAAAACAGAAAATGAAAGCAACACTGCTCCTCTTACCAGAACCCCACGAGCTTGGCTTGCTTTCTTGAGCTCCTTACCACGAACAAGGCTCTGATACCATGTCAAGATTGTGGGAGAGAAGGAAGGAGTCTCACTTGTAGCTTTCTTGCTTGCACAATGGGGGAATACACACAGAGGTGGAGGCTAAAAACAGTTTTTCTCTTCTTAGTTGTGTAAGCCAAAAAGAACTCAAGTACATAGAAATAGAAGAACCCTATATATGGGTCTCAAACCAAACTCAACTAACTAAGGTGGCATACTAACTGAGCCACGAACTAGAATAGATAAGGATAGCTGTCATCTAGCTATTATTCATGGGTAGTGTACCAACCGCATCTGTAACTGACACGTCGGTGACATAAATGCACAACAGTCACCCTAGCATATCATGAGTGGAGCTCGATATCTCAACAAGAAATAACCTTTGCATTAGGTTCACGCGGGGTGTGGAAAGTCGAACTAGTAATATTTTTCAAACGGGAATATTACATTCTCTCCCCCTTGGAGGAATCGAGATGTCCTCATCTCGAGATGAACTGGGGATATTGTTGGTTGAGAGTGCTTCCATCCATCCAAGTGGCATCATCCTTGGGATAATCTTTCCAGTGGACGAGGCATTCTCTCAAGGTTCTGGATCTCAGTTGTCTCTCCCTAACATCTAAGATCCTGTCAGGCCGTAGCTCAAGGACTCCTTGGCTAGGCATTACAACTTGTTGGTCATCAAGTACATGGTTAGGATTAGGTACATACTTCTTCAATAGGCTGATATGGAATACATTATGAACCTTTAGGTTCTCAGGGAGTTGCAGTCTATAAGCATTGGGTCCTAGGCACTTTGAGGATCTTGTATGGTCCACAATACCTTGGACTTAGCTTATTGCAATCTCCTAAGGATAGAGAACTCTTCTTTGGCCGTACGTGAATGAAGACCATGTCTCCTTCCTCGAAGATTCTATCTTGACGCTTCAAATATGCATATGCCTTATGTCTATCCTTGGCGGCTTGGATGTCCTATCTTATTGACTTTACTTGGTCATCCATCTCTTCCAGCATCTGCCTTGAAGCTTCAACCCTCAAGGTTGGATCTGAGAAGTTTAGGGGACTTCGACAATCATGCCCATACAATGCTTGGAAAGGGGTCATCTAAATGCTTTGTTGGTAAGAAGCCTTGTAGGAAAACTCAACCAAAGGCAAGTATTGAATCCACCTTTTTGGTTCATGGCAGCAGTGTGCCATTAGCATCCTAATGACTTGATTGACTTGCTCCATTTGGCCATCAGTTTGGGGATGGTAAGCTGTGTTAAAAAAGAGTTGAGTCCCAATGGCTTCAAAGATAGCTCTCCAGAAGTGTGATGTGAAGAGAGAATCACGATCACTAATGATTCTTCTCGGTAATCCATGCTTTTGAGCTTAGATTGGGCTTCGACTTGGTCATTCTTCACTGGCATTTGGCTTCAGTTGGCATGCTTTGGACTGGTTTATGCCTATTGTCACTGCTTGGCATTTAGGCTTCTTGTCTTTATGCTTTGGTTAGATATGGATGCCACTTGGTTTGCCCATGCTTGATAGTTACTCGGACCTTCCTCTTCAGACGTATTTGAGCATTGTGGATCTAGTGGGCATTACATTTGGTTGTCAGTTACGTACTCTTTGAATGCTTTCAGGCTTATGCTTTATGGGTCTGAGATAGCTTGGGATTTATGCTCCGGATGTACCCTACTGGGACTTGGCATGTCTAGTGCTATGTATTCATTATATTAGAGCATTGCTTGCTCTCTTTGCATCCAACTTTACTTCCAGTGGGAGCCTCTTGGTATATTCGGATGTACACAGAGTCTTATTTGCACTTGAGCTTGAGCTTGTGGGACAGTTACATGCATTTGCTCTCTTGAGAGCTTTATGTTTGTAGTTACTCTGTAGTGGGCTGATTTGATATGCCTATTGGGGAAAGCACCTATCTATGTCACAGGTTTGTCAGTTTTATATGTATCTTGGCTGGTTATGTATTGAACTTCTTGCTCTTTTAGTTGTGCTTGTGCTTGGTCTCTTCTCTTACCCCGAGACCCATTACATGCATGACTTCTAGACCTATGAGATGTCTCTTTCCTGACATGTGATTGTTTTGACAGTTCTTGGTACCTTCTTGCCCCTGGACACTCACTGTTGGATGTATCTTGCTACCTGGTGGTTGTAGTGACATATGTATCAGTGATTGCTTCATTTTGGGATAGTTTTACATACTGCTGTCATTTATTACAACAAGCTAAAATCTATAGATTGTGAGCACTTCTATGAGGGTAATGCTTACTATTTGATGTTATATTGGTCATATTTGGTGGAAGGTGCTTCTCTTAGTGAAATCCACCCTTTCAGCCAGTTTTAGCAGTGGTTTTAGTGCATTTTCTGCTATTACAACAACTTGTAATTTTGCTTTTTTGCTTTGATTTGGGACAGTATGGCTAGTCCTCTGAAAGATATAGCTCTCTTTAACATTGCCAAGTTGGATGGTACCAACTATGGGTATTGGAAGTCCCAAATATGGCAGGTTTTGGTGTAGAAGTTGCATATTAAACCCTTGCATTTCAAGGGTGTTAAACCTGAGGATATGGATGATGATGCTTGGATGGAAGTTGATGAGTTATGCAAGTCTACCATTATTTTGTCACTCTCAAAAGAGTTCCATCATAATGTTGTTGAAGATGAAAATCAGAGTGCATGGGATTTATGGGAGAAGATTCAGGAGCTCTATGCGTAGCAGAGTCCTGTGTCATAGATGTATTGGCTAAAGCAGTTAATGGACCTTTGCATGAAGGAGGGGACCTCCCTTTCATCTCATTTCAATCAATCTCATGCTATCATCAAGAGCCTGTTGTCAGAAGGTATTGAGTTCAAAGACAACTTGTACCCATTGTTTTTTCTTGGCACCTTGCCTGAATCATGGGATGTCTTCCGTATTGCCATATGCATGAAAAAGCTTGATGGGCTGAAAATCAAAGATGTTGAGAGTGCTTTATTGACTGAGGAAATCAACAAGAGAAACAATGATGTTTCCCACTCTTCACATGCATTGACTGTTAGAGGTGGCAGACATGGCAGGCATGATAATGATCATAAGGGCAGGGACTCTCAAAAGTCCAGGTCCAAGTCACATGGTTGCAGTAAGTCCCATGGATGGATGTTTGATCTTATCTGTCATTATTGTGGGAAAGTAGGACATATTAGGCCACAGTGCCATAAAATGCACGATGATAAGTGCAAGGAAAAGGGAAAATCAAAAGTGCAAGAAAAGTCCTCTGAGTAGAGTATTGTACCTACAAAGTCCAATGTGAAGATAGAAGAGGTTAATGTCATGCAGGCCACTGATTTAGATGATGATTACATACTTCCAACTTCTTCATGCAATGTCTTACAGGCTTCTTAGCTACATTCTATGTATGCGCAATGCTAGCACTTGGATTCGGTGCGTCATTTCATGTGACACCCTGTAGAGATTGGTTTCATACCTATTGTACCATGTCTGGTTTTGTGCGTCTTGGTGATGACATGTCTGTTGACATTGTGGGCATTAGAGATGTTAGGCTGCAGTTTCCTTCTGGCTGTTCTTTTATTTTTCATGATGTACGCTACATGTGTTGACTCGTAGTCTTATGTTAGCTGGACAACTTGATGATGCAGGGTATTTTGTGTCTTTTGGAGACTCTGCATGGAAGATTACTTGTGGCATGCTTGTGCTTGCAAGAGGTGCCAAGTCTAGCAGCCTCTATCCCTTACTTGTATTTGGAGCTACATTGGATCATGTTTTGTCTGTGGGTTCTATTCCCCCTGTATCCCTTTGGCATGCTCGTTTGGGGCATGTCTCTTAAAGGAATGAAAATGCTCCGTGCTTTGTAGTATCTTCCGCCTTTTGACTCTTCGCATTTTAATTCTTATGATCATTGTTTGTATGGCAAGCAGACTAGAAATACGCATAAAAAGTCTGGTAAGAAATGCGTGGGTGAGCCCTTGGCTCTTGTGCATTCAGATGTATGTGGGCCCATGCCCTGTCAGTCACTTGGTGGGGCAAAGTACTTTGTTACTTTCATAGATGATTACTCACGTAAGGTTTGGGCTTATCCCATAAAGAGAAAATCCAATGTCTTAGACACATTTCAGTGTTGGCTTGCATTATGGCAGAGAACCAATTTGGGAAAAGGCTAAAATGCCTAAGGTCAGATAATGGGGATGAATGTGTCTCACGTCCTTTTGAGGAGTTTTGTGATGAGCGGGATATTAAGCGTTAGTTGACTGCCCCTTACACCCCTCTGTCAAGAATCGCGTGGTGGAGGGGGTTGCTCAAGATGCTGCGCCGAACATACACAGAATGCACAAGGAGAAGCTCACTCAAGAGACAAGAAGAGAGATGGAGGCCAAAACGTTTTCTTGCTGATTTTTTCTTCTTCTTCCACACTCTTTACAATGTACACAAAGTATAGATAAGATACAACATAAAAGGAAAGTGGCCTACTAAGTCAAACAATGCATAACCGACTACACTAGTCGACTGGCGCTATAACTATGCCAGCTGTAAATAGGTGTAACAACCTGAATATAATAAGTAATGAGTTAGTGGCCATGTGAGAGTCATAATGACCACCGACGTGCTAAGTGTAGATGTGTGGACCCATCTAACCAGGCGGTCCATCATCAATGTCCGCATATATTGAGCTTGTCATTTCAACACCCTCCCCAGAATGGTATGGCTGAATGCATGAATAGGATCATTCAGGAAAGGGTCCATAGCATGCTTTACCCAGGCTGGCTTACCACAGCACTTTTGGGCTAAGGGAATTACTACTACAGTGTATCTCATTAACAGGTCGCCTAGCAATGGCATTGACTTTCAGGTTGTAGAGGAGGTATGGGAAGGCAAGTCCCCCCTCTTATGATCATTTGAGTGTCTTTGGATGTGAGTCATTCTGCCATGTGCCCAAGAACAAATGCAATAAGCTGGATCCTAAAAGTGTCAAATGCATTTTCATTGGCTATGGAGGTGTAGGAGAGATGGGTTACTGTCTATGGGATCCGTAGGCGCAGAAAGTGATCCACAACCATGATGTCATCTTACATGAGGACAAAATGCATATGCAGCCTAAGAAAGTGGTTGAGGTATGCACAATTATCTTTCAAGAGGAGCCACATGCTCCCGTTCAGCCCGCTCCACGGCCAGCTAGACAGCGTGTGGCATCACCTGATGCTCATGGCCAGATGCTAAACATGCCGATTTTAGACTAGATGTCGGTCAGGTAGCAGAGCCTAGGTTGAGGCGATCTACTAGAGATAGACGACCTCCTGACCATTTTGCACCCTCTATGGATTATATACTGGTTTTACAGATGCAGGAGAGCCTCTCACTTATGATGAGGCAATGCACAAGGGCGATTGTCACTCTTGGGAGAGGGCTATGTAGTCTAAACTTGACTCATTGTATAAGAATCAAACTTGGGATTTGGTTTCCTTGCCTCAGGGTAAGAAGGCTTTGCCATGCAAGTGGGTGTACAAGCTGAAAAGTACCCGTGGACACCCTAAGCCGGCATACAAGGCTCGATTGGTTGCTAAGGGTTTTAAGCAGGATCATGGTGTTGATTTGATGAAGTCTTTTCTCATGTGATCAAGATGACCACCCTATGCTTAGTCTTGGCCTTGGTTGCACAGCTTGACCTGGCCTTATACCAGATGGATGTCAAGACGGCTTTTTTACATGGGGACTTGTATGATGAGATTTACATGGAGCAGCTTAAGGGCTTTGCAGGCCCTGGCAAGGAACACCTAGTGTGCAAGCTAAAGAAGAGTCTATATGGCTTGAAGTAGGCACCTAGGGAATGGTATCATAAGTTTGATACATTCATGCAGTCACACGGCTATAGTCGCAGTGCATCCGTGCATGTACACAAAGAAAGCCCGTGACGGTTCTTTACTAATCTTGGTACATTATGTGGATGACATGCTTTTAGCAAGGACAGCTCATGAGAAGCTAGATGCTCTTAAGGCTCAGCTCAAGAAGATCTTTGAGATGAAAGATCTGGGACATGCCTCTCATATACTTGGTATGCGCATTATGTGCGATAGATCTCAGGGACTACTCTATCTATCACAGAGGGAGTACATTCATAAAGTCCTTGAGTGCTTCCGCATGCAGGATGTTAAGCCTATTGGGCTGTCCATTACCTTCTCATGTGAAGGTTTCACAAGACAATTGTCCGCAGACAGATGAGCAGAGGGCCGAGATGGCCAAGATTCCATATGCATCAGCCGTGGGCAGTCTTATGTATGCCATGATAGCCACCTGTCCAGATATAGCTTTCGCAATTGGGGTTGTGGCACATTATATGGTTACACCTGTCAAGAAACATTGGGATGCCATGAAGGGTATCATGAGGTACCTGAAGGGCACAACAGATATGTGTCTTTGTTATGGCAACCAGGATACAGGAGTCGTGAGGTACACTGACTCTGATTATGCAGGACATACAAATAGTAGGAAGTCCACTTCTAGCTATGTGTTCAGTTATGCTGGAGGGGCTATCTCTTGGATATCCAAGGCACAGAAGTGTACGGCCCTTTCTACTACTACAGAGGCCGAGTATATTGCAGCCACAGAGGCTTACAAGGAGGCTATTTGGTCAAGCCGTTTGATTGCTGACCTTGGTATGACAGATGCTATGCCTACACTGCATTCAGATTCTATGAGTGCCATTTAGTTGGCCAAGAATTCGGTCTTCCATGCGAAGACGAAATATATTGGGATGAGGTATCACTCTATTCGCAATGTCATTGAGGACAGGTCTGTTGACCTTGTCAAAATTTTGACTGAGCTGAATCCTGCACACTTGCTCACGAAGAGTCTCACTACTGAACGCTTTGCCTTCCTCGGGAGATTGATGGGCATTGGATGAGATGACGTCTTTTTCCGCATCCTATTGTACATGTATACATGTTGTACTTCTTTTTCTTTTTCTCTCTCACTAGGGTAGATTCATCTTTAAGTGAGAGATTGTTGGGGGTAAAGGTGCCTCCACCTAGCTACCCGTGTATTACCACACTGACAATACACACCACTACACACTGCAGGTGGTGGGCGCCCATCACAGTCACTTATTCTTTATTCTTTTAGTGACAGTTTGAATAAAGGAAGGCCCAGCCACACATTGTGGTTGTTGGAGTTCCCACTTTTGAGTCTCTCTCTCTCTTGTCTCTTGCTCTCCATCCGCCATAGCTCTCATTACCAAGCTTCTTCCTCCTAGGTTCCACTTCGCTTTCACTAATAAAACTTTCAGTGATATTTTTCTAAAGGAGGCAAAAGTCTTTATTGATGACTTGGAGGTAGTCACCATAAGGGAAAGATAGCTAATTATTATGAGGAAATGTTTTGAGTGATGTAGAAAGTTTTGCATTGATCTCAACCCAAGGAAATGTGTCTTTGGAGTACCCTATGGATTGCTATAGGGCCATGTGGTAAGCTTGACTGGTATTGTGACCGATCTTGAAAAGATAAATGTTATTGTTTCTATGAGTCTACCACATACTTATAAAGAAATGCATAGCTTTCTGTTGTCAATTAGTTATTATCAATGATTCATTAATGCACTAGCTAAAAGGACATTGCCATTAACGAATATATTATCCTTTAACTACCTATTTGTTTGGAATAATTTGTGTCAAGTATCCTTCAGTGTGAAGCAAGAATTGGTAAGAATACCAATCCTGAAAGCACCTAAAAAGGGTGAGATATTTTATATATTTTCAGTGACTATAATATATAGTATCAACTGGTTGTTTAGCCCAAACTTAGGAGAAGAAGTGGTACCATCCGATTGCGTTTGCCCATCGCAAATTGGGGGTGTCAGAGATTAATTATACCTACATGGAGAAAATATGCATTGGGATGGTTTTTGCAATGAAGATTTGGGGAGACGAAGGAAGGCTTGGTTAAAAGTAGTGACCTTGAGGATCTATTCAAAATTGATACTGCCTCCATTCCATCCTATTATGCTGCTATAAGGCACTATCTATCCAGAGGAGAGGTTGGAGCTACGTTATTGAACGTTGAAAAGAGGACAATTAGGCAGCAAGCCTTGAAATTTAACTTGATTCTAGGAATGCTATATCGACAAGGGATCAATGATATTTATCACCAATGTGTTATGCCCAATGAGGTTTCATTTATATTGGAAGAGTGTCATGACTCCACTTATGGAGGGCACTTTGGTGGATGATTGACTATGTAGAAAGATTTAAGAGCTAGATATTGGTGATCGTCCATTTTCCAAGCTACATTTGCATATATCAAGAGATGTGATACATGTTAAAGACATGACAATGGAGAAAATAGGAAGCACCCATTGACTCCTATTATGGCTATACTACAATTTGAGAAGTGGAGTATCAATTTCATTGGATCTATACATCCTTCATCAACTACATGGAAGCATTATAACATTGTGGTGACAAACTATTTCACAAAGTGGAATGAAGCCCATGCTATGATGAAGGATAATGCCTAGGAAATAATTAGATTTATTCTAGAATAGATTGTTTATTATTTTGTTCCATCTAAGGATATTGTGTCTGATTATGGGATACATTGTTTAAATAAAGTGATTGAGGATTGGATGGAAGCTCTAAAGATTAAATATAATAAGACTATGCCTTATAATCTCCAAGCTAATGGGCAAGTAGAGAGTACTAATAAGCAACTTGTGGGGATTTTATCCAAGATGATATTTGAAGATCAGCATGATTGGAATAAGAAGTTGTATGTGGTTGTTTGGGCTTATAAATATTTCATTCAAAAGAGCTACATGCCACACCCCTTTTAAATTAGTATATGGAAAAGAGTGTGTTTTACCTTTGGGGATTGAGCTGCCTATAGTAAGGTTCTCTCTAAATTTGGGAGAAGAGGAAGCATTGCAAGGAAGGATAATTTTCCTTGCACATCTAGATGAGATTAGATTGCAAGCTTTGTTACATTAGGAAGTAGAAAAGAAGTGAATGAAAATGCTTCATAACCTTTATACTAAGAAGTATAAATTTGCTAAGGATCAATTGGTCTTATATTATGATATATGCAAGAGCTCTTCCCAAGCACGTGTCAGAATCCAAATGGGATGGTCCTTATAAGATTGTCTGTATAGCAAAGAATGGCTCTATAACTCTTTTAGAAGATTTGCAAGAGGTAGAGTTCAAAACTAAAGTAAAATTCAATTAATCCAAGGCCTATTTATGCATAGGGACTGATGTTGAACTTGGTGCATTTGCATGTCCTTCATGATTCATCTTAAACTTGCAAAGGATACCAAGGCTATTGGATGGAAAAAATCATTCCTTATCTTAAGTATCCATATTTAGAGCAGCATTACCCATCAAGGCAAAGCGATCTAGTGGAGTAAGGGTTATCACATTGTTGACTGGCAAGACAGATTTTTCACATGGGATATTTGGGTCTATTGCCACCATTGTCATCAGGCTCTTACTAGTGTCCCTATTGAGTTTAATAAAGAAGGAGGATTATATCTATCTTACACCATCTCTCGTTATTAGACTTTGACTATCATAAGTACAAGTAGGTTGATTTTCCATGGCAGGTTACATCAATGAAGCCTTGGTTTACACATTATATTTTGATGCAGCTTCTTGAGGACCTCCTAAGCATGCAAGTGTAAGGGTTGTCATAAAATATTCTTGTTATCAAGTGCTTTTAAAAATGGGAGTGTATTTTGACACTACTTTTATGAATAACATGGTGGAATACAAGGCCTTGCTTATGGGGCTGGACGTGGTGGTACTTGTCGATTATTGTTGGTAAAAGGAAACTCGCAATTAGTGATCAACCAATCGAATGGAACCTATAGTGTGAGGTATCCAATTCTAAGGATGTACCATCGTGCAACCTTGGACACCCTTAAGATATTTGAGGCACTAACTTGCCAGCTGATTCCTCAATAGTGGATTCACTTTGTAGACTCTCTGGTCAATTATGCCTTTATTGAAGATGTATTTATATGGTCATGATGGCCTTTTACAATTGCCTCCTAATGTTAGTTCAGGGCTAATGTGGGAATTGCCTATTGACATGTCACTACAAGAGAATGGGGTGATAGCAATGGCCATTTGCAATGCAAAATAACAGTCGCTATATGCATTGCTATATTTGTCGCTATTAGCATCATACATTTAGTGATGCTTTTAGTAACGCATATAGTGATGCATATAATGATGCCATTCTAAGAAAAAAAGTGTCAAAAAGGTGAGCGCAACATTTGCTAAAAACATGTGCGAGAGAGAATGAAAGAGAGAGCAAGAGAGCTCAAAGCTGTGAGAGAGAGAGAGAGAGAGAGAGAGAGAGAGAGAGAGAGAGAGAGAGAGAGAGAGAGAGAGAGAGAGAGCAAGAGCGAGCGAGAGAGGGAGAGATCATCATTGCCATCACCACCGCCACCGCCATATAGGAAGATGAAGGAGAAATATGCAAGGGATAAGGGAGGAAAATCACAAAGAAGAGGCATAAAGGGTTTTGTCGTTGGGCCTTTGAGGTAGGTATATTGCATCTTTTTGCTTTGTTTTTGTATTTTCTTCTTCTCTTTTTTTATTTTTCTTTGCAAAAATATGCATTGAAAGAGAGGAAGAGAGGGAGGGATGGAGAGAGGGAGAAGAAAGAAGGGAGAGGAAGAGAGAAAGAGAGAGAGAAATGGGGGAAAGGAACTAAAGAGAAAGAGGAAGAGAGAAGTGAGAGGTGAAGGGTGGGAGAGAGGAGGATGAGTGAAAGAAACGACAAGGGAGAGGGGGGAGAAACAAAGAGATAGGAAACAAAGAAAGGGAAAGAGAGAGAAAGGGGGGAAAGAAATAGAGAGGGAGAGAGAAGAAAGGAAGAGAGAAAGAGGAGATAGAAAAGAATGGTGAGGTAAAGAGAGGAAGGAGAGTGAAAAGAAGAGAAAGAGAAGGGAGAAAGAGAAATGGAAAGAGAGGGAAAAAGAGAGATAGAGAGAAAAAAATAGAGAGCGAGAGAAAGGGAGAGAGAAATAGGGAAACAATGAGAGAATGAGAGAGAAGAGAAAGAGAGAAAAGTAAAGGGAGAGGGGGGAGAGAGAGATAAAGAGAGGTAGAGAGACATTGCTTTCAATATCTTTGTTTGTTAAGTTTTTTATTTTATATCTTTGATTTTGTTTCGCAACTAGATGCATTGAGTGAGAGTGGGGAGGGAAGGAGGGAGAGAAATAAAGAGAAGAAGGGAGAGCGGGAAAGAGAGAGACGAAGAGAAATAAAAAAGAGGAGAGAGAATAGAAAGATGGAGAGAGAGAGAGAGAGAGATGAAGGAAGGCAAACAAAGAAAGGGAAAGAGAGAGAGAAAGAGGGGTGTGGAAAGAAATAGAGAGGGGGATAGATAAAGATAAAGAGAATGGGAGAGAAAATAAATAGAGAGAAGTAGAGAGATGGGGGAGAGAGAGAAACAATGAGAGAGAGGGGGAAGAGAAACAAAGAGAGATGAAGGGAGGCAAAAAAAGAAAGGGAAAGAGAAAGAGAGATAAATAGAGATGGGAGAGACATAGAGAGGGGGATAGATAAAGATAAAGAGAGAGGGAGAGAAAAGGAATGGGCAAAGAGAAATGATGGGAGGAGGCAAACAAAGAAAGGGAAAGAGAGAGAAAGAGGGGTGGGGAGAGAAATAGAGTCGGGGATAGATAAAAATAAATAAAGGTAAAGAGAGGGGGGAGAGAAAAGAAATGAAGAGAAGTAGAGAGATGTGGAACAGAGAAAAACAATGAGAGAGAGGGGAGAGAGAGATGAAGGGAGGCAAACAAAGAAAGAGAAAGAGAGAGAAAAAGGAATGGGGAGAGAAATAAAGAGGTGGAGAGAAAAGGAATGGAGGAAAATATAAGAAAAGAGAGCGAGAAGATAACTAGAGACTAAAATGAAAAAAGAGAAATAATGAGAGAAATAAAAACATAGTGTTTACCATAACATAGATCAAATGGACAACGATGATGATTGTGACATCCAAGATCATGAGGTGTATCTTAATCAATGTATCCCATGTCCTTGTACTCAATGCAAGCTAGCAATTAGACAAAAGCATTGCTTATTTATAGATCATATTCAATGCTTTGATGAGTTTTAATTGGAGATCATTGACCAAGTAATCTTGTACTTTGAGCAAACAGTAAGAAAAGTGTGTGTCAATTATGCTTTACATTCACAAAGTAATTGAATATCACATACAATAATATTAGACATGCCTTGGAAATGTTTACAAAGAGGTGACACTCCATCCCAATGAATGCACTTACTGTGGCCAATCAAAAGAGTTCATGGGTGTGCGATGGTGGATAGAGTGCCTAAGCCAATAAACCCATTGGAGGGCACACCAATACCTACACCATCAATACCAGAAGAGACGGTGGACATCTCAAATCTTCCTCCAATCTTGGAGCTTGAGATGGAGGCAATGATTGATGCATTATTGCCCATAGATGCTGAGTCATATGATCCACTAAGAGAGGAAACGTCCATACCATTGTATGATGGGTGTTGAATATCTCACCTTAAAGACACTACTTGCATTCCTAGCTATTCAAGCAAAGTACGGGTAGAGTGATGTGAGTATGACCGAGTTTTTTAGATACAAACTATACCATGATGTTGCATGATTGGTGTTATGAAAGCTGAGTATGGACTACAATAGCATCCATACATATATCAATGATTATGTGTTGGTTCGAGGAGACTATGGGACTATAGAGACATATCTGAAGTGTGGCACTCACAGGTATTGATAGGACTTGCAAGGGCAAATCATTCCTTGAAAGGTTCTCAGACACTCTCCACTTGTACCACATATATACTACATGTTTTCTACATCAGGCATGGCAAGCTTGACAATGTGGTATGCGCAAAATAGATCCACAGATGGAGTCCAACGAATATCACAAGATTCATGCACATAGAGCCACAGTGACTCCACCTTTCTAGGCTTTCACAAGAGCCAAGGAATCTTCATCTTGATCTTGCTATGGGTGGCATGAATCCATTCAGTCTTTGCTCAAGTTCTTACAATGTGTGTCCTACAGTCCTTGTAAACTACAACATCTCACCATGGCTTTCTACAAAGAAAGGACACTTGATCCTTAGTTTGCTCATTCCTAGATGCTACAAAGTCAAGAACATGGATGTCTACCTCTGTCCATTATTTGATGAGCTCAAGATTTTGTGGGAGAAGGGGGTTGTTATGGTAGACATGAGCAAGTACGTTGGTCGGCGGTTTGCTAATATACGAGCCATTTTCAAGTGGACTATGTATGACTTTTCAAGATTTTAGGAGTGCTCTGGTAAGTGGGCTTCCATTCTTGTTGTTGATATTTAATATGGCTCATTCAAGTTTGTATTGACTAGATAGGGATATATGACATGTCTAATTACCTCAAATTATCATGCATGTCCATTTTGTGGTTCACAATTAGACTCCCAAAGGTCACAGACCATTAAGAAGATGGTATATCAGGGACATGCCACTTTCTTGTTGGAGGGTCATGAGCTGAGGGAAGGTTTTCTTGGACAACATCTAGTACCAATGAATATTCAAAGCTAGTATGAGCTAAAAATGGTCCATGAGGAGTCACATCCAAGTGAAATGCAATGGTTCTCAATTTTCTAAGTTATCGTATTAAACTCACTTTTACAGATCAACCATTTGTTGGATCCTATGCATATCCTCAAGAATTTGGGCAGCTTATCATAGGATCATATTACAAGAAAGAGAGACATTGTAGGGGCATAAATGGATTTAAAGGAGGTAGTCACAATAGAGGTGTTTTGCTATGATGGTTGCTTGCAACCACCTCGCATTCCTTGGGTTCTGTCCACTAAAAAAGAGCACATGGTGAAGCAAATTATCAATTCTATCTGCACCCCGATGGGTATGATGCATTCCCTCATATCTACTTTTTCTCAAGATGACCAACTATTAGGAGTGAAATTCCATGATTGACACAAGATATGCCAAGTTTGTCTTGGCGGCCTATTTCACTATTTTGTGTCGATTCATATTCATAATACTTTAAATTTATGGAATTTTGTACTACTGATTCGTGATTACAAGTCTCTCAAATAGACTTGACAATTTATAAGTTGTCAAATTTAATGCAATGAATCTCACAAAAGGAGATTACCTACCCATGAGTATGCTTACAATACAACTCACCTTCTAGTACATCTCATAGATGAAGTGGAGATTACAGAACCCATCCATACAAGATGGATGTTCTTCTTAGAGTACTTCATGAAAACCTTGAAGGGCTTTGTGCAACAATGCTAGAAGGTAGCATGGTTGAAGGTTGGCTAGTATCGGAGTCATTTGTGCATATTTTGGAGTGGCTATCAATGGTGCATTCAGACAACAATATGCTATGGATGTTGAAGGACAATGAAATACTGACCGGAGATGTGGTGGTTGAAAATGGGTTAGAAAAAAGGATGGATGGTGCCATGAAGGAGAAAGTGAATCATTTTTATATATTGCATCATGTATCCATATAAAGGAGAAGTGGCTCGGTAGATACAAGCAGGCAGAAGAGAGTGAGAGGGAGCACGATTAGAATTTTGACATAGTACATGCCATCAATTGGTTTGATATCTTGAGAGCATGGAGAAGATGTCATGGTTTATGTCTATGTGGTGGTTGTATGAAGGTTGACCGTAGCTTCATGTCAAGGGGTAGAGGTCTCTATAGAGAAGTGAAAATTCTCAAGGGAATGTAGTCTAAATATGGCAGCATTCTTTCTTTGTTGTTATATCTAGATTTTATGTACAACAACTAATCTAACCATTTTGGTGTACAATACAAGATCTACAGCATGGCTTGGTCATGTCGGCGATATTTTTTAGTTGAGCATATCGACGAAATGTACTCCACAATGGATTGTGGTGTCATGGTAAAGTTCGAGCAAGAGAGCTAATGGTGGGCCATGAATTTGAATACTATAGTAGATGAGATGGAGTATTTTGGCAAAGTGTTATCTCAATTGATTATCGTAGCTTCTCCATGATCATATTTGATATACAGTGGTGGTTTAAAGTGGTACTGGAAGGAGCTAGGGAAACCGTTCGGTGAGGTCTATCCAAATTTCTAGAGATAGGTTTCAAGAAAAGATGGAACGATCCACACGACACATTTGTCTTGTTAGGTCATTATGAATAAGTGCATGAACTTTTTTGTTAATTTTTCCACAACACAAAATAGTCAAATTTTAATTCACTCTTTGTGATATATTTATATGTGATATTAAATAGGTAATCTTCTATCCAAATCCCTGGTAGCCTCGATGGTGGTATGTTGTGCCATCAATATCTTGGAGCATGCGAGTGTATGGTGAAAGCAATGTCCCCCCCCAGCATGGACGAGGAGAATATGCAAGTAGAGAGGTCGATGTTGCAAAGGGTGGAGAGCAAAGAGGGCTTGGAGCAAGCAAAGGAGATAGACACACGTAACATAGACAAAGAGACAGGAGGCCATGAATTTTTCGAGAATGAAGTGGACTTCTCTTTCTGTGGAGACCTATGTATCAACCTTCCAGTGTACCTCTGAGCTATGCTAAGAGCTTGACATGAATCCATAAGTTGGGTCTTATTTGCATGCACTTGCTCAATCCACTGATAATTTTCTTTTGAGAGTACTTTAGTATATGTGTTTTGATTAGCATCCTTTTTTGCAAAGTTATGTTTACGTGCTTTACCTAAATTCTTATATTAATTATGCTAATATCATTTTCTGTCTATGTAGGTTACCTTTACTGATACCTAGAGAGCATGATGAGTTAAGGGATGATAGATGAGGAGCTATAAGAGATCTTCACACATATGTCTCCAGATCAAACGGCCCGATTTAGAGATATGGTGGACCAGGTGTCCTCATGGTCATCATCTAGCCATTCTGCAAGGTCTACTTTGGCATAGTCTGATGCTTTGATCTCCAATAGGTGGAGTCTGTAATGTGCCCACCTGTTATCTTCAAGACACGTTTTAGCAGTCCATTAGAAAGGATGTCTAGAAAGCTCTACCCGACACTCCCATGGAATGTTACGGGGTTTGCGATCTAGGACTTTCCACATCTGCCACGTAGTGAAAGTATTCCGGCCGTTCCCACTTAGGACCGACCTGAATTAGGGTTTCCTCTATTGGTCATTTCCTAACTGCAATTAGCGTCGAACCCGAGCGAACTACTTTACACAGAAACGCTAGGTCGGAAGCGGATTCATGTTGCACTTGGTTCAAGGAGAATGGGAAACGAGAGGAATGTGAAGCTCAACCTCTTTGCCATAAGCCATAGTCCCATTCCGATCCCCTAAAACAGTGTAAATCGGGATCATTTATAACTCTAGGCCGATGCTCTTGTTGTTCGTGTTCTTTGAATGATCTGCTCGCTATCCATCATGATTGAGAAAAGTTCGCGGCTAATCGGGACCACCCATCCGTAGGACGGACCCATGGCCACATCCACCATACTTTCCTCATATTGTTTTAGTTATTTAATTACCTAACACATTTAGTTGGACATGTATCAATCAGCTTCCTTAATTAGCCCATTAGGCACTGGTTCCTTCATGTAATCATCGCACTTGACATAGAAAAGCAATTTCAAACAAGTTCCTTTTCAATAGGTTATCATATTTATCTTTGAAATACATAAAGTCCAACCTGTAGGCTTTTCCATAATCCGCCCGAAGGCTATCCAGCAATCCACAGGGATTACTAATCCAAGATTCTGCTAGTAGACTAGTATGCGGGCCTCGAGATCCAATCCCGAGTCACGTTGGCCTCTTGTGCAAGGCCCGAAAGGTGAGGGATTTACGGCCAGAGCCCCCTCGGCACCCAAGCGTCCTCTTGCTCCAAGTAGCGCTCAACGGAGAGACCTCTCACGAGGGTTTGGTCCACCTTCCCGGCGCGGTTAACAACCCCCTTGGTTAGGGTTAGGCAAGCAGTCGGGGGTAACTGAAGTTGCCTCTCCCTTCAGGCCTTCAACCTGAAGCATTAGATATCTTTTCATCCTTTAATTCTTTGAGCAAACAAAGCAAAACAATGCTCTTAAAACTGTTACAAGCACAATCGTTTCCATTGGTCGTTATTTTTTTCCAACCGCTAAGGAGTGAATCCTTCTTTTCGAATGCATCCAGCACTCGATCTGGGATCAATTGCGACTTGGAAAGATCCCCAAGGGTTTTGACTGTTAACCCTTATATCCTTGGGTTAGGGTTATACCCTATTAACCCAACTTAACCAAAACCTTAAGTGCTATTAGCAGTAAATATGTTATTTCAATTTACTGATTGGTCCTTTGCTTCCAAGCAAAAATCTAATCCCCCTATTCTTGGTCACTTTACCCAAGAAAGGTACTATATCAGGACAATTATTCATCCTCTTGCAAGATAAACTTGCATAAGAATCTGCCAATCTCATTTCGAGGAATTGGCCATTCCCTTATGATCAAATCACAAGATCATGCAACTCTGCAACTTGTTGCCAAGTGTCGCATCAAATTGTGGGACTATTTACCCATCGAATGGAGTCTTATAATCATGAAATCATGATTAGATAATCCGTTCTTGATTGCATTAAGCCGACATTGTTGGTCCTAGGGTTCCGAGTTTCATCTTTTAAGCAAGAAATTCTTAGGAAAAACCCTAGATCACTTCTCGCAAGTAAATTCCAATGTCCCTACATTCCATGAATGTGGGCAAGTTTTTAGGGTATAGGAGTTTCAGCTTTGGTAATACGAGTGACTAGGTAATGTCCCCAACTTGTTAAATCCTATTTAGCTCTTTGGGATATGTTACATTGAATTAACCCTCCCTAAACGAC
The DNA here is from genome assembly GCF_053477565.2 of Lygodium microphyllum. Classification (NCBI taxonomy): domain Eukaryota; kingdom Viridiplantae; phylum Streptophyta; class Polypodiopsida; order Schizaeales; family Lygodiaceae; genus Lygodium; species Lygodium microphyllum. The sequence goes on along the minus strand of NC_141150.1, from coordinate 136,948,252 downwards.
TTTCTCGCAGTTTTTAGGTGTTTAGGTTTAAACCAATTTAACTTATCTATTCTTGAAGATAAATACGCTACCATTTCCGTAACCACATGATTCATTGTCTACGTGTAAGTTGATATACAAACCCTAACTTTTTGGGTTACGATCAAATCATAGGTTAAGTTATAGCATCATTTCAATTGATCATCCTATAGCATGCAAACAAGATCCATGCTAAAACATGCAGCCTTTTTCTACTTTCATTTCCAAATGAATTTGTTATGTACAGAACTTACACCACCTTTCCTTGATTTTGAGTTTTTAGGCCACTTGCCTAGAGTTAAATCTTTTTCATGCAGTCCTAGCAATTTGCTATGGTTGCTAATAACTTTCTTTAAGAATCTTTTCGAAAAAGATGTTCAATAATGCGATATGTGGTTTATTCCTTCCATGCTGAAGTGTACTATCATAATTCCGCTTTGTAAGATGGGCATTAATTAATCTAGTTAATGCATAAAACCTACTTACTAGACATGCATAGAAATCTTATGCTTGCTTTATTTTTTGTTCGTTTTATTGAAAAATACTAAGGACCGAATTCTTCCATCGTGAGATATCTCTTTTAAATTAGTCAAGGTATTTAAACAAAAAATGCATCCTATCTCCAAAAATGATCCATGCACGATTGAATTATAATGACGTAAATCAAAATTAGGAATAAAAACCTGGACTTGTGGTGAAATGTCCACATGGATGTTAGGAGACAATCCTTCTGCGGTTGAGCCATCGCGAATGCGGCCTTATCGTCTTGGATGCTGATTTATAACCTTGGCCGTCTCCTTTGCATGCAAAACTCCCTTTTGTAATTCCACCGTCCTTTATGAAATTTTTTACTTCCTTTCGTAGAAGCTCCGGTGCAAATTTTATACATGGAAAGGGGAAAAAGAATAACTTTGTGGCATGCAAAAAGGAGGAAAAAGAGGGTGTTTTGCGAAGGTCAATAGGAAGGGGGTTCTAAGGGACCCCGAGATTAGATGAACCTTTGAAGGACTTGTAAAGAAAAGGGCTTAAAGAACCCTAAAGCAATAGGTGAGGGAAAAACCCACGGGAAGGGTTTAAAATCCCGAGAAGGGGGATTTTATGTGGGGGGAAAAGGGAGTATGAGGACCCCAATAGGGCTTTGGATTCCGCGGGAGGGGGGGGGGGGGATTTACCAAGCCCACATGGACAAGGGCTAAGAGGAAGCCCACAAGGAGGAATGGGGGGTGTAATGTGAAAGGGGGCTTAGGAGGCCCACCCTTGGAAGCATCCAAGAAGCTTCTAAAGCTTCTGGAAGATTGTAGAAGCCCACATGGAAGGAGGCCAAATGGGATTCGATTGGCGACAGCGGCAGCATGCAACTTCAATGGCGGCCTGGGGATCTTCAGAATCTCGATGCCCCTCCTCTCTCCTCTCGATGCAGCGTGACGGCTCCTTCTCTATCTCTCGACAATAGCATCGGCAGTGTCTCCACTCCTCTCTCCTCTTTCCAAAGATCCCATAGCCATGGGTTTTATAGGGAGAGAGAGATGTACCTCCCTCCCCCACGCGGCATTGGGCCTGCCTTCATTCGTCCCATGGCATCCAGCAAGCAGCTTTTTGGCCATTACTATTCCCTTCTCCTCCAGCACGATAGTCAACTGGAGGAGAGAGGGATAAAAAATTTTGCCATTATCCAATTAACTGTCCTCACGACTTATCCTTTTGGCCTCGCCTTCTAGAGGCGGTTCATGCGTGTTTCTAGAAAATCGGAATATTACATTCTCTCCCCCTTGGAGGAATCGAGATGTCCTCATCTCGAGATAAACTGGGGATATTGATGGTTGAGAGAGCTTTCATCTATCCAAGTGGCATCCTCCTCAAGATAATCTTTCCACTGGATGAGGCATTCTCTCAAGGTTCTGGATCTCAGTTGTCTCTCCCTAACATCTAAGATCCTGTCAGGCCGTAGCTCAAGGACTCCTTGGCTAGGCATTACAACTTGTTGGTCATCAAGTACATGGCTAGGATTAGGTACATACTTCTTCAATAGGCTGATATGGAATACATTATGAACCTTTAGGTTCTCAGGGAGTTGCAGTCTATAAGCATTGGGTCCTAGGCACTTTGAGGATCTTGTATGGTCCACAATACCTTGGACTTAGCTTATTGCAATCTCCTAAGGATAGAGAACTCTTCTTTGGCCGTACGTGAATGAAGACCATGTCTCCTTCCTCGAAGATTCTATCTTGACGCTTCAAATACGCATATGCCTTATGTCTATCCTTGGCGGCTTGGATGTCCTATCTTATTGACTTTACTTGGTCATCCATCTCTTCCAGCATCTGCCTTGAAGCTTCAACCCTCAAGGTTGGATCTGAGAAGTTTAGGGGACTTCGACAATCATGCCCATACAATGCTTGGAAAGGGGTCATCTGAATGCTCTGTTGGTAAGAAGCATTGTAGGAAAATTCAACCAAAGGCAAGTATTGAATCCACCTTTTTGGCTCACGATAGCAGTATGCCCTAAGCATATCCTCGATGACTTGATTGACTCACTCTGTTTGGCCATCCATTTGGGGATGGTAAGCTGTGCTAAAACAGAGTTGAGTCCCAATGGCTTCAAAGATAGCTCTCTAGAAGTGTAATGTGAAGAGAGAATCACGATCACTAACGATTCTTCTTGGTAGCCCATGTAGCTTGAATATCTCCTTGATAAACAATCTTGCAATGTCTGAGACTTTATAGTTTGTCTTTACTGGAATAAGGTGTGCAACCTTAGTCAGTATGTCAACCACAACCATGATGGAGTTGTATCCCCCCTGAACTTGGGGTAGGCCAACAACAAAGTCCATACTGATGAATTCCCATTTCATTTGGGGAATGTCAAGTGGTTGCAACTTCCCTGGCATCTTGACATGTTCGGATTTGATACGTTGACAAGACAAACACTCGGTGACATATTTGAGAATGTCACCTTTAAGCCTCTCCCAATGGTAGCTCTTCCTAACTGCATTGAGAGTCTTGGCATAGCCAGGATGTCCTGAGAAAGGGGAATCATGAGCTTCCCACAATATCTTCTGCTTAAGTGACTGGCTTGCCGGTATACACAGCCTCGTTCTATAATAGACAAGTCCACTATTGATAGAGAATTCATGATACTTAGCCTGCAGCTTTTGGTCATGATCCTTGATAGAGATCTCCCTTAGCAACTTTTGATAGGCTGGATCATGGCATGCTTCCTCTCCAGCTAACTCAAGTATTGGATTGTTTGGCATAAATACCTTTGTAGCTAGAGATCTAGTTGTTAATGGATTTTGCAAGATTAGAGAATTAAGGAATGCCTTGCGACTGAGTGCATCGGCAACTACATTCTCTTTTCCTGGTCAGTACTTGATTTCAAAGTCATACTCCTCCAGCACTTCAATCCACCATCGTTGCCTCATGTTGAGCTCGTTCTGGATAAAGATCCACTTGAGACTCTTATGATCAGTCACTAGAGTAAACGTGTTACCCAACAGGTAGTGTCTCCAAAGCTTTAGAGCATAGATGACAGTTAACAATTCCAGATCATGGGTAGCATAATTCTTCTCATGACTCTTCAGTTTCCTTGAAGAGTATGCTACCTGATGACCTTCCTGCATGAGCACACATCCTAAGGCAAGTGTGCTAGCATCAGTTACTACTTTAAACTCCCTACTGAGGTTTGGAAGCTTTAGGATAGGTGCTGATACCAAACTTTGCTTCAATCTGTCGAAGCTAGTTTGTTCGGGAGTTGACCATGCAATGGAAGTTTGCTTCTTCAGTAAGTCCGTAAGAGGTGCTGCAATCAAAGCATAGTTTTTTATGAAGACCCTATAGCATCCTGTCAATCCAAGAAAACTGTGTATTTCTTTGATAGTTGTTGGTATTGGCCATTCTAGCACATCGCTGACCGTGGCTGGGTCCACTGAGATTCCTTTCGCTGATACGATGAATCCCAAATATTCAATCTGACGCTTGAAGAATGCACACTTCTTCATTTTAGCATACAGCTTATGTGCCCTCATTGTCTCAAGGACAATTCGAAGTTGGGGTTCATGATCTTCTTCCTGTTTAGAATAGACTAAAGTGTCGTCGAAGAAGACAAGTACGAAGTCATCAAGATATGGCCTAAAGATATCCTGCATTAACGTGTTAAAGGTGGCAGACGCATTCGTAAGCCCGAATGACATAACTAGTGATGGGACTTGAAATGGGCTGGCACTGGCTATGGCACTAGCCAGACCTCATGCTCATGACACACAAACACCCTCACGGCCTCGCAGACCAAGAGCATCAATCTAATGCTAAAGGACAAACTGTCCTAAAGCCTAATCTATGCGTTTATAGTTTATAGTCCAACGTTTCCCTTAAACTCCTCAGAGGGAGAACCCTTATACATTGGCAATGCCACGATCACACACATATGGAGGCAACCTCACGGTAGAAACACCGCAGCCCCACTGCAGCTCTCCTACATCACAGGGATTGGCCCCTTGATGCACTGCTAAACATATAACACAAACGAACATAAACTCCTCTCTTTTATATTTCTCGTATTTCTAGGAGATATACCATACTTCCTCACTTAACAGTCCCTTAGGAAACCAACCCTCTATCCTACAGCACGGGATAACCTCACACTCTCAATCGTGGGTCAAAGTCCTAAGAAAACAATTGCTATGCAGTCCAGGAGCTTTTTCTTTGATACCATGAATTATGCATAGTGCATAATGTGAACCATTTAGTGCACAAACAAAAGAAAATCAGCATTGTGCATCGTGCGAAACAATTCTTTTCATGATTTCCATGCTAGCATTTATGTACTACAAAGAGAAAAGACACCGAGCCTTATGCTCATACTGCCTTTCCCTTTATTTTAAAACAACATCCTATAGGCATGATACAACACATAAACCAGATTTTAATTTATATTTCGATGCTCAACCTCCCCTCTCACCCTACCATTTAATGTTTTGCATTCGTTGATAGGTGAAAGAGTCTTTTTATGTGTATTTCTTTATAGAGAAAGCGATAAACACGGACAAAAACATAGAAACGAGGGTAAATCGAGGCCAACCTCATGCTCTACCTTCATTATACACTGCACAAATACACATGTAATTTTTTGGAATTTTCCTTTTACCGTTTCTTAATTTTCTCCCATTAAAACCCATTTTTCACCATTTTTTTGTATTTTTTCCTCTATTTTCTTCAATTAAAAATGACTAAAAATTAAGATTGATTGTGGCTTGTGGCCCTTAGGTTCCTTGATAGCAAAACTTCAGGTTTTGTAGGCATTATGTCTCATATTTCCCATTTATTTTGCAAAAACTCTATTTTTACCCCTTAAACGCGTGTTTTTCGGGTTTTATAACATTAATTTTAACCATATCACTTATGATTTTCTGATTTTCTGAGCATAAACTGATAAAACTCATAGGAAGCAACAACATAATGCATATTTAGCCCATGGGAACAATATTTCATCAATCAAATAGCATAAAAACTCTTTTTTCCTTCATTAAAATTGAATTACCGCTTAGGCTTCATGTCTCAGGATCTAGGTTTTGGTACAGGACTGCGTGTCAGCCCTCATTCAATGTCCAAAATCTTCAAAATCAGCAATCTTCATGTCTTCATTGATCCGGAAGCAATCTGGTCTCATCCGGACAAGCTTTCCTTCACCATTCTTCATTTTCCTCTTACACACAAGAACAACCCCTTAAGGGAGAGAGAGGGAGGAGAAAGAAAGACTAGAATCAGAATTCTCCATCCAGGTCATCATTGGACAAGCGAAGGACGGCGATATGCTCGGCCCACAGGAGAGAATCAAGGCCCAAGATCTATTCCATGGGTTGTATGCAACCCCCCAATCATGAGAGAGAGAGAGAGGGCGCAAAATTTGGCATGATGTTGGCGCCTCCATCTCCTCCTTCTTCATCTTCTCTCTCCACGTTTTTTCATCTTGTATGCTCCTGGTACTAGCTTAATCTCATGATCCACTTCTCTTTGAGGCAGGAGTTCTATTAATTCTTCAGGAAATACATCCGTGTATTCCTTTAGCCATGAAGGTCCTTCACTAGACTCCTGCTTCTGATCTAACTTGTTGAGCTTAATCAAGTAGACAGGTAGTCCCTTTCTGACTCCCTTTATAATCCAAGATGCCTTGGCCAATTGAATTTTTGGCACTCTAGCCTCACCTTGAGTTGTGACTAAATCCCCTTCAAAGTTTCGAAAGGAAATTTGGCCCTTTCCACAATGAGTGTGGACGTCATTAGGTTTAAGCCAATCCATTCCGAGTAGACACTCATGGATGCCTAAATACATGACTCTAAATTTGACCGAAGTTGCCTTTCCTCCCAGAAATAATTCCACCTTAGCAATTTGCCTGGTACAAGTAACCTCACGACCATTTGCCAATTCCACAAGCAAGATAGGTGCATCTACTGTGGCTATTCCTAATCTTTTTGCACAAGCTGGTGAGATAAAGGAATGTGTACTGCCACAATCAATCAAGGTCTTGAACCCTTTACCTTGATAGTCCGATGGTGTCTGAATCACCAAAAACTGGCGATTCGGCCCTTTCTTGTGAAGAGCAGCATGAATTGTCGCCCTTTCAAACTCTGCTTCCATAGTCGGATCTTCTTCTTCTTCGCACATTTTCCTATTGGCAACACAGGCAGTTCTTCCTCTGCCTCGGGTAGTGGCTCCCTGACCACGGCCAGTTCCTTGGAAAGCTGCTTGGCGATGTCCTCCTCCAAGCTTGGGACATTGTCTCTTGAAATGACCGAGCTCGTTGCAATGGAAGCAACGAAGGTTTCGGCCATTGATTTGAGTAGGAACAAAGTTGTTGACATTGTTAATTCTTGATTTCTTTCTTTGTCCCTGATTCTGACCTTAAACTCTCTTCATTTGAGGCCTGAATGCTCCTCTGTTCGGGTCATTATAAGACCAAGTTTTGTTACCTCTTGGTCTAGCCTGCACCTCCTAAATTATAGGGGCAGCTTGAATGAGTGCATCCTGTAGATCCGATGGGCGCATAGATTCGAGACGGGTATTCACTGGCAGGTTTAAACCAGCATAAAATTTTGACACCTGCTGTGTCATGTCCATCTGTGGTGCATACTTAAGAAGTGAGACAAATTTGGAATAGTATGCGTCAAGAGTGAGTCCCAGCTATTTTAGCTCGTAGAACTCATTCATTTTCTGCGTGCGATAAAAAGAAGTCTTATTGTATTTATATGGGCATAGCCCTTTCCGAATACAACATTTCTTGCGATGATAAGCCAACTGTTACATTTAGTTTGGGGAGAATAATGTTGTATTACATTTATCTACAGGAACTGGATAATAGTATGGTTTTGGGTCATGGATCTTCAGGAATCGGTAAGTCATTGGAAGCTCAGGATATCCTTTCCTTTGGAACCCACTCTTCTCATGGGGCCCCAACACCTTGATCCTGTCGACGGGGATTACACGGGTCACTTCCTCATATACATATGAGTTCAGCTCAACCCTCCGACCCCGAATATGTAAAGTTGAATTTACGTGAGCTTCCACAAAAAATGAACAACTTCACGACTTTTAGGTCTTCCAACCACTTGATCCTCTTTAGGTTGGTCTGTAGGTATGCAAACTTGTGGGCAGCTATATAGTCGATTCCTGAGGTACCCGTCCATCTTCGTTCCATGTACAAAGGTGATGGATTATAGATATGCTCTAGGATGTTCATCATCTCAAACCTTTGTCGATAATCTAGGGAATGCATCACAGTCATAAACATGACTCAGAATACTAAAAACCCGTTCCATGCTTCGTAATTCTGCAAGACAGCATTGAAAGTAAGGAAATGTTTGGAACAGCAACATTTGCTTTACTTCATCTTATTAAGATTTCATAAAAACAAATCCTTCGTTGGTTTGCTCTGATACCAACTGTAACGTGTCCACCTGTTATCTTCGGGACACGTCTTAACAGTCCATCGTGAGCTATCTCTTTTAAATTAGTCAAGGTATTTAAACGAAAAATGCATCCTATCTCCAAAAATGATCCATGCACGATTGAATTATAACGACGTAAATCAAAATTAGGAAGAAAAACCTGGATTTGTGGTAAAATGTCCACATGGTTGTTAGGAGACAATCCTCCTGTGGTTGCACCTTGTGCTTTCTTAGGAGCCATCGCGAATGAGGCCTTATCGTCTTGGATGCTGATTTATGACCTTGGCCGTCTCCTTTGCACGCGAAACTCCCTTTTGTAATTCCACCGTCCTTTACTCTGGTGCAAATTGTATACACGGAAAGGGGAAAAAGAAGTAATGTTGTGATATGCAAAAAGGGGGAAAAGAGGGTGTTTTGCGAAGGTCAATAGGAAGGGGGTTCTAAGGGACCTCGAGATTAGATGAACCTTTGAAAGACTTGTAAAGAAAAGGGCTTAAAGGACCCTAAAGCAATAGGTGGGGGAAGAACCCACGGGAAGGGTTTAAAATCCCGGGAAGGGGGATTTTATGTGGGGGGAAAAGGGAGTATGAGGACCCCAATAGGGCTTTGGATTCTGAGGGGGTGGGGGGGTTTACCAAGACCACATGGACAAGGGCTAAGAGGAAGCCCACAAGGAGGAATGGGGGGTGTAATGTGAAACGGGGCTTAGGAGGCCCACCCTTGGAAGCTTCCAAGAAGCTTCTAAAGCTTCTGGAAGATTGCAGAAGCCCACGTGGAAGGAGGCCAAATGGGATTCGATTGGCGGCAGCGGCGGCAGCATGCAACTTTGATGGCGGCCTGGCGATCTTTAGAATCTCGATGCCCCTACTCTCTCCTCTTGATGCAGCGTGACGGCTCCTCCTCTATCTCTTGACAGCAGCATCGGCAGTGTCTCCACTCCTCTCTCCTCTTTCCAAAGCTCCCATAGCCATGGGTTTTATAGGGAGAGGGAGAGGTACCTCCCTCCCCCACACGGCATTGGGCATGCCTTCGTCCGTCCCATGGCATCCAGCAAGCATCTTGGTGGCCATTACTATTCCCTTCTCCTCCAACACGACAGTCGGTTGGAGGAGAGAGGGATAAAAAAAATTGCCATTATCAAATTAACTATCCTCACGACTTATCCTTTTGGCCTCGCCTTCTAGAGGTGGTTCATGTGTGTTTCTAGAAAATCAAAATATTACAGAGTCATAACTCTAGACTGGCCCCGAATGGAGAGAGTGGCTCTAGGAGGTGCTACAAAGATGTAGATGCTATGAGCCCATGGCCAATTGCTACTCCTTGCTCTTGTACTAGTTCTAGAGAGGTGTAACGTGCCCACCTATTAGCTATCCAGGGACATTTTTAGCGGTCCATCGAGAGACGAGTCTAAGCGATGCCACCTGGCACTCCCATGGAATGTCACGGGGTTTGTCACCTAGGGTTTCCTGAGTCCACCTCGCAATGGAACGTCTGCGGCCGGAACCCACTAGGATCGACCTAAAATTTGGGTTCCTAGTGGACAAGGTCTCCTGACAGCATCTTAGCGTCGGATTCTGGACATCCTACTTTACACAAAGATACCCAATTCAAAGTAGATCCATACTACATTTAGTTCAAAGAGAATGGAAAATGAGAGGGATGCGCTGCTCAACCTCTCTGCCCATAGGGCATAGTCCCATTCCAATCCCCTAAAATAGCATGAATTAGGTTCTAACTTAACAATACCTAAAGGTCGAACGACGATAAAACCTTATGAGAAGCCTCCCAATTCTTTGGGACCACCCTGCCATAGAACGAAGCTATCCACCCGCTTCCCTTGATAGCTTTAGTTTTCAAATTAGGTTCTACCAATTTTACATGTGACATTTAAACCAACTTCCTTAATTAACCTTTAGGAAACAAGGTTTGTTCGCATAATTTTGTAACATCCCCCCCCCCCTCCCGGTGACCCCCATGCCTCCCCCCATAGGAACTCACCCCCTAGATTTTTAAAAAAAAAATTTAAAAAAAATTAACTCTCCCTCTCTCTCTCCCCCTGCCGTGTGCATGGCGGGGAGAGAGAGAGAGAGAGAGAGAGAGAGAGAGAGAGAGAGTAGGAGTGATAAAGTAAGGGGGGGCATGCAGCCCCCCAAGTGGTGGGAGGTGTCGTCGTCCCCCACCTTATAAAGAACACCCCCTCCCTCCGTTGGCACAGATGGCCCCCCCTCCATCATCGGCCGTCACCTGTGACTGTACCCCCCCTTCCCTACATTGCCACCTCCTCCCACCTGCAGGGCAATAGCGGCCACTCTGAGGCTTGGTCGATAAAAGCCACCCCCTCCCCCCTCCACAGTCGCCAGTCGTTGTGGGCCCCCTCCATGGGGATTCTAGCCAAAAGCCACCCTTCCCCCCTTGATCGCCAGACACTTCGGCCATAAGCAGAAAAGAGCAATGGAAGAGAAGAAGGGAGAGGAGAGGGAGTGAAGGAGAGAGAAGGGAGGAAAAGAAGAAGGGAAAGAAGAAGGAAAAGAAGAAGGAGAAGGAGAAGGAGAGAAAAGAAGCAGAAGGAGAGAAGAAGAAGGAGAGGGAGAGAGAAGAGAAGAAGAGGGAGAGAAGGAGAAGGAGAGAAGAAGAAGGAGTGGGAGAGAGAAGAGAAGAAGAGGGAGAGAAGCAAAAGAAGAGAAGAGAAGGAGAGAGAGAAGTAGAAGAAGAAGAAGAAGAGGAGAAGAAGAGGAGGGAGAGAGAGAGTAGGAGAATAAGAGAAGAGGTAGAAGAGAAAGAGAAGTGGGAGAGAAGAAGTGAAGGGAGAGAGAGGGAAGAAGAAGAAGAAGAAGAAGAGTAGGAGGAAGTGAGAGAGAAGAAGAGAAGAAGAAGAGGAAGAGAAGAAGTGAGAGAGAAGAAGAGAAGGAGAGAGAGAAGGGAGAAGAAGAAGAAGAGAAGAGAGAGAGAAGAGAAGAAGAGGGAGAGAAGGAGAAGGAGAGAAGAGAAGGAGGGAGAGAGAGTAGGAGAATAAGAGAAAAGAAGAAGAGGAAGAGAAAGAGGAGAGAGAAAGAAGGAGAAGAAGAAGTGAAGGAGAAGTAGAAGAGGTAGAAGGAGGGAAGAGAGAAATAGGAGAGAGAAAGAAGGAGAAGAGAAGAGGAAGAAGAAAGGGAGAGAGAGAGAGAAGGAGAAAGAGGAAGGAAGAGAGTTGGAGACAAGTTACCCCCTCATCGATAAAGGATTCCCTTCCCATCACCTTTCCCTCCCAAACCGATCATCCTGAAGGCCGCTAAGGGCCGGACTTCCCAAACCCCGAGTAGAAATGGCTCCCAATAAGAAAATCATGGGAAGCATAGGTGCCAAAGCTACCGATGGTACCGGTAATGCGAGAGAGGCAAGCGGAGCGACCAACACAACAAACACGAATCAAACCCAGGTTCCTTAAGCTTTGTAATTAATTACGTTTTATTTCTCGTGAAAGAAATGAAGGGGTTAGCTACGTGCATGGAACATGGACGAGTCTTAGGCACTAGGTTGCATGCGTGAAATGATAGAGTATGGAGATTGCACAAGTTTATATGCATGAAATGATAGCTTTTACACACATAAAATGATAATGTTTTTGCATTATTTCACATAAAATAATAGCTTTTAAGCCAGTTCAGTGCATGAATAGTCATTTAGAATTCATGTTTCGCAAACATGATTTAAAGAAACACATGAAATGATAGATTCCAATGGATAGAGACCTAGACCTTCATGGGATCTGGTGCATTAGGAATAAGTATAATTGCCTACAAATTGTTTTATCAATCATGCTGTGGACTATCACAAATGGATTCACTCCTAGCTTAATTGAAGCTAGTGACCTAACCCTAAAAGGATTGTTGACCCAAGTTATGCTTGGTTGTTTAAAAAGGTTGTAAAAGTGTTTTGATACACCCAAGTTAAATTCTGATTGTGCATGCAATGGGATTGCGATGCCTTGAAGCAAGAGGTTGTGCATTCAACTGTTTGTTAATGTGGTTTTGGATGTTAACCCAAGTGGGGTGTGTTTGATGATTGCATGGCCGGGTCTGAGATGACTGATTGCCTTGGAAACAAAAGGAATATTTTCCCTAGTGATTGTTTTTAAGTTGGGTGCTTCAGCTGTGGGTGATTTCCTAAAGGAATAATTAAGAAAGGATGGCGCTAGCTACCAAGGGGGTTGTGAATCCACATCGGGAATGTGGGCCGAACCCACCGCGAGAGGTCTCTCCGTGGAAATTACTTGGTGTAGGAGGACGCTCGGGTGCCAGTGGAGGCTCTGGCCATAAATCCCAATGCCTTCGTGCCCTACACGTGTTCTACGTGACTCGAGATGTGATCTCGAGGCCTTGATACTAGTTACAAGGCAAAATCTTGGGAGGATAAACCTTCATGCTTTTATTGCCGGAAGACGGAAGGATTTTTCTGCGGAGGCAAAAAGGAACACTTAATTCTCATGTATGGGCGGGAGACAAACATTAATCAGAAGATAAGTTAAGGAAGTGTTTGATCTTGTTTTCGTGTCGGTGCCCTAAATTACGTAAAGAAACCTGTTCTTAACGAGTTAATTAAGGAAGCTACTTTTATGTGTCAAACATAATGTGGTAGGTAATTAGATAACTAAAACAACCCCCGAAGGAAGCGTGGTGGATGTGATCGATGGGTCTATCCTACGGAAGGGTGGTCTCAATTAACCAAGAGCTTTCCTCAAAGAAATGTTAACGAGAAATGTTAGGAAAAGTCAAACTTTAGGTTGATCCTAGTGGGAACGGCCGGATAAGTTCCGTTGCAGGGCAAACTCGAGAGACCCTAGTTGGCAAACCCCGTGTCATTCCTTGGGAGTGCCGGGTGGCATCTTCTAGATATATCTCCCGATGGACTGCTAAGATGTGTCCCGCGATTAGAGAAGCGGGCACGTTACAACTGGTATCAAAGCAAAATTTCTTAATGATGCATGATTGACTAATGTTTGGTTCATGGACATATCCTAAACAGAAATAACGTAAGTGGTATGGCTTGATTGTCAGGCACCTTCTCCACCCACGAATCCTGACATGCAAGAGAAGAAGTTCCTTCTCAAGCAAATTAAGCCACCTGAGTTTGATGGAAAGGGAAGGACTATTCAAGCTGACGCCGAGATCTGGATTGAGTCCATGGAGGACTATTTTGAGGCAGCAGGAACTGCACCTGCTAACCAAGCCATGCTTGCCAAACTTAAGCTTACAGGCGAAGCAAGACTTTGGTGGAAACAGTGGTGCAGAGACCAAGCAATCTCGAAGGGGACAGTCACTTGGGATTAGCTTAAGGAATCTGTTCGAGGGAGGTATCTGCCACCTGCCTACCACACACGAAAGATGAATGAATTCTATGACTTGAAGCAGCTAGGATTATCCCTTGAAGCATATTATTCAAAGTTGGTTTCACTCCTAAAGTATGCACCCTCAATGAATATGACATAACAGGTGTCAAAATTCTGTGTTGGGTTGAATCCACCCATAAACACTCGATTGGAATCAATGCACCCAACGGACTTGCAAAGACGCATTACTCCGACCGAATCCAATCGTCCAAGAATTTAAATCGAGTAACTATGATGAAGATGACTCACAAGATCGAGACAAGAGGTGCCACAAGTGTGGAGAGATAGGACACATCCGTAAGAGATGTCCCAACCGCCGATGTTTCCACTGCAATGAACTAGGACACATCCAAACAGATTGTCCTGAGTTGGACCTTGAGAATCAGGAATGTGCGGTCAAATGAAGCCATCTAAACTCTACTTTTGACTCATATTATAAACCATATGATGATGAAGGCTTGGAGCCTATTGTAACCTTTGAGGATGCCTAAATACCCTAGGAAAATCTTCTTGAGGTAATAAGTCTTGTACTTGGAATAAATCCTATTGAATCCTATGAGTTGTGACAAATTGTTATTTTAAGTTGAGAATTTGAGTAATCAAAGTAGCGCAGCAAAAGTGTGATGGACCCTAACCCATAGGCTATAAGCCCCAATTGTGCTTGTCTCCCCCAGTTTCTCTCGAGATGAGGACATCTCGATTCCTCTAAGGGGGAGAGGATGTAACATTCCCCCCCCCCTCCCCGGTGACCCCCGTGCCTTCCCCCATAGGAACTCACCCCCCCTAGATTTTTCAAATTTTTCTTGAACTTTTTTTAACTCTCCCTCTCTCTCCCCCTGTGGTGTGCATGGCGGGGAGAGAGAGAGAGAGTAGAAGTGATGAAGTAAGGAGGGCATGCAGCCCCCCCAGGTGGCAGGAGGCGCTATCCTTCCCTGTTGAGTGTTGAAATGACTTGTTTTTTGGCTGATTTTTGTTGTTTTTGAGAGCTGAATGGTTGATTTTAAGGGATGATTGATTGATTAGGAAGTGGTTTGAGAGTGTTTTGGATGATAATGATTGTGTTTTGGAAGATTATGATGTTTGTTGATGTTTCTGTGATGTTCTGATAGGTTCTTATTGGTTCTGTATACCTTCTGTTTTGTTCTGTTTTGGTCTGTTTTTGATCTGATTGTCTTCTGTAAGGAGGGATGGAGTATGGATTGATGAAGAATGAGATATTGTGAAAGCTTAGTGAATGGTTTGTGAGAGTTTTGAATGGTTTGAGAATGAGTTATGTAGTTTTGATGACCTTCTGTAACCTTCTGTAGGTCTTCTGTAGAGCTTCTGCTTCTGTTCTGTTCTGTACTGTAACTGTTCTGGTACTGTTCTGTAGACTGTTCTGTAAGTGTTCTGTGGAATGTATGTGTGATTTTGGGGAAAGTTTTCTAGCCTTGGAAAGAGGTGAATACAAGTGCAAAAGAGCTGAAAGAAGTGGAAGAAGTAGCTGCTGAAGACTCAAGAGAAGACTAGAGTGAAGTGACAGTAGTGAGCTGTGAAGAGACACTGTAGTGGCTCTGGTGACCCTTCATATCAGACATACCTCTTGGGAGGGGTATCCACGACCTAAGAGTGATTATTGAGAGTAATTTTTGAGAGATTGTAGTGAGGATATGATGTATTATTGATGGAGTGTGTGAGAGAGAGTCAGAGATAGCCAATTCTACTGAAACAAAGTGATTGTATATGAGAGATTGAGAGAGAAGACTATGAAGATATTGAAGATGAATACTATGTGATGTATTTCCATTCAAAGATGGTGTACTTCTTTGCTTTCTTTGTGATATTGATGGATTTTATGAGGATGTTGAAGAATATGGTTGATTCTATTAAAAACCGTGGGAGATTTACATGATGCTGCATGAAGATTTGTTGTGCCTGGTGTTCTTTTCTTCATTGTGATCATATGAAACATGATAAACAAGCTTGTTGATGTTACAAGATAGATTTTCTTGCAAGAGAATTCCCTTTTCCTTGGTGTTCCTCTCGGGGCTCCATGTTTTTGGTGCGCAGCCGGGGAAACTTGCCATCAACAAGCACCAAAAGAGGCTGAAAATGAAGGAATTGGCATTGCCAAGAAGAGAAGAATTCAATGGATGTTTGTAAAATTCCTTCTTCCACTGAAGAGTTGGAATTTCTCATAATAAAAGCCACTTTCCACAAGAAGTTCATCCCACAATGGCGGAAACACATCACCATCATGATGCATGCTCTATGTGGTGAACAATTTCCTCTTCCTATTGAAGCAGCAGAAACTTGCATCTTGGTGGCAAACTGTTTGGGAACAAACTGAAGAACAGAAACAGAGAGAATGAACATCCATGGAAGATTTGGCATTCATTGAGAAGTTTCCAGACAACATCAAGTGGGAGATTGTGAAGAAGCTTCAGGAGTCTTGGTCTGTAGAGGTTCACAGGGACAAGAAGGAAAAGAGTTGGAATTTGTTCGTGGATGCTCAACAGCAAGATACATGGGATGCCTGGTGTACTGATAATCTTCTGTTTGTTCAATTAGCAACCCACTGGAAGTTGGTAGACAGAGTGTTTTTCACAACATACACTATTGAAACCATCAGAAGCTGGCATTACTATGATGATGGCACCACCACAATGCTCAGACGTATGCATTTTGACACCTTCAGAACCGAATACCTTCCCCTGTGCAGTGGCATGAAAGCAGAATTTAGGGACGTTGAGAGGAAAGAAGTAGAAGAAATGTTGGCAAGAGAGTCCTCCAGAGACTGAAGCCTTCTGTTAACCCTCTGTGGAGCACTAACAACATAGTGGAGTCAACCCCCTGATGAATGACGCAATAAAAAGGCAAGCGTTAGAACGAGTCCAGAGGTACGTGAGAAGAGAGAAAGCAAGAATCAAAGCTGAGAGCGAGCTCGCAGCAGAAGCC
This sequence comes from Lygodium microphyllum, assembly GCF_053477565.2. Taxonomy (NCBI): domain Eukaryota; kingdom Viridiplantae; phylum Streptophyta; class Polypodiopsida; order Schizaeales; family Lygodiaceae; genus Lygodium; species Lygodium microphyllum. The sequence continues at coordinate 136,931,992 of NC_141150.1, read as the reverse complement.
GCCTTGGACGCCCTTGCGGAACTCTTTACAGAAGTCCCAATGGCACATCAAGCCCTTCCTCCTCCTGCTGGAGGTCCACTTCCAAGCCAGATCCGTCCTGGAAATATTGATGACAGACCAGCGAATGTAGTCCCATTGCCAGTTTTTAAGGGAGAGTACAATGAAGACCCCGATCTTCATGTAGCAGAGTTTATGGTAGCGTGTGTGGCTAACAATGCCAGAACCCCTGAGCATTGGTTAGCGATATTTCCCGCCACTTTCAAGGGCGCGGCGTTTCAGTGGTATGAGAGACAAGCAGCAGGAACTTTTGGCACATGGGACGACCTGAAGTTGGCCTTCCTCACTAAATTCAGGCGTGAAGGTTTTGAAGAGCGGATGAGAGAGGAATTTATGAACCTAAGTCAGTCCTCTGGAGAAAGAGTGGAAGCCTATGTCTCACGAATGGAATCCATCCTGAAGAGATGGACTAACCATAATCTAGATGATGGCATTCAGAAGGGAGTGTTTCTCAGAGGATTACAACCAGAAGTCCGTAAGTTTGTGGAGCTACAAAGACCAGCCACCCTGCAAGCTGCAACAGAAGGTGCAAGACTGTACGATGAAGTGGAAGCTCGATTAGCGATGAATACAGGAAGAGGAGTCCTACCTCCTCTGGTGCCAGGAATGATGTACCCACCAAATGCAGTCCCAGGGACTGTTCCCTACTCCTACCAACAGATGCCCCCGGTCTCACAGTACAGTGCACCAAATCCACAGTGGCCACAATCCATGCCTCAAATGATGGTTCAACCACAACAACAATGGTCCCAACCAATCTCCTCAATGCAAAATCAACAGCAACAGTGGAACCCTACCAACTGGAGTCAACAGCCAACAGTTCAAACAGGAGCTCTGAATCAGAACCAGAACAGAGACCCCTCTGTACCAACCCAACCAGTTTATGCAGTGATTACAGAGACTCCTCAAAACCCTCCTGCCAGTACGCCCGGAGGAGAAAGCTTGAAGGATTATTTATCCAACTCAGTTGCAAACATAAAAAAGGAGTTGATGGATGTGATTACAGAGCAACTACAGACGCTGAAAGTGAACACAGCGAGCATATCCAACGTTGCAGGAGCAGGAAGAGATGTGATGCGGTCAAATACTTGGTGTGGTAAGTGTCATCAAGCAGGCCATTTAGCCACTGAATGTACACGGAAACCAACCATCCCTGGAGCCTTCTGTTCCTACTGTTTGCGGAAGAACCATACAGAGGACATTTGCTCCCTGAAGGAGATGCATGATAGGAGAAGGAAGGAAGAAGACGCAAGATTTAACTTGCTGGAATCCAAAATGACAACACAAGATATTGGACCCAAGCCTAGAGAGTTTGGTCCTAATTTCGGACCCAGAAGATTTCCTTCTCAAAGTTACAGAGGAAGACAGTCTGGCGGTGGTCAGAGATCAGAAGTGGAGTGTTACAGATGCGGAGAAAAGGGCCACATCTCACCAAATTGTCCAAATCCTCGAAGGTCAGTGGATTACAAGCCCTTATGCAGTCGATGCAAAGGAGAAGGCCACACTGCAAAAGACTGTCCAAGCCCAGCCCCAGTGAAAAACAGTGCTACTGATAGTCCGTCCAAGGCCCAAGAGCCTACCTCCAATTTGGTAGAATTGGAAGTTGCTGCCATCACGCGTGCAAAGCAGAAGGAACCACCTACCCAGAAAGAAAATAACCCTCCTGCCAGAGCAGTGAAGTTCAATCTTTCACCAGAAGAACAGAACAGAACAGAGCCTAACAGTGCCGTACAGAGCACTACAGTGCCACAGAGAGTTACAGAGACAGTTACAGAGACAGGACCAGAGGTCCAGGATACAGAAGAGGAGGAAGTGCCACAAGTGACAGAAGAAGTTCCTGTAATTCCTCTGTTGGAAGAAAGAGGGAAAATGAAAATGGGTGTTGCCCCATTCCCTAATCGGTTAGAGAAGCCAGTGGATCCTATTAAGGAATACGATCTAGTTAGAGATCTAGATACCTTTAAACCAAACCTCACATTTCGACAATTATTGATGTTGTCTCCCAGTTGCCGGAAAAGGTTCAAAAGTATACTAACAAGACGACGTGGTTTAAGGATTGCTTCCTCAACAGCAACAAAGTCCAACAAGGCTCCAGAGCCTGTAAAAGAAGTGGATGTGGCTAACGCTTTCCTAGATCCGGGTACCCCAGAGACTGGCGTGTGGATAGAAGGCTGCTTCATTGCAAATGCACTGATTGATGGAGGTTCATCAGTGAACATTATGACGGATGTGACAATGAAGGATCTAGGCCTACAAGGTGTGCAACCAACCCAATGGCTCATCAGATTGGCGGATCAGAGTAGAATCAAGCCTTTGGGCATTCTTCCATATGTGAAGACTACAGTGGCTGGAAAAGATTATTGGCTGACCTATTTGGTGGTGAAGCCAAACTCTTATGGCACATCCTATCCTCTGTTACTGGGTAGACCATGGCTTTTTGAAGCCCGAGCAAGGACGGATTGGTTCAAAGGAACTTTGACCTTGGGCAGAGGACCCAACAAAGTGGTGCTGAAACTGTATGGTTCTCAAAAAGGACATGGATCCACCTCCTTGGAATTATCTTCTGACTCCCCTAATGAGGTTACGGATGGAACATCAGCAGACGAAGATGCTGTCAAACAGATCCTTCCTAAGAAAACAGTGGCACATTCCTTAACAGTGGATACAGTAAGCCGACTTCCAAAAGATGCAAAGCCATTATCAATGGGTGAATACTTCCTGCCTGAACCAGGAATGCCTTCTGAAATCACTTCTGATAGTGAGATAGAAGCATGGATGTACTGCTCTCCCTGTTACATGGCCACAACAGAGGCAGAAGCAGAAGCAGAGACAGAGGCAGGAGGGGAAACAGAGAATCTGTTCTTCTGTTACAGAGCTCCTACAGAAGCATCAGCAGAAGCATCAACAGAAGCAGAAGCATCAACAGAAGCAGAAGCATCAACAGAAGCAGAAGCAGAAGCAGAAGCAGAAGCAGAAGCAGAGACAGAGACAGAAGAGGATGAATATGATATGGACGAAGAGAATGATGAAAGCGAGCCAGAGGAGTCTATCCCACCTGAAGAGGATACATTTGGGGAAGAAGTTCCAGAAGCATCAGAAGCCGATGAGCTCATGCTATGGGACAGAATGGCGATGGTACCATTTGGTTTGGTAAATGGATCTTCTCATATGCAAAACCTTTATAAGAAATGGATTAAGAAGAGCAAGCCGTTTTTTAGCAGTGGCTCATGCCGTCCTAACCTATCCTTGCCAAAGAAAGATGATGATGATGCACCATGCCAACAAGCACCAGTCCCACAAACCCAACAGGCATTAGTAGGTCCCTGTTATGTGACGTTCCTGGATGTATCATCAGAAGATGAGTCTTCAAGCCAAGAGGTAATTAACTTTGAAACCAAACCCGAAACGGCGCTTATTCCATTCCAACGTCTTAAGGAGCAACCTAAGTCTCCACCAAAAGAGGAAGTTGGTTCTAGTGGGACATCAGAAGAGGACACCACTCCCTTGAAGGAGTCGGATCTGTATCCAGAAGCAGTCCGCGGGACCTTCATCCGTGAAGTAGAAGGTGAAAGGCAGTTAACCTTTGTGGATTCAGAAGGCACTGAACGCCACTTGAAGGTGGGTAGCAGTCTCCCAGAAGAGGAGTTGTCAACCTTGTACAACTTGTTGAAAGAAAATTTGGACGTGTTTGCGTGGTCTTACAAAGACCTAAAGGGGATTGATCCCACAATATGTCAACATCATATTGATTTGGAGCCTGATGCCAAGCCAGTACGGCAACGACAGAGGCGAATGAACCCGAATTATTCCACATTAGTGAAAGCGGAGCTGCTGAAGCTTCTGGAGGCCGAGTTCATCTATCCAGTGGCAAACAGTGAATGGGTTTCACCCATCGTGGTTGTACCCAAGAAGAATGGAAAATTGCGAATATGTGTGGATTTCCGAAAGCTTAATTCCAAGACGAAGAAGGATCACTTTCCTATCCCTTTCACAGACCAACTGTTGGACACAGTGGCAGGACATGAGCTTTATTCCCTTCTGGATGGATTCAGTGGATACAACCAAGTCCAAATCGCAGAAGAAGACCAGTCCAAAACAACCTTCACTACAGAATGGGGGACCTACGCTTACCGAGTGATGCCATTTGGGCTCTGCAATGCCCCTGCTACGTTCCAACGAGTCATGATGGCTGCATTTCAAAATCATCTGCACGACTTTATTGAGGTATATTTGGATGACTTTTGTGTCTATAGTTTGATCCGTGAACACTGGGACCACCTGGAGCAATGCTTTGATCGATGCCGGGAGTATGGGATTTCCCTTAACCCCGACAAATGCATCTTTGGGGTCTCTTCTGGAGTTCTGTTGGGCCACATTGTCTCAGCACAAGGGATATCAACAGACCCTGCAAAGATCGAAAAGATTGCAGCTCTGAAAGCACCCACCAACCTCAAACAGTTGAGGGGATTCCTAGGCCATGTGGGTTACTACAGAAGGTTCATAGCCCATTTTGCGACAAAGGCAACTTCCTTGCACAAGCTTCTGAGGAAAGATGCAGAGTTTACTTGGACAGAAGAATGTGACAAAGCCTTCCACACTCTGAAGCAGTGTCTGATAGAGGCACCTATCCTGCAACCTCCTGATTGGACGAAAGAGTTCCACGTACACACTGATGCATCAATTGAAGGCTTAGGTGCTGTCCTCTGCCAAAAGGGCTCCTCGAAGTTGGATCAACCGATCTATTATGCAAGCCGAAAAGTCACTGATAGGGAACGAAACTATACAGTGACAGAGCTGGAGTGCTTGGCAATGGTGTTTGCCCTGGAGAAGTTTCGCCATTACCTCCTATCTACCCACTTTAAATTTTATGTGGATCATGAGGCCCTGTCCTTCTTGATAAACAAAGCAGATGTGAAAGGACGAATGATGAGGTGGCTCCTTTTATTCCAGGAGTTTGACTTTGAGGTGATTACTAAGCCTGGTCGTTCCCATGTCCTGGCTGATCATCTGTCACGTATCCCACAAACTGCAGACGAGGAACGAGATGATCCAGACCTCCCTGATGCTTCCCTATTCTTGGTAGAAACTGTCATTCCCTGGTATGCGGACATTGCCAATCTGCTGGCAACCCAACAGTATCCTCCTGGTATTTCTAGTCGGGAAAGGAAGAAGCTCATGCTAGAATCAGCCCCATACACCTTGCTAGGTGGTGCACTGTACAAGAAAGGCAAAGATGAAGTGCTCAGAAGATGTGTTGCAGGAGACGAGATTGGGATTGTTTTGAAGGCTTGCCACGACGAGCCATGTGGAGGTCACTTTGCAGGAGAAGCTACAGCCAGGAAGGCTTTGCTAGCAGGATATTGGTGGCCTACCATTCACAAAGATTCCTATGATTACTGTAAAAGATGTGATGCTTGTCAAAGAATGGGGAAACCCACCAAGACAAGTGCCATGCCATTGCAACCTATCCTTCCGTTGAAGCCGTTTGAGAAGTGGGGCATCGACTTCGTAGGTCCAATCGATCCTCCTACTAGAAGGAAACAGAACAGATACATCCTCGTATGTACGGATTATGTCACAAAGTGGTGTGAAGCTAAAGCCCTCAAGCGGGACGATGGTAACAGCGTGGCCCTGTTCATGTACGAGAATATCATCACCCGGTTTGGCAGTCCCTTAGAGCTGGTAAGTGACAGAGGCACTCATTTCCTTAACAAAGTCATGGAGGAGTTGACAGAATTGTATAAGATCCGCCATCGCAAGTCCACTCCCTATTACCCCAGAGCCAATGGCCAAGTCGAAGTCACCAATCGCATCCTCTGCTCGATTCTGACAAGAACGATTGCCGCACATCGTCGTGATTGGGACGATCGACTTACAGAGGCCCTCTGGGCGTACAGAACCTCCCATAAAGCAGCAACAGGACAGACACCTTTCCAGTTGGTGTATGGAACAGAAGCTGTTTTTCCTGTTGAACTGGAACTACCCTCTTTGAGAGTGGCGATCAAAGAGCGTTTGGGGGATGACGATTCACTGCAACGCCGTCTCCTGCACTTGGAATGTTTGGACGAAATTCGTAGGATGGCTCTACAGTGCATGGAAGCCACGCAAGCTCGACGTAAGGCTTACCATGACAGCTTCATCAAGCACAAGGAGTTCAAAGAAGGTGATTTGGTCTTAGCCTATGATTCACGCTTTGGCAAGTTTCCTGGCAAGCTCCAACAGCGGTGGATGGGCCCCTATAAGGTACTTGCAGTCAACCCTAATGGCTCTGTCCAAATACAGACCGTTGATGCCTCTGATGATCCCTTTCTGATCAATGGATATCGCCTGAAGAAGTACTTTCCTCCTTGGGGATCTTGACAATTACGGACACTTGATCTTTTCCCTCGTTGGCGCGGCACTGTACTTCTTATGATGCTACTTCTGATAGCCGTTCTTCAATCACTCCTGCTGAAGTGGATGCAACCCTCTGTTCCCTCAAAACCTCCTTTCAGCCTTGATCTCTTATCTTCTATTTTCCACCAGCGACAGTGGCGAGGTTGGTCTTGACACATGGTTTTTCTACCATTCCCTTGCTCACTTTGCAGAAGAAAAAAAAAGAAACAAGAAAAAAAAACAAAACAAAACAAAACATATCGGTTATGGGAGAAAAGGACTTAGGTCCCTGTCATGCCGACCTATCCTTCGAGAAAAGGTGGAAACACCCTCGGGAATAGGGAAAAAAAGAAAAGAAGAAAAAGAAAAAGAAAAAAACAAAGAAGAAAAAAAAACAAACAAAACAAATCTGTTATGAGAGAAAAGGAAGCAATTCCCTGTCATAGCGGGCCTCGTTTCAAGGAAAGGTGGTAAACACCCTTGGGCGAGAAGCTGGCTGTGGAAAAGGTGGTAACACCCAGCAGTCCAGAAAGTGGATTCATTGATTGATATCCCTCGGATCCAATCCCGAAGCTACCTCCCTTGGTACGCTGGGTCTTGGGTCTCTTTGCAAAATGAGTACCTGTCCTCTAGCAGACGACATATTCCTATCCAACACAATATTCGATTTGATGGCTACCTCCCTGGGTACGCCTCTTCAACTACTGATGACGCGATCTTCATCGACAACCCCTTGAGTGATGTGAGCTTTCATCCTAACCGGATGGGGACGTGAGTATGGTTGCCCTCTGTAACTATCAACAGAGAGTGAGACAGAGGGTGGGGCGAGAGACCAGTCTTTTCCCTTCCAATCGAATGAGAGGTGAGAAGTGTGAATGAAGTGTTGCACGCACGGGGTGGGCCTCTCAATGCACAAAGCACAATTTGTTTCTGTGCACTGCACCATAAGGCTCCCTGGCCTTCCTTCTTGCACCGTATGCCGGCACAGGGCGGGATGCACTGTTGCACCATCAAATGCGCACAAGGCATACACTTTTGCACAAGTGACTGTGAGGATTACATCAATGGGTTTCAGGAAAAGGCTGCCCTCCTGTATCTATCAACAGAGAGTGAGACAGAGGGTGGGTTGAGTGTGACTGGAGTTTCTTCAATCAAATACCGAGAGGTGAGATTGAGGGACGTTACGACACTTGGAGTCAGGTATGTTCCCGTTTCCCTATGCACCCACGGGATGGGTCTTTACCATCAACACAAGACACATCACCCTGTTCTGTGCACTGCACCATAAGGCTCCCTTGCCTTCCTCCTTGCACCTATGCCAGACGGGTTGGACGCACTAATGCACCATCCACTGTGCACCCTGGCATACTCCTTCTACACCATTCGCCCCTTGTTGATTCCTCAACCGGGTATGAGTTACGGGTTTTAATCATTCTTTCTCGAGTGATATTAGTCATGGGGCGAGTGACTGTTCCTTCATTGCAAATTGAGTGACTGTGAGTTGAGTGCAATATCCCTCATCATCGACGGATTTCTTGCAATTCCTTCCATTAGCTACCTCCCTGGGTGCTGCCGCGTGGTCCCTGCCATGACGAACGTGTGTCAAGAAGATGCCTTGGTCCCTCCAGCGCCGACAACCACACTGGACGTGCCGTTGACACTCAACCTTGATTCTTGACGAAATGGGCCAAGTTTTTCTAACCCTACAACTTCTGTTTCTTCGTGATGTTCATGTTTTAAGTGTGGGGAAGTTAGTGGATGGTCTGTGGCATGGTCCTGGGTCCCTAATGCTCGGTTAACCCTATCCGTTAAGGTCTTAAGTGTGGGGACGCGTCCCTGCGCGTCTACATTGCATACTCATCTACATATGCCTTATCTTGCTCATGCATGTATACCATGACTTGCTTTTACCCTCCTGGGGTCCCTTCCCACCCGCCCGGTTATGTTTCACTCACCCTTGGGGCTGTTTCCTTGCAGTTTTCCTTCATTCCCTGATTTTGAGGTTTTTCCATGTGAATGCACCCTACGTTCACTTAAATCCAAATCCAACCTTATAGCCCTGTTCCTCTCTTTGAACGGACCATTTTTCCTTTTTACCTACCCCTATTCCGGTGCACGGTTTTTGCGTTATTAATTTTTGAAGCATTTTACGCAATTTAGCCGGTTTTCCCATGTGAACGTATTTTTCTTGCTTCGGAACCATGATCTGACGTCATAGCCCTGACCAACGCTTTTTCCCTGACATTTTTCCTTTTTATATCGCATCATTTCGATACACGGTTTGTCCGTTATTAATTTTCCGGGTTTTTAAGACTTTTTCGTGCGTATTTTTGACATTTTTCCATGTGAACCTGCCCTGTTTGCATCGGAATTCCAATTTGATTTGACATCCGTGTCCCACATGCCTTCCCCTACCTTTTTCCTTTTTCCTCCACCCTTTTTCGACTTCTCGATTTTTACTTATTAATTTTTAAATGACTTTTCGGGCGTATTTTTGGAGTTTTTCACATGTGAACCCCTCCTATTTCTGTCGGAACTACGTTTTAACGTGATAACCCTGTGCCACTCCTTCTTGCGGACATTTTTCCTTCTTACTGCATGTCATTCCGGTAAACGGTTCGTCCGATATTAATTTTCGATCCCATTTTCGGGTTTGTTTTTTGGGTTTTTCCCATGTGAACGCGTCTTACCTCAGTCGGAATTCTATTTTGATGTGATAGGATTGTCGGGCACATCTTTTTGCCTAGTTTTCCTTTTTGCTGCACCTCATTCCGATGCACGGATCTTTCGATATTAATTTTTAAATTGCGTTTTGTGGTCCGTTTTTTCTGTTTTTTGCACGTGAACGCCCTTTACCCCTCCCGGAACCCCCGTCCCGTATTTTTAATGTTTCCCCCCTGTCGTCCTGCCCACTTTTCGTTTTTACGGTATTTCGTTTTGACATCCGGATTGGGAGTTATTAATTTTTCTGTATTTTTGTGTTTTTTCTCGCGCTCGTTTTGCGCGTGAACGCGCCCGTTTTCGATTTAACGCGTCTCCACGCGCCCCGGTCGTGTCCGCGTACCCCGTACCGTCATCCCCGCATCGTTTCAATCCCGTCACGGCAAATTTTTTTACCCCGCCCCGCGCACGTGCGCGGGACGGGGATCCGCCTTTTCTTGACCCCGCCCATCCTCCCTAGCCCCTACCCACCCCAACCTGCCTGCCCACCTCTTTTTGAAACAAAAAAAAGAGAAAAGAAAAGAAGAAACAAAAAAAAAAAAAAACAAACGACACCCCCTCCCGCCAACCGTCTTCCCCCACTTCCTTTCCCCTCTTCTCTCTCTTTCTTCTTCTCTCTCTCTCTTCCTCTCTGCGCGTACCCTCTCCTCCCTCTTCCTTCTCCCTCCATTTCCACCATCTCTCTTTCCTCTCCCTTCTCTCTCCTTCTTCTCTCCTGCCCGCCATCTCTTCCTCCTTCTTCTTCCCTCTCCCTTCTTCTTTCTTCTCTCTCCTCTCCCTTCTCTCTCCTCCTTCTCCCTCCCTGCCCGCCATTGCTCCTCCCTTCCCTCTTCCTCCTTCTTCCTCCCTCCCCTCCTCCCTTTTCCTCCCCTTTTCCTTCCTCCCTCCGTCGCCGCGCCCGTCTGCTCCGTCGCTGCCGCCCGTCTGCACCGTCGCCGCGCCCGTCTGCTCCGTCGCTGCCGCCCGCAACGCCGTCGCAGCTGCCGTCTGCGCCGCCGCCGCCGCCGGCTCCTCTTCCCCCACCTCCAGCCTCCACCTCCTACCCCACCTCCTTAGGTTAGAAGCTAACCTAAGTTAACCATTAATTAACTAACCTAAGTTAATCACTAACTTAACTAGACTTAACTTAACTAGACTTAAGTTAACTAACCTAACTGACTTAGGTAAACACTAACCTAACTGACTTAGGTAGACTTAACCTAACTGACTTAGGTAGTGTAGACTTAACTGATTAGCTTTACTTAAGTGACTTACGTGACTTGTGACTAATGTGACTTATGTGATTTATGTGATTAATGTGACTTACTTAGTCACAACATTCATTTTTTCATAAAAAAATTTCAAAAAATTTCTAAAAAATTCCTTCTGTCTTTTGTTACTTTTTGGACCTTTGTCTGCTAGGAATTGCCTTTCCTATAATTTTAGAAAAATCCATCTTTCCTAAATTACCCATAAATTGCCAAAAAAATATAGAAAAATCATTTTAAAAATTATAAAAAATTCTTAAAAACTTATAACAACATTCTAAAAAATTTCCCTCACCTCCCTTGCTCATTTTCCATTTATTCCAACATAAAAAATCATACCTAAAAATCAAATTAAATAAATAAAAATAAAAACCCAACATCAATCAACTTAATACATCTGCTAAGGTGTTATTTGTTGTTTCATCAGTGCTTTTTGCTTTTCCTTTCCTGGGACTCTTCCGTGCGCATTCCTGCATTTCATACACACCCTGCCAGGTATTTATTTTTTGTTATTTATTTATTTCTTTTCCCCCTTAATCACGCATTAATTGTTAAAATACACCCTTTAATCCACCCACCGTTTCCACGCGCATTCGCGCTAAATACACATCCTTTTTTAATAAAATAAACCAGCCGTTCACTTAGCACGCGCTACGTGCGCTACAGAGGCACTCTAAAATTTTAATAAAATCAACCAGCCGTCACATGAGCACGCGCTGGCAAAAAAGCGCTCCACATCACTTTAATTATAATCAATGAATTGCATTTAGAGACCCAGTCGGGAATCGAAGTCCGGGACTCGTATAACTGCACCGTTTAACCTAATAATTGGTAATTAAATTTATAATAAGGACCCGCCGTTTTCTTATTAAGGTTTATCACCTAATAAAAATTCACCCATTTTTAATAATTGATAAACCTAAACCCTAAACCCTAAACCCTAAACCCTAAACCCTAAACCCTAAACCCTAAACCCTAAAACCCTAAACCCTAAACCCTAAACCAAAAACATGGAGCCCCGAGAGGAACACCAAGGAAAAGGGAATTCTCTTGCAAGAAAATCTATCTTGTAACATCAACAAGCTTGTTTATCATGTTTCATATGATCACAATGAAGAAAAGAACACCAGGCACAACAAATCTTCATGCAGCATCATGTAAATCTCCCACGGTTTTTAATAGAATCAACCATATTCTTCAACATCCTCATAAAATCCATCAATATCACAAAGAAAGCAAAGAAGTACACCATCTTTGAATGGAAATACATCACATAGTATTCATCTTCAATATCTTCATAGTCTTCTCTCTCAATCTCTCATATACAATCACTTTGTTTCAGTAGAATTGGCTATCTCTGACTCTCTCTCACACACTCCATCAATAATACATCATATCCTCACTACAATCTCTCAAAAATTACTCTCAATAATCACTCTTAGGTCGTGGATACCCCTCCCAAGAGGTATGTCTGATATGAAGGGTCACCAGAGCCACTACAGTGTCTCTTCACAGCTCACTACTGTCACTTCACTCTAGTCTTCTCTTGAGTCTTCAGCAGCTACTTCTTCCACTTCTTTCAGCTCTTTTGCACTTGTATTCACCTCTTTCCAAGGCTAGAAAACTTTCCCCAAAATCACACATACATTCCACAGAACACTTACAGAACAGTCTACAGAACAGTACCAGAACAGTTACAGTACAGAACAGAACAGAAGCAGAAGCTCTACAGAAGACCTACAGAAGGTTACAGAAGGTCATCAAAACTACATAACTCATTCTCAAACCATTCAAAACTCTCACAAACCATTCACTAAGCTTTCACAATATCTCATTCTTCATCAATCCATACTCCATCCCTCCTTACAGAAGACAATCAGATCAAAAACAGACCAAAACAGAACAAAACAGAAGGTATACAGAACCAATAAGAACCTATCAGAACATCACAGAAACATCAACAAACATCATAATCTTCCAAAACACAATCATTATCATCCAAAACACTCTCAAACCACTTCCTAATCAATCAATCATCCCTTAAAATCAACCATTCAGCTCTCAAAAACAACAAAAATCAGCCAAAAAACAAGTCATTTCAACACTCAACATTCCCCACCTTTTAAAGACCACCCCCTCCCTCCGTTGGCACAGGCAACCCCCCCTCCATCATCGGCCGTCACCTGCAAATGTGCCCCCCCTTCCCTACGTCACCACCTCCTCCCACCTGCGACAACAGTAGCCGCCCTGAGGCTTCTATAATATTTTCGCCATGAAATATTAATAGTCCTAGAACCCGCACATCTCGTGCAAAAGCAGTGCTAAGTAATCTCCCACATTGGAATAATGTTGGTGGCTAAGTGCTTACCCCGCGTGCTTCAATAAACAACTCACCGCATCGAGCATAGGAGGCCAAGACTCAAAACCCATAGTCCGCATGGGAACACCTCTTCAAGGGAGATGAAAAAAGGGGCAAAAGGATAATGGTTAAAGTTGTGGCAATTTTTTTTAATTAATAAACCCTCCCCCTCAGCCAATGCATGGCAGGGGAGGGGAGTGTGAGAGGGAGTGTGAGAAGTCCTTGTGAGGTGGAGAGCATGGGGGAGGGAGAAGGCATGCAATTATGCCACAAGGTGGCTATTCCCTCCCCCCTTAAAGGCTATATAATCTCCCCCTTAAGCTTGGGGGGAGGAGAGAGATGGATTGCTACCGCCTGAGGAGGACGCCGTGCTCCTTCATGCTGCCATATCGCTACCGCCAAGCTGCGCCCCTGTCGTCCCCATCCCCATCTTCGTCATAATCATCATCACCGTCATCAGCATCATCACCCTCTCCTATTCATCATCACTCTCTCTCCACGACTTCAGCCTGACACAAGAAGCTTGGAAGCTTCTACTAAAGCTCTCCATAATCCTTGTTCACCTCATGCTTTCGGGTTTTCAAAACCGTAACTGAAAGGCCCTAGTTTCTGCGCGGGAGAGAATTATCGGCCTAATAGGCGGGTTTTGGAGATCGAGAACAAGGGCAAGGAAAGTTGCTGGAATGAAATTACTGCGTCACATGGCCCCCAAACAAAAGACATGAGGCGCTCACGTGGGAGTTTCTACCCCGAGCACACGTGTGGACAATACCTCAAACCTCAATCCCTAGGTTCTTAGAAAATTAATTCCACATAAAAGGGATGCATTAGGCACGTTTAATTTTCATGGGAAAAGTTATGAATACAAATTATTCATTCGTCTTACAAGATTTAGTTGCATGTTGCACATTGCTTGCACTTCCAAGTTGCAATCCTAATCGCATATTGCATAAAAGGTTGATTTGTTTAAATGCATCCTTGATTGGCTGTGAGGTGCCTGCCCATCGGCTTTCCAAGCACTCTTTTAGCAGTCTATCGAGAAACGAATCTAAGCGTCGCTACTCGGCACTCCCAGGGAATGTTCCGAGTTTTGTCGCCTAGGGTTTCCCGAATCCGCCTCGCAACGGAACGTTCACGACCGAACCCACTAGGATCGACCTGAAATTTGGGTTCCTAGTTGTCAAGGTCTCCTGTTAGCATTCTAGCGTCGGGTATTGGACAACCTACTTTACGCAGAGATACCCAACCCGAAGCAGATCTATGTCGCACTTGGTTCAAAGAGAATGGGAAACGAGAGGGATGCATTGCTCAACCTCTCTGCCCATAGGGCATAGTCCCATTCCGGTCCCCTAAAACGGCATGAATCGGATCCTAACCTATCAATACCCAAAGGTCGAATGACGATAAAAACTTGTGAGAAGCCTCCCAGTTCTCTAGGACCACCCTGCCATAGGATGGACCCGTCGGGGGTTCCGCCCACCCGCTTCCCTTAATAGCTTTAGTTTTCTAATTAGGTCCTACCACATTTATGTGTGACACTTAAAATCAGCTTCACTAATTAAGCCTTTTAGGGAACAAGGTTCGTTCACGTAAATTATAGCACAGACACGAAAACAGAGCAAAGCAATCTATTGACAAACAAGATCAAACAAGTTCCTTAACTTATCTTCAAGTTAATCTTTGTCTCTCGCCCATATAGGAGAAATTATGTTTCGCTTCTGTCCAACAGAAGTATCCCTTCTGCCCTGCAGAAGTAACTGGTCCAATTCACATGGCACCAAAACTCAATCCTTTATCTAGAATAGGATCTCCCAACATGCCCAGATGTTGGGGGCCACGGAGGTCTTCAACTCCATTCTTGACCTAGCAAGGGGTGTCCAGAGCTCCAACTGACCCGCAAGCTATCTATGAGCGAAACATCATTCCCGTGGTTGGCCTTTTCACCACTCGACCTTCGGTCCATGAATCGAGCAGTGCCCTCTCGGGTTACTAAGCGGTGCGACCATGGAGGTGATCCACCCGTACAATATATCCTTCCTTAATTAAATCCTTTAAGAATCAAGCACAAACAAGGCATTCAGCCTAATATCATTTTCTAAGAAGACATTCCTTTATTCCCATGGCGACTTGTCATCACAGACCCTTGCCATGCATTTACCATAACTCATAAGCACTTGGAATAATCATCCAAACAACAACTAACAACCAGTTGAATGTAAAAGCATTTTGGATATTGTTTGATCAACCAACAAAACCAATTGCATTCTTTCCAAACAATGCAAGAATAGACGATATAACATTTCCATCGTATATTTGCTCTCTCCCTTGGGATCTAAGAGCAATACCATGCAAACATGTTCTTAACACTTCCTTCCTTCGGC
This sequence comes from Lygodium microphyllum, assembly GCF_053477565.2. Lineage (NCBI taxonomy): Eukaryota > Viridiplantae > Streptophyta > Polypodiopsida > Schizaeales > Lygodiaceae > Lygodium > Lygodium microphyllum. Next base: position 136,916,852 of record NC_141150.1, on the reverse strand, counting down.
TAGGGCATATGTTAAGGGTTCAAACACTATTCATGATGTAAGTTCTATAGGTCACTTACCTTGATCGATAACCCAACCCTGAATTTGGATTGGCAAAAGTCATCGTTATCCAACGGATCTCAAGACATCCTAGCTTTAACCCTTATGATCAATTTCTTGTACTAGCTCTTAGTCAAGTCATGAGGCAACTAGAAAATTATCCTCATATATCAAACATGTTATAGGCATAACATATAAATACTTGATAAGATAAGTGCGAGATGATCTCAAGTAATTAGACTCCAATAGGCCTCGCATTGACCTAGAATCTAGTTTTTCTTAGTATTTGGCCTGTTAGGCTAAGTACTTTTGAAGTATCTAAACTTTAAACTAGTACTTCTCCATTCATGATTCTTAATGTCATATTCTTTTAGCAATTATGCTATCTATAACCCTTGACTATACTTTAATCTAGCACTTGTATGCCCAATCTTTTAATGTCGTTCTTTTGACGACTATGCCATTCATAACGCTTGACTAATTCTTCCTTGTAATTTTGCTCTACTAGCAAATAAGTCATATGTAACTAGGTGCAATTATCTTCCCTTGATATATGCACTTCACAAACTCCATCTTCCGAGTAAGCGAGATGAAATTTATCCTTTCCCATGACCTATACTCGTGCAATAGTATGGGCTTAACGTATCTCATACGAGAATCAAAGCAAGCATCTATCAATTTGAAAATACATTACTTACGACCGGAACCGCAGTTGGATTGACGGTGATGCCTTTGCCGAAGCCTTGTTGCTGGTTGCAGGATTGTCATCCGCACGCGACATTCTTCGCTTGGAGGCCATCGCCCGCAGGTAGACTCAAGAGATTCAAGAAGGTAGGATAGATTCAAGATGGGAGAGCGTAAGAGAATATGGTTAAGTCGAGGATCGAGATAGAAGGAATTGAGCTAATTCTCTTTCTTGCAGCCTCTCGAGGTGACTCTTCTCTCTCTCTCTCTCTCTCTTTCTCTCTCTCAAGCTCTCTTTCAAGCTCTTCCTCACAATCTCTTGGAGGAGTATCCTCCACTCTACCTCTCTCTCACAGCCTCTCGGGGTCTCCTTATGCTTACTTATGCCTCTCCCATGCCTCATATTTATAGTAAATTGGAGAAGTGGGCTTGTGGTTGAGGAATGGAGCTCTTTGTGGAGGGGGATCTTGGAAAGATCAGTGATTTGATGCTCAGATCATAAATCTGATGATTCCATTGGCTCCGAAAGGGGGGGTAAAACCCCAAGACACTTGATTAGAAAGCTCTCAGTTCACTCCTTCTTCTTTTCTCTGTTCGAAGTGCTGTCTACTGCCTGTAAACTGCGATCGTGGCACGCGCAGTTTCGCCAGTCACTTTTCTTTATTTTTCTTTTTATAAAATCTTCAAACTAACTAAAATATCACTTGTCTTTTCTTTTTAAATGACATCTAGTTCTAAAAATCTCCATATCTTTTTCTTTTAGGATAATATCTAAAGTATCTAAAATATACTAGTTTTGCCCAAAATCTAATGTTTTTGGACCTTCCAAACTATACACATGAACTTAGTGATTAATATAATTCATAAGTCTCGTTCACGTTGTAATTTACGTGAAGGGTAGCTACGGTCTTTGCCAATTCGAGAAAAATATCGAATTTACAACTCGACTTTTTTAAATAAAATATTTTAAATTAAATAAAAATTATCAATAATTAATGTTAGTTAGTTTTTACCTTAGTTAGTCTTTAGTTAGTAATCTTACTAACTTATTAATTGACTAACTAACTTACGAACCAACCAACTAACTTTTATTGTGCGGAGATATTACATCCTCCTCCCCTTAGAGAAATCGAGATGTCCTCATCTCGAGAGAAACAAGGGGTATCATCTTGGAATATGTGGGTTATGGAACACCACGCTTCTGTTGCGCTACTCTGATCTCACATAGACATATGGTCTTTTTGAAAAAAACAACCTATGGTATTTGATATATTCGAATCTTGGTTACAATAGAGAATTTATTGTAATTACATCTCATGGATATCTTTCTAGGTTTTTCCTAAGCACTTGGTATATTCTAGATCACTGGAGCTTGTATGGCTTATTTCTTGTAAGCTCAAGTTCTCTTCGAGTTCCATTGGGACAATTGTTATAGTTATGTTCAATGTTGTGGCACTCAGAGCATCGGTGTTTAGGGTGCTTTGGACATTCCCTTTTGAAATGACCTAACTCCTTGCAATAGAAACAGCGTGGAGCTTTATCACTTGTGGTCACAAGATTCTTGGTTGTCCTTGGTAGGATTTTCTTCTTTAGACCAAAGTGTCCTAGGATTTTTTTGGCAGATTGGAGTGATCCTTTATCTTGGAAACTACATTTCCAGATTGTCCTGCCCTTAGTTCGGGACTGAGCTCCATGGACAATTGGCTTTGCTTGTAATACTAAAGAATACTTCCAAGCTTCGACATTCTGGTAAGACCCAATCTATATTAGTTGAGAAGAAATGACTTAAGAGAAATTCATTGCACATTATAACTATCATTCCTTGCTTGCAAGTTCTAGGCTCAAAATAGATGCAACTCATATTACTCAAGTTAACTGTAGTTACAAGAGTAAAGTTTATTCCAATACAACTTGTATTTCATGTCGACAAAATTTCTAGGATTTCTAATAATCCTAAAGTGGTGTAGTAGGTTCTAAGTATTCGTCTTCATCTGATTCCTCTATATATCCGAAGACTGCACTTGTGTAACTTCGTTTCTTGGAGACTCCGTATCTTTTGGACTTAAGTCAAGGCAGTCTACTTGGACATGTCCTAGCTCATTGCAATGGAAACATTGACGATAGGGACATCTCCTACGGATGTGCCCTATCTCTCCACATGTATGGTATCTCTTACCCAGATCTCGGGAGTCATCTTTACTAAAATTTTCCGATTTAAATTCTTGGACGATTGGATTCGCTCGGAGTAATGCGTCTTGCAAGTCTGTTGGATGCATTGCTTCAAGACGGTGGTTCAGAGGAGTGTTTAGGCCATGGCAAAACTTGGATACTTGCTGCGCAATATCCATAGGTGGTGCATATTTTAGTAGGGTTACAAACTTTGAGTAGTAATCTTCCAAAGTTAATTCTAGTTGCTTTAGCCTGAAGAATTCATTCATCTTCAAAGTCTGGTAGGTTGGCGGAAGGTATCGTCTGTGTATAGCATCTTTCAGCTGAACCCAAGTAGCAGCGGCTTCAGAAACACCTTCATCTTTGCACCATTGCTTCCACCATAATCGAGCCTCGCCAACTAACTTAAGTTTGGCTATCATTGCTTGATTGGTAGAGGCAGTTCCTGAAGCAAAGAAATAGTCATCCATCGACTCAATCCATATCTCTGCCTCTGCTGCAATGTCTATCCCTTCTCCATCAAACTTGGGTACCTTAATTTGCTTGAGAATGAATTTCTTCTCTTGCATGTCAACATTCGTGGGTGCAGAAGGTGCCTAACAATCAAGCCATACTGCTTAGATTATCTTGTTTAGGATATGTCTACAAACCATACATTAATCAATCACATATCATTACAAAATTTCGCTCTGATACCAACTGTGAGGTGCCCGCCCATCGGCTTTCCAGGCACTCTTTTAGCGGTATATCGAGAAACGAATCTAAGCGTCGCTACTCGGCACTCCTAGGGAACGTTCCAAGTTTTGTCGCCTAGGGTTTCCCGAATCCGCCTCGCAATGGAACGTTCACGACCGAACCCACTAGGATCGACCTGAAATTTGGGTTCCTAGTTGTCAAGGTCTCCTGTTAGCATTCTAGTGTTGGGTATTGGACATCCTACTTTACGTAGAGATACCCAACCCGAAGCAGATCTATGCCGCACTTGGTTCAAAGAGAATGGGAAACGAGAGGGATGCATTGCTCAACCTCTCTGCCCATAGGGCATAGTCCCATTCCGGTCCCCTAAAACGACATGAATCGGGTTCTAACCTATCAATACCCAAAGGTCGAATGACGATAAAAACTTGTGAGAAGCCTCCCAGTTCTCTAGGACCACCCTGCCATAGGATGGACCCGTCGGGGGTTCCGCCCACCCGCTTCCCTTAATAGCTTTAGTTTTCTAATTAGGTCCTACCACATTTATGTGTGACACTTAAAATCAGCTTCACTAATTAAGCCTTTTAGGGAACAAGGTTCGTTCACGTAAATTATAGCACAGACACGAAAACAGAGCAAAGCAATCTATTGACAAACAAGATCAAACAAGTTCCTTAACTTATCTTCAAGTTAATCTTTGTCTCTCGCCCATATAGGAGAAATTATGTTTCGCTTCTGTCCAACAGAAGTATCCCTTCTGCCCTGCAGAAGTAACTGGTCCAATTCACATGGCACCAAAACTCAATCCTTTATCTAGAATAGGATCTCCCAACATGCCCAGATGTTGGGGGCCACGGAGGTCTTCAACTCCATTCTTGACCTAGCAAGGGGTGTCCAGAGCTCCAACTGACCCGCAAGCTATCTATGAGCGAAACATCATTCCCGTGGTTGGCCTTTTCACCACTCGACCTTCGGTCCATGAATCGAGCAGTGCCCTCTCGGGTTACTAAGCGGTGCGACCATGGAGGTGATCCACCCGTACAATATATCCTTCCTTAATTAAATCCTTTAAGAATCAAGCACAAACAAGGCATTCAGCCTAATATCATTTTCTAAGAAGACATTCCTTTATTCCCATGGCGACTTGTCATCACAGACCCTTGCCATGCATTTACCATAACTCATAAGCACTTGGAATAATCATCCAAACAACAACTAACAACCAGTTGAATGTAAAAGCATTTTGGATATTGTTTGATCAACCAACAAAACCAATTGCATTCTTTCCAAACAATGCAAGAATAGACGATATAACATTTCCATCGTATATTTGCTCTCTCCTTGGGATCTTAGAGCAATACCATGCAAACATGTTCTTAACACTTCCTTCCTTCGGCTAGGGCATATGTTAAGGGTTCAAACACTATTCATGATGTAAGTTCTATAGGTCACTTACCTTGATCGATAACCCAACCCTGAATTTGGATTGGCAAAAGTCATCGTTATCCAACGGATCTCAAGACATCCTAGCTTTAACCCTTATGATCAATTTCTTGTACTAGCTCTTAGTCAAGTCATGAGGCAACTAGAAAATTATCCTCATATATCAAACATGTTATAGGCATAACATATAAATACTTGATAAGATAAGTGCGAGATGATCTCAAGTAATTAGACTCCAATAGGCCTCGCATTGACCTAGAATCTAGTTTTTCTTAGTATTTGGCCTGTTAGGCTAAGTACTTTTGAAGTATCTAAACTTTAAACTAGTACTTCTCCATTCATGATTCTTAATGTCATATTCTTTTAGCAATTATGCTATCTATAACCCTTGACTATACTTTAATCTAGCACTTGTATGCCCAATCTTTTAATGTCGTTCTTTTGACGACTATGCCATTCATAACGCTTGACTAATTCTTCCTTGTAATTTTGCTCTACTAGCAAATAAGTCATATGTAACTAGGTGCAATTATCTTCCCTTGATATATGCACTTCACAAACTCCATCTTCCGAGTAAGCGAGATGAAATTTATCCTTTCCCATGACCTATACTCGTGCAATAGTATGGGCTTAACGTATCTCATACGAGAATCAAAGCAAGCATCTATCAATTTGAAAATACATTACTTACGACCGGAACCGCAGTTGGATTGACGGTGATGCCTTTGCCGAAGCCTTGTTGCTGGTTGCAGGATTGTCATCCGCACGCGACATTCTTCGCTTGGAGGCCATCGTCCGCAGGTAGACTCAAGAGATTCAAGAAGGTAGGATAGATTCAAGATGGGAGAGCGTAAGAGAAGATGGTTAAGTCGAGGATCGAGATAGAAGGAATTGAGCTAATTCTCTTTCTTGCAGCCTCTCGAGGTGACTCTTCTCTCTCTCTCTCTCTCTCTTTCTCTCTCTCAAGCTCTCTTTCAAGCTCTTCCTCACAATCTCTTGGAGGAGTATCCTCCACTCTACCTCTCTCTCACAGCCTCTCGGGGTCTCCTTATGCTTACTTATGCCTCTCCCATGCCTCATATTTATAGTGAATTGGAGAAGTGGGCTTGTGGTTGAGGAGTGGAGCTCTTTGTGGAGGGGGATCTTGGAAAGATCAGTGATCTGATGCTCAGATCATAAATCTGATGATTCCATTGGCTCCGAAAGGGGGGTAAAACCCCAAGACACTTGATTAGAAAGCTCTCAGTTCACTCCTTCTTCTTTTCTCTGTTCGAAGTGTTGTCTACTGCCTGTAAACTGCGATCGCGGCGCGCGCGGTTTCGCCAATCACTTTTCTTTATTTTTCTTTTTATAAAATCTTCAAACTAACTAAAATATCACTTGTCTTTTCTTTTTAAATGACATCTAGTTCTAAAAATCTCCATATCTTTTTCTTTTAGGATAATATCTAAAGTATCTAAAATATACTAGCTTTGCCCAAAATCTAATGTTTTTGGACCTTCCAAACTATACACATGAACTTAGTGATTAATATAATTCATAAGTCTCGTTCACGTTGTAATTTACGTGAAGGGTAGCTACGGTCTTTGCCAATTCGAGAAAAATATCGAATTTACAACTCCTGACTTTTTTAAATAAAATATTTTAAATTAAATAAAAATTATCAATAATTAATGTTAGTTAGTTTTTACCTTAGTTAGTCTTTAGTTAGTAATCTTACTAACTTATTAATTGACTAACTAACTTACGAACCAACCAACTAACTTTTATTGTGCGGAGATATTACATTGGCCACGAAAAAGAAAAGCGCATAAGGCATTTAGGTAATAATTTTCTAGTTGTGGATTCGTATGAGATAATCGTTGTCGTCCATTGGATATTGTCCAAGTAGTTGCATTGCATAATGCAAATTGCATGCAGTGAAAATTACATCCTAGGTTGGAATTAAGTGTCGAAGGACGAATTAAATCAATAATGGTCTCATGGTATTCGTTCATGCACGAAGTCTTTCCATCAAAGTTTGTATTTAGAAAGGATGAAATTTTCATATTAAAGCTTGAATTCAATGCATTAGGCAAAGGCTTTATAAACATAGTTCTTGTTGAAATTCAACATAGGGTTTATACGAGATAGCCCTAAAATTGTCCATCTTTATAGTTTAGGCAAAGAAAAGAAATGGTCATTGTAAATCTCATAGTTGCATAGAAGGAAAAAGTCCATGAACCACATATTTGCATGGAATGTTGCATTTTGAAATTATTTACGTCTTTTTAGGAAAAAGTAATTGCATCTCTAAGAAGAGATCACCTCTTGTTGCAAGACCATTAGATCGATTAGGAAATTTTCTTGCAATAATGTAACTCAAATGATGATTACCTCAATGCGCTAAGTAGAGTTAAGTCACAATAAAATTTTGCTTAGTATGGCACTCGACAAACCAACTTAATATTTTCAATCCTAAAGATCCTACCCACATTCATGGGATGTTAAGGTTAGTTTTTTACGTTGTCGGCCTAGTAAGGTTAGGGTTGAGTTGGGTCAAGAGGACTCCCAAACCCTACACCTTGACCAAAGATATTCTCAGCTAAGGAGTACCGTTTGATGGGAGAACTAATCCCGCAAGTCAGATGCGACTCCTATGCATCAAGTTGCAACGTCGCATGGCTTGTGTTTAAATCACAAGATAGATTTGCCATTCCTTGGAACAAGGTTGGCAGGTCCTAAGTACAAGTTTAATTTGCAAGAGGATGAGTAGTCATCCTGCTACATCACCCTTCTGTGAGGCTGAGTTGCCAAGTTAAGATAACTATGAATTGCCTAGCAAGCAATTGACCAATCAAGTTAGGGCGACAAGGTTACCCAGGATTTTATTGTCTTAGTTTAAGGAACCTAAGGTGTTTGTTAATTTGGGTTAACATGGTATAAACCCTAATCCAAGGATAAAAGGGTAAACAAACAACAAAACCCTTGGGGATCTTGCCAAGTCGCAATTGATCCCGGATCGAATGCTGGATGTGTTCGGAGAGAAGGATTCACACCTTAGTAGTTGGCCAAATAAACGACCACTAGATTGATTGTGTTTGTATAGTTAGGAGCAATGTTTATACTTCTTTGCTCAAAGAACTAAATATGGAAAGATAATAAATGCTTCAGGTTGAAGGCTTGGAGGGAGAGGCAGCATCAGTTACCCCCAACTATCTGTCTGACCCTATCCAAGGGGGTTGTTAGCCACACCGGGTACGTGGACTAAACGCACTGCCGCGAGAGGTCTCTTCATGGGTGTTACTTGGAGCAGAAGGATGCTTGGGTGCTAGGGGGGCTCTGGCCGTAAATCCCTTGCCTTCCGGGTCCTGCATAAGAGGCCGACGTGACTCAAGATTGGATCTCGAAGCCCACATACTAGTCTACGAGAGGAAATTTGGAATAGCGATCCCTGAGGATTGTTGGATTGCCTTCGGGCGGATTATGGATTGCCTCCTTCAAGCGGATTATGGATTAGCCTTCGAACTGGATTATTATAATGTATTCCAAAGACTGATAAATAAGATCAATTGTTGAAAAGGAACTTGTTTGACATTGTTTTTCTTTGTCAGTGCTTAAGTTACGTGAAGGAATCGGTGATAAATTGGCTAATTAAGAAAGCTGTTTTTGCATGTCAAACTAAATGTGATAGGCAATTATATAACTAAAGCAACCTCGAGGAAAGTGCGGTGGATGTGGCCATGGGTCCGTCCTATGAATGGGTGGTCCCGATTGGCCGGGAACTTTTCTCGAAGGAATTTGATAGCCAAGAACGATGACCTAGAATCTAGGATACTAGAGTCTTGATTTATGTTGTTTTAGGGGAACGGAATGGGACTATGCCTTATTGGCAGAGCAGTCAAGCTTTGCATCCCTCTCATTTTCCATTCTCCTTGAACCAAGTGCAATATGAATCCACTTCGACCCTGACATTTCTGCGTAAAGTAGTTCGTCTGGGGTTCGACGCTAGCTACCGTTCTAGGAATTTAACCACTAGGAAAATCCTAATTCAGGTCGGTCCTAAGTGGGAACGGCCGGAATGCTTTCACTTCGTGGCAGAATCGGGAAGACCTAGATCGCAAACCCCATGACATTCCAAGGGAGTGCCAAGCGGCGCTTTCTGGACTCTCTTCCCGATGGGCTGCTAAGACGTGTCCTACAAGTGAATAGGTGGACACGTTACAGCTTCGTTGATAAAAGCCACCCCCCTCCACCGTTGCCAGTCACTGCGGGCCCCCTCCCTGAGACTTCCGACCAGAAGCCACCCTGATTGCCAGACGCTGCAGCCGTAAGCAGAAAAGAGGAGTGGGAGAGAAGAAGTGAAGGGAGAGGAGAGGGAGAGAAAAAGAGAAGGAGAGAGAAGGGAGGAAAAGAAGGGAAAGAAGAAGGAAAAGAAGAAGAAGAAGGAGAGAAAAGAAGCAGGAGAGAAGAAGAAGGAGAGGGAGAGAGAAGAGAAGAAGAGGGAGAGAAGGAGAAGGAGAGAAGAAGAAGGAGTGGGAGAGAGAAGAGAAAAAGAGGGAGAGAAGGAGAAGGAGAGAAGAGAAGGAGAGAGAGAGAAGTAGAAGAAGAAGAAGAAGAGGAGAAGAAGAGGAGGGAGAGAGAGAGTAGGAGAATAAGAGAAGAGGTAGAAGAGGAAGAGGAGTGGGAGAGAAGAAGTGAAGGGAGAGAGAGAGGGAAGAAGAAGAAGAAGAAGAGTAGGAGGAAGTGAGAGAGAAGAAGAGAAGAAGAAGAGGAAGAAGGAGGGAGAGAGAGAAGAGGAAGAGAAGAAGTGAGAGAGAAGAAGAGAAGGAGAGAGAGAAGGGAGAAGAAGAAGAAGAAGAGAAGAGAGAGAGAATAGAAGAAGAGGGAGAGAAGGAGAAGGAGAGAAGAGAAGGAGGGAGAGAGAGTAGGAGAATAAGAGAAAAGAAGAAGAGGAAGAGAAAGAGGAGAGACAAAGAAGGAGAAGAAGAAGTGAAGGAGAAGTAGAAGAGGTAGAAGGAGGGAAGAGAGAAGTAGGAGAGAGAGAAAGAAGGAGAAGAGAAGAGGAAGAAGAAAGGGAGAGAGAAAGAGGAGAAAGAGAAAGGAAGAGAGTTGGAGACAAGTTACCCCCTCATCAACAAAGGATTCCCTTCCCGTGACCTTTCCCTCCCGAACCGATCATTCTGAAGGCCGACTTCCCAAACCCCGAGTAGAAATGGCTCCCAAGAAGAAAATCGCGGGAAGCATAGGTGCCAAAGCTATCATTGGTACCAGTAATGCGGGAGAGGCAAGCGGAGCGACCGACACAACAAACACGAATCAAACCCAGGCTCTTTAAGCTTTGTAATTAATTACATTTTATTTCTCGTGAAAGAAATGAAGGGGTTAGCTACGTGCATGGAACATGAACGAGTCTTAGGCGCTAGGTTGCATGCGTGAAATGATAGAGTATGGAGATCGCATAAGTTTATATGCATGAAATGATAGCTTTTACACACATAAAATGATAAGGTTTTTGCATTATTTCACATAAAATAATAGCTTTTAACCTAGTTCAGTGCATGAATAGTCATTTAGAATTCATGTTTCGCAAACATGATTTAAAGAAACACATGAAATGATAGATTCCGATGGATAGAGACCTAGACCTTCATGGGATCCGGTGCATTAGGAATAAGTATAATTGCCTACAAATTGTTTTATCGATCATGCTGTGGACTATCGCAAATGGATTCGCTCCTAGCTTAATTGAAGCTGGTGACCTAACCCTAAAAGGATTGTTGACCCAAGTTATGCTTGGTTGTTTCAAAAGGTTGTAAAAGTGTTTTGATACACCCAAGTTAAATTCTGATTGTGCATGCAATGGGATTGCGATGACTTGAAGCAAGAAGTTGTGCATTCAACTATTTGTTAATGTGGTTTTGGATGTTAACCCAAGTGGGGTGTGTTTGATGATTGCATGGCCGGGTCTGAGATGACTGATTGCCTTGGAAAAAAAAGGGATGTTTTCCCTAGTGATTGTTTTTAAGCTGGGTGCTTCAGCTGTGGGTGATTTCCTAAAGGAATAATTAAGGAAGAATGGCGCTAGCTACCCCCCGCGAACCGCCAAACCCTAACCAAGGGGGTTGTGAATCCGCACCGAGAATGTGGACTGAACCCGCCGTGAGAGGTCTCTCCGTGGAAATTACTTGGCATAGGAGGATGCTTGGGTGCCAGTGGGGGCTCTGGCCGTAAATCCCAATGCCTCCGGGCCCTACACAAGTGTTCTACATGACTCGAGATGGGATCTCGGGGCCTTGATACTAGTTACAAGGCAAAATCTTGGGAGGATAAACCTTCGAGTTTTTATTGCCAGAAGACGGAAGGATTTTTCTGTGGAGGCAGAAAGAAACACTTAATTCTCCTATATGGGTAGGAGACAAACATTAATCTGAAGATAAGTTAAGGAAGTGTTTTATCTTGTTTTATCTCATTTTCGTGTCGATGCCCTAAATTACATAAAGAAACCTGTGATTAACGGGTTAATTAAGGAAGCTACTTTTATGTGTCAAACATAATGTGGTGGGTAATTAGATAACTAAAACAACCCCCGAGGGAAGTGTGGTGGATGTGACCGATGGCTCTATCCTATGGAAGGGTGGTCTCAGTTATCCGAGAGCTTTCCTCAAAGGAAATGTTAACGAGAAATGTTAGGAAAAGTCGGACTTCAAGTCGATTCTAGTAGGAACGGCCTGATAAGTTCCGTTGCGGGGCAGACTCGAGAGACCCTAGTTGGCAAACCCCGTGTCATTTCTTGGGAGTGCCAGGCGGCATCTTCTAGATATATCTCTCGATAGATTGCTAAGGCGGGTCGTGCGATTAGAGAAGCGTACACGTTACAAATTTATAGCACAAACACGAATACAGAGTAAGTAATCCTTTGACAAAAAAGTTCAAATAAATTCTTTAACTTATCTTCACGTTAATCTTTGTCTCCTGCCCATATAGGAGAAACTATGTATCCCTTCTGTCCAACAAAAGTACCCGGTCCAAATCATATGGTACCATAATTTCCATCCATTATCTAGAATAGGATCCTCCAACGCCCTAGACATTGGGCTCACGACATTTTACAACTCCATTCCAGAATAGGTAAGGGATGTCCAGAGCTCCACTAACCCTAAGCGACCTACGAGTGAGACACAACTTCTGTGGTTTGCCTTTTCACCACTCGACCTTCGGCCCATCAATCAAGCAGTGCCCTCTCGAGTTGAGACATGGCCTGACCTTTGAGATAATCCATCCATGCAAAATATTCTTCCTTAATTAATCCAATTAAGAATCAAGCACAATCCATGCGATCAGCCTAATATCATCTTCCAAGAAAACATTCCTTTATTTTCCCATGGCAACTTGTCATCTCTGACCCCTGCCATGCATTTACTATCAAACACAAGTGCTTGGAATAATCATCCAAATCACATTCCAACAATAAATTTAATGCAAAAGCATTTAGGATGTTATTTCATCAATCAACGAAAACAATGGTATCATTTTCCAAACATTGTGGGAATAGTCGCGATAACCTTTCCATCGCATATTTGCTATCCCCCTTGGGATCAAGAGCGATTCTATGTAAAACTTACCTAATACACCCTTCTTTTGGCTAAGGCATATGTTATGGTTTCAAACATTGTACAAGGCATAAGTTCTATTAATCACTTACATAGATCGACAACCCAACCTTCTTTCCAACAAGTACAAAAGCATCGATCTTTCCTTCGGCTTAGAGTTTCCTAATCCTTGAGCTCTTCACTTGCCCTAGAGTTGTTGTTGCATCTAGCCCAATCCAAATAGGATTGATAAACATAGTTGCTATCGGACTGATCTCAAGGCGTTCTTAGTCCTAATCCTTATGGTCGTTGTTTGTGTCAAATACGCACTGGAGTTTTGAGATTGAATTTCCTCTAGGATAGGTTACTTACCATGTGATATGTCAAGCGTGCAAGCTCAATGTACTTTCACTATGGTAAAATACTTATCTATTATTTTTGAGAAAAGGAAAGTCGACAATACCTTGGAACCTTGTATGTCATTCATGCTACATATGGATTTGTCGCATAGCATCTAGATGCACTTTGTAAACTCCACCTTTCAAATACGGGAAATGAAATTTATCCTTTTCGAAGACCTATTCTCGTGTAGCATAGTATGAGCCTAACGTGCTTCATGCAAGAATCAAAGCAAGTATTCATCAATTTGGAAATACGTTACTTTTGATCAGTATCGCAATTGGATGGGTAGTGATATCCTCGCATGAGGTTTGTTGCTCGTTGTGGGGTTTCCATCCACGCACATCATTTTCACATAGGGGCCATCCTTGATCTTTGCGAGTCGTCATGCAAGACTTCCGCACGTTGTGCTCGAGTAGTGGAGTCGTTTGCGAGTGGTGGATAATCTTGCAAGACAGGTATAGGTTCACGGCCACGAGGGAAAGAGATGCATGTGGCCACCCTCTTTGAAGGAGAAGGGAAAGAATATCTCTCCCTCTCTCCCTCTCTCTCTCTCTCTCTCTCTCCCTTCCCTCGTCTTTTTCTTTCTCTCTCCATCTCCCTCTTCTTCTTCTTCTTCTTCTTCTTCTTCTTCTTCTTCTTCTTCTTCTTCTTCTTCTTCTTCTTTGTGTCCCTATCTTCTCACCTCTCTCTCTCTCTCTCTCTCTCTCTCTCTCTCTCTCTCTCTCTCTCTCTCTCTCTCTCTCTCTCTCTCTCTCTCTCTCTCTCTCTCTCTCTCTCTCTCTCTCTCTCACAGCAGCAAAGGGGGGGGACAAGAGGTGGTATATCGCTGCCTTTTGGGGGGGGGAGGGGGGGGGGGTTTATAGGGGGAAGAAGTATTATTGGTGGGGGAGGAGAAGTAGCTCACGTTGCTCCTCCCCATCATGGTTATCATCATCATCTCCATCTTTCTCCACCACATCGCCAACTTCCTCATCTCTGGATGTCATTTTGTTGCCTCCACGTCGCATCATCGTCGTCTTCCTTCTTCACGTTATCAACACATCATCCTCCACTTCCTCCCTTGTCATCGTCAACATGCCAACGTCATCCTCTTCCCCTTCTTTCCCCCTCGCCATCTGTCGGTGATTACAAGGGGGAGAAGTTTTTTTTTTTTCAAATAATTTGATTATTAGGGAGGGGGTTCTATATGAGGGCAAGCGGGGACATTACATTCTCTCCCCCTTAGAGAACTTGAGATGTCCTCATCTCGGAAGAACTGAGGGAAGACAAGCATTAATGGGGCTTAGGGCCTGTGGGTTAGGACCCACCATGCAGTCGTTGTGCTACTTGTAATGACTTGAGTTAGAGAAACTCATATTATTGCAATTAACCGTAGGATTTATTCCAATACAAGTTGTATTACATGTTGATAAAATTTCTAGGATTTCTAATCATCTTGATAAGGTGTAGTGGGTTCTAGATCTTCGTTTTCATCTGATTCCTTTGTATATCCATGGACTGCACTTGTGTAGCTTCATTTCCTTGGAGGCTCAATGTCTTGCGAGACAATCAGTTTGGATATGTCCTAGCTCATTGCAGTTGAAGCATTAACGGTAGGGACATCTCCTATGGATGTGCCCTATTTTTCCGCATGTATGGCATCTCTTTCCCTAATCTCAAGAATCATCGTTGTCACAATTTTTCAGTTTAAATTATTGGACGATTGGCTTTTATCAAAGCAATCATCTTGCAAGCCTGTTGGACGCATTGCTTCAAGACGATGATTCAAAGGAGTGATTACGACATGGCAAAACTTGGATACTTGCTACGCAATATCCATAGGTGGCGTGTATTTTAGTAGGGTTACAAACTTCAAGTAGTAGGATTTCAAGGTTAATTCCAACTTCTTGAGCTTGAAGAATTCATTCATCCTCAAAGTCTGGTAGGTTGGCAGGAGGTATCATACGCATACAGCATCGTTCAACTGAGCCCAAGTAATAGCGGCTTTGGAAACACATTGATCTTTGCACCATTGCTTCCACCATATCCGAGTCTACTGGCCAACTAGTTTCAGTTTGGCTATCATTGCTTGATTGGTAGCAGCAGTTCCCGAAGCAGAGAAATAATCGTCCATCGACTCAATCCATATCTCCACCTCTACTGCAACATCTATCCCTTTTCTGCCAAACTCGTGTGCCTTAATTTTCTTGAGAAGGAATTTCTTTTCTTGCATCTCAGCATTCGTGGGTGCAAAAGGTGCCTGACAGCCAAGCCATACCACTTTGGTTATTCTGTTTAGGACATGTCTATGAACCATACATTAATCAATCATGTAGCATTACAAAGTTTTTCTTTGATACCAATTGTAATGTGCTTGCCTATCGATTGTCTAGATACTTTTTTAATGGTCCATCGAGAGACAAGTCTAAGCAATGCCGCCCGACACTCCCATGGAATGTCAGGGGGTTTGTCGCCTAGGGTTTCCCGAGTCTGTCTCGCAACAGAATGTTTGCAGCCAACAAACCCACTAGGATCGATGTGAAATTTGGGTTCCTAGTGGACGAGGTCTTCTAATAGCATCCTAGTGTTAGATTCTAGACATCCTACTATACGTAGAGATACCCAATTCAAAGCAGATCCATACCACACTTGGTTCAAAGAGAATGGGAAACAAGAGGGATCCGCCGCTCAACCTCTCTTCCTATAGGGCATAGTCCCATTCCGGTCCCCTAAAATGGCATGAATTGGATTCTAACTTAACAATACCTAAAGTTCAAATGATGTTAAAACTTTGTGAGAAGCCTCCCAATTCTTTAGGACCATCGGAGCCATTAGGGTTCTGCCCACCCGCTTCCCTTGATAGCTTTATTTTTCTAATTAGGTCCTACCACAATTACGTGTGACATTTAAAACTAGCTTCCTTAATTAAGCCTTTAGGGAACAAGGTTCGTTCGCATAATTTAAAGCACAAACACAAATACAGAGCAAGCAATCCTTTGACAAACAATTTCAAACAAATTCCTTAACTTATCTTCACGTTAATCTTTGTCTCCTTCCCATACAGGAGAAATTATGTATCCCTTCTGTCCAACAAAAGTACGTGGTCCAAATCACATGGCACCATAATTTCCATCCATTATCTAGAATAGGATCCTCCAACACCCTAGACGTTGGGCCCACGGTAGTCTACAACTCTATTCTGGACTAGACAAGGGGTATCCAGAGCTCCATTGACCCCAAGCAACCTAGGAGTGAGTCACAACTTCTGTGGTTTGCCTTTTCACCACTCGACCTTCGGCCTATCAATCGAGTAGTGCCCTCTCGGGTTGAAACATGGCCTGACCTTTGAGATGATCCACCCGCACAAAATATCCTTCCTTAATTAATCCAATTAAGAATCAAGCACAATCCAAGCAATCAGCCTAATATCATCTTGTAAGAAAACATTCCTTAATTTTCCCATGGCAACTTGTCATCTCTGACCCCTGCCATGCATTTACTATCAAACACAAGCACTTGGAATGATCATCCAAATCACATCCCAACAATCAGCTTAATGCAAAAGCATTTAGGATGTTATTTCATCAATCAAAAAAAACAATGGTATCATTTTCCAAACATTGCGGGAATAGTTGCAATAACCTTTCCATCGCGTATTTTCTCTCCCCCTTGGGATCAAGCGCGGTTCTATGTAAAACTTACCTAACACACCCTTCTTTCGACTAACGCATATATTACGGTGTCAAACAATGTACAAGACATAAGTTCTATTAATCACTTACATAGATCAATAACCCAACCTTCTTTCCAAGTACAAAAGCATCGATCTTTCCTTTGGCTTAGGGTTTCCTAATCCTTGAGCTCTTCGCTTGCCCTAGAGTTGTTGTTGCATCTAGCCCAATCCAAATAGGATTGATAGACATAGTCACTATCGAATGGATCTTAGGGCGTTCTTAGTCCTAGTCCTTATGGTTGTTTTTTGTGTCAACTACGCACTAGAGTTTCGAGATTGAATTTCCTCTAAGATAGGTTACTTACCATGTGATCTGTCAAGCATGCAAGCTCAATGTACTTTGAGTGTGGTAAAATACTTATCTATTATTTTTCAGAAAAGGAAAGTTTGGAACCTTGTATGCCGTTCATGCTATGTATGGATTTGTCACATAGCATCTAGATGCACTTTGCAAACTCCACCTTTCGAATACGTGAAATGAAATTTATCATTTTTGAAGACCTGTTCTCATGTAGCATAGTATGGGCCCTAACGTACTTCATGTGAGAATCAAAGCAAGTTTTCATCAAATTGGAAATACATTACTTATGACTGGTACCATAGTTGGATGGGCAATGATGTCCTCTCCCGAGGCTTCGTTGCTCGTTGTGGGGTTTCCATCCGTGCGTGTCATTTTTTGCTTGGGGGCCATCTCGATCTTTGCAAGTCGTGCAAGACTTCCGCACCTTGTGCTCGAGTAGTGGGGCCATTTGCAAGTGGTGGATAATCTCACAAGACAAGTATAGGTTTGTGGCCACGGTGGCCACGGGGGAAAGAGATGCGTGTGGCCACCCTCTTCGAAGGGAAAGAATCTCTCTCTCTCTCTCTCTCTCTCTCTCTCTCTCTCTCTCTCTCTCTCTCTCTCTCTCTCTCTCTCTCTCTCTCTCTCTCTCTCTTTGTCTTTTTTCCCTCTTCTTCTTCTTTCTATCTCCCTCTCCCTCCTCCTCCTCCTCTTCTTCTTCTTCTTCTTCTTCTTCTTCTTCTTCTTCTTCTTCTTCTTCTTCTTCTTTGTCTCCCTACCTTCTCACCTCTCTCTCTCTCTCTCTCTCTCTCTCTCTCTCTCTCTCTCTCTCTCTCTCTCTCTGTCTTTTTTCCCTCTTCTTCTTCTTTCTATCTCCCTCTCCCTCCTCCTCTTCTTCTTCTTCTTCTTCTTCTTCTTCTTCTTCTTCTTCTTCTTCTTGTCTCCCTACCTTCTCACCTCTCTCTCTCTCTCTCTCTCTCCAATAAAGGGGGGGCAAGAGGTGGTATATCGCTTCCTTTCGGGGAGGAAGGGGGGGTTTTATAAGGGGGAAAGTATTTTGGGGGGGGGGGGGGGGGGGAGTAGCACATGTGTGCTCCTCCCCATCGTGGTTATCATCGTTGTCTCCATCTTCCTCCACCACGTCATCAACTTCCTCCTCTATCGACTTCATCTCACCCCCTCCACATCACCTCATCGACGTCTTCCTTATTCACGGTATCAACATGTCATCCTCCACTTCCTCCCTCATCATTGTCAACATGCCAACATCATCATGTTCCCCTTCTTTCCCCCTCGCCACCTGTCGGTAGTGATGATAGGGGGCGAGAAGATTTTTTTTTTAAAATTCAAATAATTCGATTATCAGGGAGGGGGTCCTATACGAGGGCGGGCGGGGACATTACAAGAGGGTAGCTCAGGTAGGTGTTGTGGAGACATTGATGCGATGTCTCTATCTTATCAATCTGGTGGACACATCACCTCTAGGGTTTGTCACACTTGTAGAGGCATCTACTCCTGTGACTTTAGGTTCCACTTAGTCATCCACAAGTGGTATCCCTGTATGTGCTACTCCGAGAGATATAGCCCCAACAGGTATACCAAATATACAAGGGTCCCCTAGTTTTTCCTAGGAGAGTAGTCGTAGGGTGGAAGAGGCTACACCTTAGACATATCCCAATAGGGTATGGATACCTCATATATGAGAAAACAAGTGTGATCATGAATGATGAGGGGAGGAGGGTGATGGCTTGCATGAGAGAGTTCTATCAATAAGTATTTAGGCATAACATTTTAGTACATTGGAAGAATATATCAAAGGGAAGTAAGGACTATGTAGCGGCATCTTTGCACAAGGAATTTCCAGTACCTATATGATAATAGAGAGCTTTTCCACTGGGTGGATGATGGAGTGTATGTGTACATACATATCACATAGATGATCTAACGCACACAAGGCAATCAAGAGTGGCACCTCAAAGCCCAAGTGGTTGGACGCAGAGGATTGGGAAAGTCTCAGGGAGGAGGTCACAGACTCTTCAAGAGGATGGCAGAGCAAGTAAGGTAGCGAGGGCACAATTGGAGGTAGGGGTCATGCATCATCTAGGGAGTGGCGACTATAGAACTTATTTAGAGGACTTTGTAAGTTTTCTTTTGGTTCTTCTTTCTTACTTATTTAAAATATCACTTATACTAACAACCTTATTTCTAGCAATGCTATTCTATTTTCTTTTCAAGCACTCCATCTTAAATCTCAATCCTACAAATTTGGAGACTCGATATGCAAAGAGACACGGTCTCACTGTACTTATCGATAGATTATATACTCGCAGTGGCCTAGTAAGTCAATCCTCTTTCTTGTTTACAGTCATCAGTTTTTTTGTGATGCATTATGTATAGTGGACTAATGTCAGATTGTTTATCTTGTAGAGTCTGTTCAACGCTCCATTGTGTTAGGGACAAGCTTTCAAATAGTGAGGAGATGTAGTATGCATTTGGATTTGTGGAGCACTCATCATTTTATTTTTTAGTTCTGTGATCCATGCAAGCCTCTTCCATATAGCATTCCTTAGATATATTTCTCATTATTTCTATAAAATCACATTTTGTGATATTTATAGATACATTTTTATGTTTTTCTTTGTCTCTCCTCTCCATGCTTCCATGTAGTTATATGAGTTGTCATCATTAGTCTTGTACTTATTTTATGAGTTATCAATCTTGTAGTTATATTTAGTTTTTATGTCTAACTTGACGATGATCATGTATTCAATATATAATTGCTTTGCAGAATATTATTCAACACATGGTGTTGGGGACGGCAAGGCAACTTGCTGCCTTGCCACCATTTTTGTTCTCTCTAAAATCTTTGTTAATTTATTGCATGCATCACTATAAAAGTTTGTATATACATCACAAAGTATCACTGTTTACGTTGCTATCTGCATCGCTATTCATGTTGCAAAAGAAACGTGAATAGTGACATAGATAGTGATGGATCTATAGAGACATCTATATCAATACTTTTAGCGATGACAAGGGTTAATTTTTTTATGAATATTTGTGTCACTTTAAACGTCAGCATGTGGATTATATCTTGTAGTGTGTCTTGTTTTGGTCATTGACGGTTAGTATGGGTTATGAGAAAAGTAGCAACTGACCATCTTCCTATTCTATCACGGATGCATTGAATTGTTCAATAGCATATTTGTAGAGCACCCCTTGCCATTTATGCAGGAGTTAGCTACTAATAATTCGACTCATTTAGTGTAGGGCCTAAGTAGCCCATCCCCCTTGGTCTAGTTTTGTGCTTCAGTAAAGTTTATGGGGGAACCAAGGATTTATTTTCAGTAGTAGGTTGCTAAATGGTGTGCTTTATGGCTATATTTTTTTTTAAGCCAAGAGGGCCATTTCTGTTGGATTTAATGTTTGATTTTGTCAGGCCAAGAGAGCCATCTATTTTTCAATGAAATGGTTTATCTCATTAGGCCAAGAGGACCACTTATTTGTTTGGTGCAGGTATAGTTAATGGTTTTTTATCTTAGTACTATACTAAATAGACTAGACGGAGTACCTGGAGGGAGCCTCTTGCTGCACAAAGGCTTCTAGTGGGCCAAGTCTAGGTGATATCCTTTCTTTATGAGTTATTTCCCTTTATGTTGTATGTGTATACGTATGTGGAAAATTTTTCTTTTGTTGGGGATCAATATTCAAGGCATAAAGTCTAGGATTAGATTAAGTGTGTCTAGGGACATTTGAGAAACTGTTTGCCTCCTGTAAAGACATTGTCGAATATCTAAGAGATATTTTTGAGGATAGTCCTAGAGTAACCCTATTTTGCTAGCCTATTAGGCAACTATTTTCAGAAATCCCTGTTAGTAGTGAGGCAAAAAAGGGAAGCCTACCAAATAAAAGTGAGAGAAAACTATGAATATATATGAAATATATATAGTATGGAGGTGTGTAAAAAGAAGTTATAATCCCTAAAATAAAAATATAAAGCAAGACAATTTTCAAGAGCAAATTATCATTGCCTTGCAAAGGCATGGTAGGTTCTGAGGGATGAAGAGTCACGGCTCAAGCCCGATGCCTCGTCTTCCTCGGGGTGGCATTTAACCAAAAAATAAAACAAGGATGGTTTGAGCGAAAACAAAAGTGAGCGAAAGAAAAAGGATTTAGTGTCCTCGAGAGAGCTTAGTAGATTGAGCTTAGTAGATTCTTGGATGCCAAGTTTAGGCCTGAGGCCAATGCCATGTTCTCCTTGGGTCACAATACACTCAACCCCCTCCTTTTTACATGCTTGAGTATAAGGTATTGAAGAAAAAATGTGGTAAAATAAAAATCTATCTAATATTCAATAGACTAGGCTATAGGAGTTCTTGGTCCACTTGTCCTAGGTTAGGTAGGAAGGTCAGACCACCGGTTAGGATGACTCCTTTGATAGTTTGTTTTAGATGTTCTGTGTTAGAGGAGCAGTTGGTTAATAACTAGCTCCAAAACTTTGTCAGACTATACTAGGCCTATCTCTCATGGACTTGATGCTTTGATTTTGTTAAGATAGGGTAAGAGCTATGTTTGTGCTCTATTGTGTCTTTCCATTTGTAAAGCAGCTTGACACTCTTTAGGATTATAATTGTACAAATCAATTTGTGGGTTCAACAAGTTGAATCACCCTATTCCATGGTTGCAATGAGAGTCTAATTTAAAGCTAAATTTCAAGAGCAAAAGTGGCTTGAGACCATAAAAGAGACGATTTTAGCAAAAAATAGAACGATCATGGATCAAGGAGATAGAGTTTTTCTAGATGTATTTCGATGCCAAGAATCCAATGCAAGTTTCTACTTGTCAATCAGCGTCCTTTTGACCTTCCATTTAATGGCCGCAAGGTTTAGTGTTATGAAGCAACTACTAGATCCAGAAGCCAAAAAGTATGTGACAAAGGCCAAGGTGTTTGCCCCTCCATTCAAGTTAGAACCACTTTGTGGTCAAATGTGAACATGGAAGTTTGAGCTAGTTTTTTTAATAATTAGTGGCTAACCATGATTAAGGTCAAGACTCATAAATTTCACACGAATGGGGGAGTTTTTTTTTTATAGCCCTTCCTCCTCATTAAAAAATGGTTTTCTGCACCTGTTGCAATCTTCCTCCATCTTCAAGGAATGGAACACTAAATTTCTTCGCCCTTCGATGCTTCAAACCATGCAAGAACTAATGAAGGGAATGAAAGGTTCCAATTTTAGTCTGTCCCTCTCTTGTTTCTCTCTCCTCTTTGTTTCTTGTTCATATGGCTGTGTATGAGAGTGAGAGAGAGGGAGGGTTGATTTGATAAAGTGGGGATGGACAATGGTAATAAGCATAATGCATGGATCAAGTGATTTGGATGCGCTAGAAAATAACATCAGCGGCTCCACTTTTCTGAATTATGAGGCATATGTATGCGGATTTTAAAGTGAGTCTTATTTAATTTTTATGATGAATCTTTCATGAATATTATAGAAATAAGATTGGAAATGGTTGAAATATATTGATGTCTATAATTTTAAAAATATATTTATTTTTTGCACCTATATAAAAATAATAAAATTGTAAAATCTAAAACAAGGGATTTAATGGAAAATGGTATTGTTCTTGGGTTTTGGAAAACAAATGATGTTCATATGGCATAAAATGAGTTCTTTGTTGGGAGGAGCTCCTTGTGTATATAATGCAAGGTGTTGATCACATGTATGTTTGGATACTCCCTCTGTTGGAGTTGGAATGGGGAAAAATCATTGGACTACAAATTGATACAAATGAGTGATTTAGAGTAGTGTGCAACCTCCAAACACTCCTGGTGACGAGGCCATGAGGGTGGTTTGGTGAGCATAGAAGGCCTGACTATAGACCTAGAGCCAATGTTGGGCCCGTTTTAGGTCCTGACAAGCAATCACATGATACCAACTATTTTGGGATCTAAGTGGCATAGGGTTTCTCTACCCAATGTTTGAATGTGGAAATGCATGGGATCCTATGTCATGTAGATTTCTTGTTAGATAATGGTCGATCTCCTCAAGTGATGCATCTAGATCAAGAGGGATGGCTTGCTAGACACTATAGTGAGTGACATATATTCTAGATGTGCCTTTGGTGAAATACATGCATGTCTTTTACTATAAAAGTGTAAGTCACATCCTTCCCTATGCATAGATCATTTATCATGTAGAGAATTGATTGTTTATGTCATGTTCATGATATGAAAATTCCTTGCTAGGAAATTATCTCCTAGGAAAATGATTCTCTAATGTCCTCATAAGGTAGCATGGCAATTCTCTTTGGCTCGAATCTTTAGAATGTGCAGATAGGAAATACCATCTCACAATATACATGATTAGGGCCTTTGAGTTCTCATATTAATGGACAAGTATCATGCCTTCACATATATATGTAGCATTTAAATTATATCTCTAATGCTATCCTTGTAATGCCACCCTGATTGATCCTCTACTCCCTCTTCTAAATCTTAGGATCAAGTCCAATGGCCAAAGGCCAAGAAAGAACCCCTTGTGGTAATACACATTGTAAATTCATATACAAGTTAAGATAATGAATAATGAGTGTGGTAACTTAGGACCCATTAAAAGCTATCATGTGTGCTTCCTCTCTCTCTCACTCTCTTGCATTCCATATCTTTTAGTCCACATCTCAATATTTGCATTTGTGGGGTTTTGCGCTTAGAGCAAGGAGCATGAGGAGTTGAGCTTTGTCATGAGTCAAGGATTCAAGCTTCTTCTGCAACATTCATGCTTGCTACCCAAATTGAAAAGAGATATAATGTCGTTACCAAGCTCTCCATTTAAGTAAAACATGTGTTGTTATTTGAAAAGCCAAAGGCTTAATTTGAGGGTTAGCATAGCCCAATTTGGAAGCTTTTGGATAGCCAATAGTGGTTGGATTCAAGATAGTTCAATTTGGATTTGGATTGCTTAGCAAGAGATTTAGTAACATATTCCATATATGGAAGCAAGGGGGAGCTTGAGGTTGCTTAAGAACAAGGGCATCTTGTTTAAGAAAGGGCTTAGCTTAAGTGGAAAAGTAGGGTCATGCTTGCTATTTTGAAGCTTAGGGTCTGCTTGTATCTACTAATAACAAAGACAAAGAAAGAAAGATAGAGTCGATGTTTTGGTGAGATTGTGATGTCTATGTGTTGGACTCTACATTCCATTGCTCCAAGAGGCTATTATTGATTAAAACAACCTATTTTGATACATTTTGTGTTGAGATATCGAGCTCCACTCGTGATACGCCAGGGTGACCGTTGTGTATTTATGTCATCGACTTGTCAGTTGCAGATGCGGTTGGTACACCGTCCATGAATAATAGCTACATGATAGCTATCCTTATCTACTCTAGTTCGTGGCTCAGTTAGTATGCCACCTTAGTTAGTTGAGTTTGGTTTGAGACCCATATATAGGGTTCTTCTATTTCTTTGTATTAGAGTTCTTTTGGCTTCCACAACTAAGAAGAGAAAAACAGTTTTCAGCCTCCACCCTTGTGTGTCTTCCCCCATTGTGCAAGCAAGAAAGCTACAAGTGAGACTCCTTCCTTCTCTCCCACAATCTTGACATGGTATCAGAGCCTTGTTCGTGGTAAGGAGCTCAAGAAAGCAAGCCAAGCTCGCGGTGTTCTGGTAAGAGGAGCAGTGTTGCTTTCATTTTCTGTTTTGGGAGCAGATCTCTGCAGGTAGCACAGCCGAAAATTGCAAGAGTGCATTGTCTCAGGTTGAGACGCCCTTTGCGGTGAAGCAAGAGGGCAGTATATGCTGCGGGATGGAGCTTTAGCTCTCGGCGACCCTGTTTTTTTGATTTGAGGCCATTTCGGGGCCTCTTTTGGAGGCGGAAGTTTTCTGCACGCACTCAGGAAAAAGCCTTGTTTTATGCTGTGCGACCACTATTCTACAGGTCGGTGAAAAGTTACCACAGATATTGCATCATATGCTCATGTGCAGAGACATTGGGAGTTACAGAATCATCCTTGGTTCCTGTATATGCAAAATCGTCACTAGGAAGTGACTGTGTGGTTAAATACCACTTTCGTCAGTTTTGCAGATTTGCCCTTGTGAGGCTGAAGCTGTGTTCTCTGCAGTGACAGAATTTTTTACAGGATTCTGTAATGGCGTTTGATTCTCTTTCACAGATTGTAACTGAAAAGCTTGACAAGAACAACTTCCAAGCATGGAAGTTTAGAATGACGAATTTCCTTACGGGAAAAGGATATTGGGAATTTGTTGCAGGAAATGAAGAAGAACCAGTTCTTCCTGATGTTCCCAATCAACAGCAAATGCAAGCATTCAAAGCATGGCATGAGAGAGCAAGGAAAGTTATGTACTGGCTGTCTATCAGTATTTCAGACTCTATGATTGTGCATATTCGGGATGCAAGTACGCCAAAGGAGGCATGGGATACTTTGTCAAAAATGTACAGCACAAATACTCAAGCCAGGAAAATGCAGCTCAAGCAAGAGTTGCATAATGTGCAAAGAGAAAATATGAGCATCAACGACTACCACATGAAGGTGAAGAAGATTGCATATGCACTTGCTTCCATTGGGTCGCCAGTGGAAGATGATGATTTAGTTTCTGTGACCTTGAATGGTCTAGGAAAGGATTATGCACAGTTTCGGACATCCATTTCAGTTCGTAAAAGATTTCCTGATTTTGAGGAGTTGATTGCTCTTCTAATTTCTGAGGAGCAGAGAAATGGTGGTGCATCTTCTTCAAGAGGAACTTCAAAAGAAGTTGTCTTCTACTCAAATGCTAGAAGAGGTAGAGGCAGAGGTAGAGGAGGCCGATTTGGAGGTCGTAGCAGAAATCAGAATATGCAGCAAACTCAAGAAAACCAGTCCTATGGAGGAGGACGTGGTAACTCTAGAGGTAGGGGGAGCCAAAGAGGTCGTGGTGGATGGCAAAGAGGCCAAAATGCAAACAGTAATGTTGAATGCTATTACTGTGGTAAAATGGGTCATATGGCTAAAGACTGCTATAAAAAGCAGAATGACATCATGAATGGAAAACTGCAACAAGGGAACTATGCATCTTCTAGTAGACAGGGTGACGACAGAAATGAGCATTTGTTTATGGTGCAGCACATGAACAATTCTGTGACAAGTGCAGAAGAAAGCAATGATGTATGGTATGTTGACTCAGGTGCATCAAACCACATGACAGGTCATGCAGAATGGATGGAGGATGCAAGGAAAATGGAAAAACCAGGATTTGTGGAGACTGGTGATGACACTGCACATCCTATTGTGCAGATTGGAAAAATTCCTTTGTCTATGCAGGATGGGAAAAAGAAATACCTGTCCGATGTATTTCATGTCCCGAATATCACCAAGAATCTAGTTTCTGTTGGTCAAATGGTTGAACAGGGCTTGCAGGTCAGATTTAATCCTCATGGATGCTTTGTTGAGGATATGAAAAATAAAGGTCGCTTGATAGCAAAAGGAAAGAAGAAGGGCAGAATGTTTACGTTGGATGCAGACATGTCTGAATTGACTGCAGCAATGTTTGCACATGGGACCGGTGTAGTTGCAGATATTGATATTTGGCATAAACGCATTGGTCATGTTAATGTACAGCGGCTTAAATCAATGCAGGCCCAAAATATTGTTGCAAGATTGCCTAAATTCAAGGTTGCAGAAATGCATAAGGTATGTGAAGCCTGTCAGTTTGGAAAACAGGCAAGGAAACCATTTCCTAGACATGTTCAAGAGAGTAAGAAGCCATTGGAATTAATCCACTCTGATGTGTGGACTACTAAAGCTGCATCTCTTGGAGGCTGTCATTATTTTGTCAGTTTTATTGATGACTATAGCAGAAAAGTTTGGGTGTATTTTATGAAAACGAAAAGTGAAGTTTTTGGGCATTTCAAAACTCTTAAAGCTATGGCTGAAAAAGAAACAGGTCTGCAGATAAAATGCCTAAGGTCAGATGGAGGGGGAGAGTACCTCTCAAATGAGTTTGCAAGGTTCCTGCAGGAGCATGGCATAAAGCAGCAATATTCATGCAGTCATACCCCACAACAAAATGGAATTGCAGAAAGAAAAAACAGGCATATTGGAGAGGTATCTTGTGCCATGCTCAACGAAAAAGACTTGCCAGATTTTTACTGGGCTGAAGCAGTTGCTTTAGCAGTCTACATAATGAACAGGACTTCCACTGCAGCAATACATGTGATGACTCCAGAGGAGAGGTATACTGGTAGGAAACCAGATATTTCTCATTTGAAAATTTTTGGTTGCATTGCCTATGTACATGTGCCAAATGAGTTGAGATCCAAGTTGGATCCAAAAGCTGAGAAGTGCATCTTTATTGGTTACTCTCTGCAGCAAAAAGGGTATAGATGCTATAACCCTTCTACTCGTAAGTTTACAGTGAGCAGAGATGTTGTTTTTGATGAGATGAGTAGTTGGTATAAACCAATAAATGTGATTGATGATGTAGATGCACAAAATGGTAATGCTGCACAGAATTCACAGTAGCAGTCACAAAATATTAGTGGACCTGGAGCATCCTCTAGCAGTGGTTCACATTCTTCGCCATGGACAGGCAGATTGAGATCAGGAGAATCTTCTCAAAGCAATGCAGATAGTGGTATGCAGGTATCACGAAAAGGAAAAGAGAAGGTTGATCAGCCCATGTTTGATGTGAATGCAGGTCACTCTTATGTGGATGGTGAATCCAGTGGCTCAGAACAGAGCATTGATGATGAGTTGGGTACCCCCTCTATTGTTACACCTGCAGTAAGGAAGACCAGGGATGTTTTGAGAGCACCTGGAAGTGAGCCTACTTTGCGTAGGTCTACTAGAGCTAGGTATCCTGTGGATAGGCTGAAATATGATGGATTTACAGCCATTCACTATGCATATATGGTCAAAGTGATACAGGAACCAGAACCCACTTCTTTTGAGCAAGCCATGGGAAAAGAAAAATGGGAGAAAGCCATGGATGAAGAAATGGATGCCTTGGAAGCAAATGCTACATGGGAATTGGTACCTTTGCCTAAAGGTAAGAATGCAATTGGCTGTAAGTGGGTCTATAAGGTGAAGCACAATGCAGATGGTTCTGTGAACAGATACAAGGCAAGATTAGTAGTCAAGGGGTATGCACAAACATATGGCATTGACTATGAAGAAACATTCAATCCGGTTGCAAGGATGGCAACCGTAAGAGCAGTCATTGCTATGGCTGCATCAAAGAGATGGTCTTTACATCAGATGGGTGTAAAGAATGCCTTCTTGCATGGTGATTTGCAAGAAGAGGTCTATATGGAGCAGCCACCAGGTTATGTGCATGCTGTTCATCCTGAGTTTGTTTGCAGGTTGAAGAAAGCCTTGTATGGCTTGAAGCAAGCACCTAGAGCATGGTCTGACAAGATAGGACAGTATCTTGTCACTATTGGCTTTCAGATTTCCAAGGCAGATTTCTCACTTTATGTGAGAAAAACAGAGAAAGGTATTATGCTACTTGTCATTTATGTTGATGATTTGATTATGACAGGTGACAGTGATGAAGATATCCTTCATGTGAAAATGCTATCGAAGCAGAAGTTTGAGATGAAGGATTTGGGAGAGCTGCGTTATTTCTTGGGCATTGAGGTGATTAGATCACCAAGTGGGATACAACTCTTGCAGAGGCAGTATGGATTGGACATGCTGTCCAAATATGGGATGACAGGCTCTAAGCCTATTTCAGTTCCTTTGGAGCAGAATGTGAAGCTGAGCACAGATGCAGGTGAGCTTCTGGAAGACCCTACTATGTACAGACGCATAGTAGGAAGTTTGATTTATATGACTATTACCACGCCAGATTTGAGCTATGCTGTTGGATTGGTAAGTCAGTTTATGCAGGCTCCAAGGAAACTGCATTTGGATGCGGCTAGACGCATACTCAGGTATGTGAAGTCCACATTGCAGTATGGACTATTTTATGAGAGTAGGGTTCAGATACAGTTGCATGGATACACTGATGCTGATTGGGCTGGTAGCATTTCTGATAGACGATCTACCAATGGATATGTGTTCTCTTTTGGGAGTGCTGCAGTCACTTGGAGCAGTAAGAAACAGCCTACAGTTGCCTTGTCGAGCACAGAGGCTGAGTACAGGGGTGCAGCAATGGCTGCATGTGAGGTAGCTTGGTTGCATAAGCTACTTTATGATATGCATCAGTCTACAGATGGGCCAGTTGTCATTTATTGTGACAACATGAGTAGTATACACTTGGCAAATAACCCAGTCTATCATGCTAGAACAAAGCACATTGAGGTGCATTATCACTATGTGCGGGAGAGGGTTTTACTAGGTCTTATTGATCTAGTTTATGTCAGCACAGAGGATCAGGTAGCTGACATATTTACGAAGGCATTGGGCGCAGAGAAGCTGCGTAAGTTCAGAGACCTGCTTGGTGTGCAGGAATTGGGATTGAGCTCGAGGGGGAGTGTTGAGATATCGAGCTCCACTCGTGATACGCCAGGGTGACTGTTGTGTATTTATGTCATCGACTTGTCAGTTGTAGATGCGGTTGGTACACCGTCCATGAATAATAGCTACATGATAGCTATCCTTATCTACTCTAGTTCGTGGCTCGGTTAGTATGCCACCTTAGTTAGTTGAGTTTGGTTTGAGACCCATATATAGGGTTCTTCTATTTCTTTGTATTAGAGTTCTTTTGGCTTCCACAACTAAGAAGAGAAAAACAGTTTTCAGCCTCCACCCTTGTGTGTCTTCCCCCATTGTGCAAGCAAGAAAGGTACAAGTGAGACTCCTTCCTTCTCTCCCACAATCTTGACATTTTGATGAGTTGAGCTATTTATTTCATCTTTCCACATCTTTTTATGTTTTCGAAGCTATAGGGCATCAAATTTACCGAAAGAACCCTCTTTATAACATTTGGATTAAGGTCAAATAGTCTAGAACCATTTTCACACTGTAAAAACATCTTTGGATTAAGGTCAAATAATCTAGAACCATTTTCACACTACAAAAACAAAATACATTTGATTTGAGCATATAAGAGATTAGGGGCTTTTGCAATTGGGAAAACTAAAATTCATAGGTGTCGCATATGCAATCAATAACATTAGCATCACAGATGCAATAGAATTTAACATTGCATAAAGAACTAACTTTTAATGATGCATATACAATGAACTTTTCCAAATAAATTGTTCAAAAA
Source organism: Lygodium microphyllum (assembly GCF_053477565.2). NCBI lineage: Eukaryota > Viridiplantae > Streptophyta > Polypodiopsida > Schizaeales > Lygodiaceae > Lygodium > Lygodium microphyllum. The sequence continues at coordinate 136,886,649 of NC_141150.1, read as the reverse complement.
CATCACTTATGCAACATTTATGAATTGTCTTACACAAGTGACACTTTGAATTACGAAATACCATGAACTACATGCATGTGACTCATTCTTCTTCTTCTTCTTTGATCGATTAAGGAGCTATAGAGTGACTGGATCAAGCATTGCAGTGCCTGCAAATAAGTGATGAGAAAGAAAAGGTGAATCTATGCCTTTCATGTAACTTACAACGTAATTTCCCCCCCCCCCCCCAAAGTTTTCCCCTCCCATGCGAATGGGGAATAGTTTGGGGGGGGAGGGCTAATAAGGTTTTAAACCTTAATTTTTAAAAAGAAGAAAGTAACCGATTGCAATATGGATGGATGGATGGATGGATGGATGGATGGATGGATGGATGGATAGATAGATGGATAGATGGATGGATGGATGGATGGATGGATGGATGGATGGATGGATGGATGGATGGATGGATGGATGGATGGATAGATAGATAGATAGATAGATAGATAGATAGATAGAGGAGAAGTAGAGAGAGAGAGAGAGAGAGAGAGAGAGAGAGAGAGAGAGAGAGAGAGAGAGAGAGAGAGAGAGAGAGAGAGAAGAGAGAGGGTCTCCTGGAAGATTGGAAGGGCAAGTCAGGCATATATGCCTTGGAGCCTTACAAAAGCACTATTGAAGCAGAAAACTCAATATGATAGCATGATGATGTCTCGTACTTAACTACTCCATCAAATCAAGCAATATCCAACCCACAGCTCGCAAAGGACCCCATGGGTACTTGTTATGCTACTACTTTTATTCTCAGAAATCCTAAACATGATTGATTAGAAAATGAAGAAATTTATTCATCCTCTTAATCCTAAGAGGGGAAGGAAGCAAGTTGTCTTCTATGGGAATGATTCTTATGTATAGTTTGAGTCCCAATACCAACCCAAAAAAGACCAAACCCTCATAAATCAAACATCAAATAATGCACAAATAATTTGTTTTGTTGATCCCACTAAGACAAACACAAACTCATTGACTAATCTCTTAATACCCTATCTTGTATCATTGGTGCTCAGATACAATACAATGGTACAATGATAATTACTTATCATAGTACATACAAGAATGACAATAGGAATAGGACCATAGATACCCAAGCAATGGTGGAGCAAGCCATCAACAAGATTCCTTGGAGAGAACTTGATGTTGATATTGATCATAATAGCTCTTGAGAATGGAGAAGAATCATAACATCTCTTTGTGTAGGTCAATAATGCTACATAGTAGCATTCGTGACCCTCCTATCAACAATGCCTTTGAGAAAATGTGACTATGTATTCCCCATATTCAACCAAGAGACTGCCAAAGTGTCCCCTCATGTGAGCTCAAACTAGTAGCCATCCTACCCTTTATCAAGAAATAGGCCATCATGAACCCTATCAGTCCTAGCTCCAATATTTCAAACCTCCTAAACTTTAATTGATTTGTCAAGAAATACCCCTCTTTGAATCTTTTGCACCTATATACATATATAGATGAGGCTCAGTTGCCTCACCTCACCACCCTCTCGCACCCCCTCTCTAACAGTGGAGAGTTGTGAGGGATGCCTGCATCACTAGAAAGTAATCGAGAAGAGGTAGCCAACTCCTTTCCCTTGACTAAAGAATATGATCCCTTCAATGCCAAAACCTTCACCTTATTCAAAGGACCAAAGTCAGAGAGTTAGAGGAGAATGAGGATGACTTGGTGGAGGCATCCATATCTTGCTTCTTCTTCCTTGAGGGTGCTAGCTTCTTAAAGTCATTGTGCAAATGGCCCTTCTTCTCATAGTGATAGCACATGGCCTTTGACTTCTTCTTTTCAACCCTCTCTAAATATAAAAATTACTTATCATGGCCATCATGTTAGGAAGGAAACCTCCCCTCTCAAGGATGCCTCATGTTCAAGCAGCATCGAGAACATATGAGTGAAATTTACTCATGTCGATGATATTTGGGCTCGTGAAAAAATTGGCCATTCCATGAAAATGTGGAGGAAGCTTATAGAGCATAGTCCCCACAAGATAACCCTCTACCAGTACAGCTACATGTACCAAAGCTTGTTGAGGTTCAATCTCAATTGAGTTAGCCACCGAAACTGACTCTATCTTGACAATTGTAGTCCTAGATATCACCATCCATGTGTGTTGTAATAACTGAGTTAGTCAAACTCAACCATGATCAATTAGTCACCTAATTTATTCAATTATGTGTGACTAGACCTTAGTTGAGTTACTCAATTGAGTATGGTAGGATAATGGAAACAATGAGAATACACTACTCTCTATTGTAGGTCTAGGTCTTTTTCTGGCTCTTTCCCTCTCTTTATACATGCTGTCAAAGCTAGACAGCTTGACTTCACGATGCATAGGAGCTTGGTCTTGAAGGAGTTTAGAAGCTAAAGAGTGACCTTGACCTACAACTTGAAGAAGGAACCCTACAGAGGTTCATTGATAGCCATAGATTGAACTTGGAATTATATGTATTAGTGTTTTGAAGCCTACATTTGAAAAGCCTATTGAGGCTTGTAAAGAGGGATTATTAGCTTGCATTGAAGCTCTAAATGAGCTCATGAAGACCAACATCAATAGTCAGCCTGCTAGCATGGGTTTCTCAATATTGCATCTATTTTTAGATGAACAAAAACACAAAATAATTCTCCACTTTGAATGAAATTCCATCACATAGTATTCATCTTCAATGTCTTCATAGTCTTGTCTTAATCTCTCATATAGGTATAATATTTTTTAGTATAGAAATGGGTATCTCTCATACTCTATCTCTCTCATACATATCCTCACTCAATAGTACATTGTAATTACAATGAATAATCCTTAATTATCCTCTCTTGGCCATGGATACCCCTCCTATGAGGTATGTGTGATATGAAGGGTTACTAGAGCCACTACAGTGTCCCTTGAGGGCTCACTACTATCACTATCAGTATAGTCTTCACTTCAAGTCTTCTTCAGCTAATTCTTCTACTTCTTTGAACTATTTTGAGCTTGCATTATTTCTCTTCAAAGATTACAAAACATTTTCAAGCTAAAAATCCATCCCAGAGAACATTTACAAAGGCAAACATAACAGAAACAAAGGCTTTACAGAAGCTCACAATAGAGGGCATAAAAACCATACATCTTCAACCAAAACCACTTCAAACCATCCAAAACCATTCAACATGCTCTCAATCATTCCTCAAAAGACTTATTCACAATCCTAAACTCACAAATAGAAAGAAAATAGATCAAAGTAGAGGTAAAACAAACCTTATCAGAACCAAATAGACTCACCAACAAAACCTATCAAAACATCATATCTCAATTAAAAACCATAATTACTCTCCCAAACATAATCAAACTATCCCAAAATACTTAAAAATCATCAAAATTCAATCAATGCACCCTCATATCAACCCAAAAAATCCCAAAACCAACCGAAAATAGTTAAAAATACAATCATTTTAGCACCCAACATATCCCCACACTTAGTCAAGGAGCGTCCTCGCATTCAACATATCACCACACTTAGTCAGGGAGCATCTTACATCCTCATGACCTTAGAAAAGAAGAATAAAAACTAAAAACACCAGCTCATCACTTTGTCTTCATCATAAATCATCCAATAGGCAACAACCAATCATGACTCCATCCATTCTTTAAAATAACCTAGATCTAGCAAACAGATTGAGAAAAGGAAAACACCTTAAAGCATAGATGAATTTTTAGTGGTCAAGCTAGAATCAAACAAATTAGTAAAGGATATAAGAGTTTTCTCATTGCATGTTGCAACACATAATCATCTAGATAATCTTTAAATTCAACCTCCAATCAATTTTAGCCTGCTTTAGCAACTTCATCATCTCTATGTTGGTGGGTGAAAATGAGCAACCGGGGACATGATGCTGCATGGAGTCAAGTGGGGTAACACACGCTTTTTTTTTTGTATTTCTAACACTTACCCATGACGAAAGTTGGGTTTATAGATGGAAATCCCAAGTGGTACCATGCATGTTCGACACGTGGTTGTGAAATTTCAGTTTTGAAACACGCGCCTCATGCAGGAAGAGAAGGAAATGTGTTCTCACCTCCATTTTTGAGTCTACGAGTGGAATTGTACGTGGCAAGGGGCATGTTTGCCATCTAGCAACTAAGGGGAAGCAAGGGGCAGCTTAGTAAAATAAGGGGAAAAGCAAAAACGTGAGGAGTTTTTTAAAATAGGAAAAAGAGGAGAAAGGGAGAGAGGGGTTCAACACAACACAATGAGAGAGAGAGAGGGGGGGGGAGAGAGAGAGAGAGAGAGAGGGAGGGAGGGAGGGAGGGAGGGAGGGAAGAATCTTGCATCTTGAAGAGAAGGGAGAAATGTGAAGCTCAAAAGAAGAAGAATAAGTTTTTAGAAGAAAGAGACCGTGAAGCTAAAGTTATTGGAGTCGTGGAGCATGATGGCAAGGCTACTGAAGCTAATGGGCTGATGCGAGTCCTCAGTTTTCAAATGATGGTAGTAAGATTCTTCTTTTTGTCTTGTTTTCTTCTTTTGTTGCGTGGGGTAGAGAGTATGCAAATCAGTTCTAATGTATGGATGTGAGTGAAAAACAGGAGAGGGTTGTTCTTAATCATATTGAGAGTGATGTATGTTAGTTGTTTGCGTAAGATTTCTTGTTAATAGAGAAGAAGGGAAGTAAAGGATCTTTACTTCAAAAAATGGGTATGCAGTAGAGAATATGTATTGTGGACAGATGTTGAATGCATGGACTCGAGTTAGTGGAAATCGGGAAGAATTTGCAAGGAGATGAATCAGAGTTCATGAAGTATGAAGCTCCCGCAACTCTTCATCAATGCAAGATATATTGAGATGTATCTGCTGGTATACTGACATGATAATCTCAAAATTTAAGAAAGGAAAAACTTTAAGAATCAAATTCTTACAATTTGGTCTATGCATTGGAAGCTTTGAAGATCCAGGTTTCAAACACAGCTCTCTATGCATGAACACATGTTGCACTAGTACCTCTTTGATGCTATTCTTATTTTCTCCAAGCTTAAAATCTCGGATTCTGCCCTTCCAAGCAGAGATAAACGAGCTCTCATGTCTTTGCCTTTTTCCACGTTTTTGCTTGTTACATGGTGATCCAACTACCTTTGCTAATGATAGTAGGAATCCATCTTCCATCAGTTTTCAATAACCTGGTTGACCCACTCTATTTGACCATCGGTTTTTTTGGGGATGGTAAGTAGTATTGAAGTAAAGTTGGGTTCCTAGAGCTTCGAACAAAATCTTCCAAAAGTTTGAGGTGAAGAGAGAATTGCGGTCGTTGATGATTCTTTGGGGTAATCCATGTAACCTAAAAATTTTATTAATGAAAATCCTGGTGATATTGGAAGCCTTGCAACTGGTTTTTACAAGGATAAGGTATGTAACTTTTGTTAGCATATCAATGACTACCATTATGGAGTTATATCCTCCTTGTACCGAGGGTAATCCAACTATGAAGTGCATGCTGATATATTCCCATTTCATTTGAGGGATGTCAAGTGGTTGGAGCTTTCTTAGCAACTTGACGTGCTTGGCCTTAATTTGTTGGAAATTTAGGCATTCAGTGACATACTTGAGTACATCACCTTTGAGTTTTTTGGAGTTTTTCTAACTATATTAAGAGTCTTAGCATAACCAAGATAGCCCCAAAATGGGGAATCATGGGCTTCCCAAAGTATTTTCCTTTTGAGTTTCTAACTTGTAGGAATACATCATCTTGTCTTGTAATAGGCAAGCTCCTCATTTATGGAAAAATCTTGATATTTAGTCTTGAGTTTTGGATTTAAACCATTCTTAAAATTTTATCTTAATAACAAGTTTTGATAGCTTGGATCCTTTGCTGCCTCTTCTTTAGTCATTTCTAGTAGAGGGTTATTGGGCATTGAAATCATTGTGGCAAGAGTTCCAGCCCTAAAGGGTTCTTCTAGGATTAGAGCATTAAGGAATGATTTATCACTTAGGGCATCTACAATCACATTCTCCTTGCCTAGTCTATACTTGATTTCAAAGTCAAAATCTTGCAAGGTCTCAATCCATTGGTGTTGTCTCATATTGAGGTCTAGCTGAGTAAAAATCCACTTTAGGCTTTTATGATCAGTGAGTGACTACAGAAAACCTATCACCAAGCAGCTAATGTCTCCATAGTTTAAAGGCATGAATTATAACAAGTAATTCTAGATCATGTGTGGCATAGTTTCTTTCGTGGATCATTAATTTTCCTAAAGCACGGGCTTTTGGATGTCCTTCTTGCATACGCACACAACCCAAATCAAGAGAGCTTGCATCACTTATGACTTTGAATTCTTTGTTAAGGCCGAGTAGCCTTAAGATAGGGGCAGTTACCAAACTCTGCTTAAGCTTCTCAAAGCTAGATTGTTTGGTGGATGTCCATGTAATGGAGACCTTCTTTTTGAGAAGGTCAATGAGAGATGCAGAAATTGAGGCATAGTCTTTATAATGAAGGCTCTATACCAGCCCGTTAGCCCTAGAAAGCTTCACACTTCCTTGAGCATTATGAGGGGTGGCTAGTCTTGTACATCTTGAACCTTGGCAAGATCCATTGAAGTGCCATCTGCCGATACTATGAATCCTAGATATTCAATCTGCTTCTTGAAGAAAGAACATTTCTTATTTTTAGCATACAGTTTGTGGACTCTCATTGTTTCAAGAACTGTTCGTAGTTGTGGTTCATGGTCTTCTTCATTCTTGGAATACGTTAAGATATCATCAAAGAAGACGATAACGAAGTCATCAAGGTAGGGTCGGAAAATGTCTTGCATCAACCTATTGAAGGTGGCAGGAGCATTTGTTAACCCAAACGACATCACAATAAACTCATAATGACCATACCTTATGTTAAAAGCAACTTTAGGAATATCTTCCTCCCTAATTCTTATTTGATAATATCTTGATCTGAGATCAATCTTTGAAAATACATTTTCTCCTTGGAGTCGGTCAAGCAACTCATCTATCTCAGGGATTGGATATTTATTTTTCACGATCACCTAGTTTAATCCATGGTAATCGATACAAAGGTGGAGTGTTTCATCTTTATTTTTCTAAAGTAAAATTGGGGCTCCCCATGGTGAATTACTTGGCCAGATGTATCCCTGGTCTAATTGTTCCTTGAGTTTTTCTTTCAGCTCAATGGCTTCAGGAATTGACATTCGGTAAGGCCATTTGGCAATAGGGGCAGTGCCTGGAATGAGTTGAATTTCATGATCTACTTTCCTTGTAGGTGGGAGCTCTGTTAGGTCTTCTAGAAAAACATGTGCATAATCTTTTAGCCAAGATAGTTGGTTCTTCGCTTCACTATTTTGCTCAGTCTTTTTGAGTTTCACTAGATAGAGGGGTAATCTTTATTCAATCCTTTTACTATTTGGAAGGCTTTAGCTAGCTAAACCTTAGGGTTTCTTGCTTCTCCCTAAGTGGTTACTTGTTCTCCCTTTGAGTTTTGGAACGTGATTTGGCCCTTTTTGCAATGGATATGGGCATTATTTGGAATTAGCCAATCCACTCCTAGCAAACACTCATAAGCCCCAAGGTTCATTATTCGAAAGTTCATTTTGGAAGAATTGCCACCCAAGCTAAATTCTACCTTGCTAGTTTGTTATGTTGATAGAACTTTCTTGTCATTTGCTAATTCCACAAGCATTCTAGGTGCAAGAATAGTTTTTATGCCTAGACTTTTTGCACATTTTAGTGATGCAAAAGAGTGGGTACTTCCACAGTCGATTAAAATTTGAAAGGGTTTACTCTTGCTCTTTCCATATCGGATTCCATTGTGGAATCTTTATCATTAGTGATCTCCTTTAGGTTTACCCCAGAGACCTTTCCCCTAGCATCTTGGCTTTGCCTGCAAAACTGCACTGCCTCTTGAAATGTCTTGGTTCCTTGCAATAGAAATACCTTGGAGTCTCATTGCTCATTCCCATGGGCATAAAGCTTCCCACTGCATTTGATTTGGCCTTCTTCGTCTTATTTAGTTGGTACTGTCCTTGGGTTCTTTTTGCATAACCTTGGAAGTTGCCCTTATTTTAATTGTTTTTGTTCCAAATTCTTGTATTTCTTGGCCTTTGTTTAATCTCTTGAACTATTGGAGCTGCTAGAATCAATGCATCTTGTAAATCCGATAGTCTCATTGATTCAAGATGTGTATTTAGGGGGCTAATTCAAACCATTGCAAAAATTGGATACTTGTTGTGAAACATCCATCTTAGAATGCATATTTTAGAAGTGTTACAAATTTGGAGTAGTAGGCTTCTATGCTTAGGCTGAACTGCTTTAGATTGAAGAACTCGTTCATCTTTTGGGCTTGATATGAGGGCGGAAGATATCTTCCACATACTGCATTCTTAATCTTGTCCCAAGTGATAGTGCTTTCGGAACTTCTTTGGTCCTTCTACCATAGTTTCCAGCATCTCCTGTGAGTTTTAGTTTGCCGATCATGGCTTGATTTGACAATGTAGTCCCTACAGCAGTGAAATAGTATTCCATAGATTCTATCCATGTTTTTGCTTCAATTGGAATGTCCCTTCCTTTACCATCAAGCTTTGATGGCTTGTACTGCTTGAGAAGAAATTTCTTCTCTTAGGCTTCTATAGTATTGAGATTTGGGGTGACGTTTTGAGAATTGTGCAATTTTATGATCGATTTTCTTTCCAACCAATGATAAAGAAATAGTTAGGACCATTCAGCTTTTTCCATGGTAGTGCAGTTATGCTTCCTCATCCTAATCACTCATCAAGAGCTCTAACTTTGGATTGATGGAGGATCCTACCATCCATTTTTTATATCAACATATAAACATAACACAATGAAAACTTTCTTAGCATCATACACAAGCATAATTATCCAAGGAAATCATGGATAGTCCATAGAAGAATTCTATGGAACTCGAAGCTTCTTTTCCAAACTGATCTAGACATTGTCTACCACATTTATCCCCTCTCGTAGCTCTTTGAGATTGTTGATCGATTGCGACAAGGTAAGTTTTAGTGTATAAGCATTACTAGCCAAGTGGATCATCTACTAGAACATGCAGAGAATGGGTTGACACCATCCAAAATAGCACCCATCTTCATGTGGCATGGCTCTTTTTCAAACTCTAGCCATCAAGAGAGTTGATATGTTCAAAGTTAGGGCATTCAATAGGAATATGCATGATTCAATCTTTGCTGGCATTCTTGGCACCTCAATCCATTAGCTTTGCTAATTTTGGGCTTTAAATTATATGTTGTATACATGGAACCAAGGGAAAAGGATTAAGAACCTTATTAGGGATCTTGTCATTCCTATAATGAGATGTGTTGCAATTTGGACATATCACAACACTCTTGTATTGGTCCCAATACAATATACAATCATTTGGACACACATGTATAATCTTACAGTGAAGTCCAAGGTGGTCCATCATCTTTCTCACCTCATCTTTGGATGTGGAAGAATGTCATTATCTTCATGCACTCCAATTCTCATAAAAATATAACATAGTGAGTGTAGAATCAAGATATAGAGCACACACAATCTCTCTTTGTAAACATAGTATCCACATGTCTCTCTTTTTTTGTGAAGAAGATTGAATAAAGTATTTCAATATTTTCAATAACCATGCCCCTTTGTCTCTCTCAAAATCACAATATGTAAGCCCTCTTCAAATAGCATAGCAATAATCATGAGATGGTTGAAAAGTTGGCTGCATAAACCTTACATGCTCTCTCTCTCTCTCTCTCTCTCTCTCTCTCTCTCTCTCTCTCTCTCTCTCTCTCTCTCTCTCTCTCTCTCTCTCTCTCTCTCTCTCTCTCTCTCTCTCTCTCTCTCTCTCTCTCTCTCTCTCTCTCTCTCTCTCTCTCTCTCTCTCTCTCTCTCATGTCACACTCAATTATACTTAAGTCTCATCATCTAGAGCTACATTAATACTAACCTTGATGGTAATTAACAATTAAATGACATCACCAAGAATTTTCAAAATAAATAAAAAGATCATCATTATGCCTACAATATCAAATCATATTTGATTGCAAAAACCATACAAGTGTTGTAATATGAAGACTCTTCATGATTAAAATTTATTTATACATGAATTGTGCATTTGGTGCCATTCTCTCTGGTCGTCATTGAGAGGTACTTGTGGAGTCCTACACCATCTATAATTAACTAATAAATCATTACTAACATGTAAAGTGCTAGCAATATTTACAAGTATGTATCTTGATACATTTTGGCTCATGTGACCAAGTGCGTGATTGTTCTTGCACTCGATAGGAGTACAATTGGTTATTGCACTTCTTTCATAGTTGTGATTGATTAAACCTACTATATTTCCTTGAATGTAGGGTTTATCATCAATATACAATCTATATCTCTCATCATGTGTAATGCCCCTTTCTAAAACAAAGGCATCATTGAGACAAAGACCATATGTACTTACACTATGGATGTAAGGAGAGAGCTAATTCTTAGGGGCACCCAACCCCATATGGGCCCACAAAAGGACATAAAAGTGGCCTCTGAAATAGGTGGCACATGAAGGTCATATGGAATAAACAACATGCATCCTACATTTGGAATAGTAGATAGAGTGACCTCTAAAATAGGTGGCGCATGAAGGTCATGTGGAATAAGCAACCTACATCCTAAATTTGGAATAATAGATAGAGTGATCACCTAACAAGCACCCCAAAACTATAATCCTCTCCATTTGTAGCAGGAAGTGATCCTTTGTGCCATCCTCTATAGTATCTATGATTGAATGCATGTACAAGAGATTATAGATGAGTGGGAAAATGTCGATTGTGGGACGTCTTGCTCTAAAGTCTAGTAGGTAAGGGATGTCAAGATACCTCCATCACCAACTCATACATGACTTGCCCATGCCATGTGTGGGGCTAATACATTGATGAAATGTCCTCATGATTAGGCCAAGATGCATTTTTCATATATAAGGACTATATACATTATGAAAGCACAAGTTTGTCATCTAAAACAACATAAAATATAATATAAGAGAAAATTTATCATATCATAGGTTGAGCCCAATCCTATGGTGCAAGTACCTAAGCATATTATCCCCAATATATGTTATCTATGGCACTCTTGTCACATAGTCTCCTGTGTAGGCCACAATATTTATTGCACCAACATGGAATTTGCTCCTTGTAATAGTCAAAATGTGCATCCTCCTTATATGTACTAATAAACACCTCTGAAATATGAAGAATTTCCTCCCTATCCTGTAATTGAAGCTTGAAGACCATCTAGAGGTAGTGATGTCCTAGAAGTTGAATCAAAATCATTCACACGTAAAAAAAGCTGCCAATTTTTAATCATTAATCAATAATAAAACTAGTAAAATTTAAAACATCAATGCTAATTCATAATAAAAAATAAAAAATAGATGCACATTGGTTCCTAAAAATAGCCACCACTCGATCGTAATGATGAGTCATGGGCCTTTTTTCAGCAATTTGACTATATGCGATCTTCATACAACAAAAGGTGCAACTATAATGCATTCTATGAATTAAATTGCATATAAAAAATAGGAGGCAGTGTAGGCCAAAGTGCAATTAAATTATAGTCTCAACTAGTGTAACGTGCCTGCCTATCGGCTGTCCAGGCACGTTTTTAGTAGTCCATCGAGAGACGAATCGAAGCGACACCACCCACCACTACCATGGAATGTTACAGAATTTGTCGCCTAGGGTTTCTCGAGTCTGCCTTGCAATGGAACGTTAGCGGCCAAACCCACTAGGATTGTCCTCATCTCAGAAGAACTAGGGATTTCATTCTAAAACCTGTGGGGTAGGACCCGTCACACATTCGTTGCGACACTCTAACCCCTTATAACCATATGGTCTTTTAAAAAACAACTTATTGTATTTGATATATCCGAGTCTAACCAACTAACTTAATTTTGGCTAACATTGCTTGATTGGCAGAAGCAGTCCGTGCACTAGAGAAATAATCATTCATCGATTCAATCCATGTTCCACCTCCGCTGTGACATCTATTCCTTTTTCACCAAACTTGGGTGCCTTAATCTACTTGAGAAGGAATTTCTTCTCTTGCATGTGAGTATCCATGGGTGTAGAAGGTGCTTGACAATCAAGCCATGCCACTTAGGTTATTCTATTTAGGATATGTCTATGAACCATACATTAAGCAATCACATATCATTACGAAGTTTTGCTTTGATACCAACTATAATGCGCCCAAGCACGTTTTCAGCAGTCCATCGAGAGACAAATCTAAGTGACGCCCCCTCGCACTCCCATGGAATGTTACGGGATTTGTTGCCTAGGGTTTCTCAAGTCTGCCACACAATGGAACGTTCACGTCCAAACCCACTGGCATCGACCTGAAATTTAGGTTCCTAATGGTCAAGGTCTCCTGACAGCATTCTAGCGTTGGATCTTGGATATCCTACTTTACACAAAGATACCCAAGCTGAAGCAGATTCATGCCACACTTCATTCAAAGAGAATGGGAAATGATAGGGATGCGCCACTCAACCTCTCTAGGGCATAGTCATATTCTAGTCACCTAAAATGGCATGAATCGGGGTTCCAACCTAACAATTCTAAGGGTAAAAACCTTGTGACAAGCCTCCCAGTTCTCCGGGAGCACCTTGTCGTAGGGCCAGACCCGTAGGGTTCCGCCCACCTGCTTCCCTCAATAGGTGTTCTTTAGATATTTAATTAGGTCTTATCCCATTTATGTGTGACATGTAAAATCAACTTCTTTAATTAAGCCTTTTGGGGAATAGGGTTCGTTCGCATAATTTATAGCACCAACACAAAAACAGAGTAAGCAGTCCTTTTGACAAACAAGTTCCTTAACTTATTTTCAAGTTAGTCGTTGTCTCCTCTCCATACAGGAGAGATTATATATCCCTTCTGTCCTGCAAAAGTAATCGGTCCAAATCACATGGCACCATGATTTCTAGCCTTTATCTAGAATAGAATCTTCCAACGCCACAGATGTTGGGGCCACGGAGATCCTCAACTCCGTTCCAGACTTGGCAAGGGGCGTCCAGAGCTCTACCTAACCCACAAGCTACCTAGGAGTGAAACACCATTTCCGTGGTTGGCCTTTCCACCACTCGACCTTCGGCCTGTGAATCGAGCAGTGACCTTTTTGGGTTGATCCGCGGTATGATCTTGGAGATGATCCACCCGTGCAAATAACCTTTTCTTAATTAAGTCCTTTAGGAATCAAGCACAAACAAGGCATTCAGCCCTAATATCATCTTTCAGAAAACATTCCTTTATTCCCATGGCAACTTGTCATCACAAACCCCTGCCATGAATTTACCATCAATCACAAGCACTTGGAATAATCATCCAAACCACAATCCAACAACCGGTTGAATGTAAAAGTATTTAGGGTGTTGTTCGATCAACCAACAAAACAATGGTATTCTTTTCCAAACATTGCAAGAATAGTCACGATAACCTTTCCATCACATATTTGCTCTCCCCCTTGGGATCTAATAGCGATACTATAAAATTTACTTAACACTCCCTTTCTTTGGCTAAGGCGTATGATGAGATCTCCTACAGTTGTACTAGATGTAAGTCCTATAATTTCAATGCAAGATAATTAATCTAGCAAGAGCATTTATGCCTCCTCTCTAAGTGACATTTATCTTTTAGCTTTTCCATAGTGCAATACTATGCAGAATTTTAACTTGACTTTATCTTTCTTTCTCCTAAGGCAAAGAATGCGAGGCAAACTTGTAACAGTTATAAGCTCTTATATGAAGGAAGACTATCTTTCAATGTAAAATAATTCCGAATTATTGTGCAAGTTGTAATCAATTCATGGTTTGGCAGCACAAGGTAAACTCTTCCACGGTTATTTAATGTGAAACCTCCATATGATGGATGCAATACTTTTTAATGCAAGATCTTTTCATGTACCATTGATGTATGTTTCATATAATCTTTCCCATGCATGTACCGTCTATGCGCATAAGCCTCAAGGTAACCTTGCAAACTTTAAACAATATTGTGTTAAATAAAGACTAATCAAAGTCTTATCGATGCTTAATACTTTATTAGTGAGAGTGAAGAACTTGGACCTGAGTAGCTAGAGGTGGGGTATTGCTCGTAGTTCCATAAGCTCTTGTCACACCTGCACTTGAGTTTGTTGCAACTCCCATAATGCTAGAGCTACTTCTTCTTTAGGCCATGGCAGTATGTGGTTCTTCAATGGACCACCTCGATTGGCTTGATAGGCTTTCGTTTAAATAGGGCAAGCCCTCATGGGGGACCAGGGAGATTCCTCTCTCTCTCTCTCTCTCTCTCTCTCTCTCTCTCTCTCTCTCTCTCTCTCTCTCTCTCTCTCTCTCTCTCTCTCTCTCTCTCTCTCTCTCTCTCTCTCTCTTCGTGCAGCATCCAAGATGTGCCATTTTTGGCCCTTGATTGGGGGGGAGGGGGGGTTTTATGGCGGGGAGGGAAGGTGGGGCAAGTAGAGTGGTGGTGGTGGTGTCTGCCACTTCTTGCCATTTGCAGGGTGGTGGGTGGACTGGTCAAGAGCTAGGGGGTGGTAGGCCACATGGCCTCCCCCTCGACAGCATCACCATCATATTCCTCTTCTTCCACATCATCATCATCCCCTCCTCCCCCCGTCCTCATCATCATCTACTCCTTCTTCCTCCCCCCTGCCACCTATTCGGAAATGACAAGGAGGGGGAGGATTAAAAATGTTTCAATTTACTTTAATTAAAAAGGGGGTTTCCTATGCGGGGATATTACATCCTCTCACCCTTAGAGAACTCGAGATGTCCTCATCTCTAAAGAACTGGGGATTTCATTCTGGAACGTGTGGGGTAGGACCCGTCACACGTTCAGTGCGACACTTTGACCCCTTATAAGCATATGGTCTTTTAAAACAAAAACTTATTGTATTTGATATATCGAAATCTCACCAACTAACTTAAGTTTTGCCTATCATTGTTTGATTGGCAAAAGCAATTCCATGCACCAGAGAAATAATCATTCATCAATTCAATCCATATTCCGCCTCTGCTGCAAAATCTATTCCTTTTCCACCAAACTCGAGTGCCTTACTCTGCTTGAGAAGGAATTTATTCTCTTGCATGTAAGTATTCATGGGTACAGAAGATGCTTGACAATTAAGCCATGTGACTTAGGTTATTCTATTTAGGATATGTCTACGAACGATACATTAAGCAATCACATATCATTACAAAGTTTTGCTCTGATACCAATTGTAACGTGCCCTCTGTCCAGGCACGTTTTTAGCAGTCCATCAAGAGACGATCTAAGCGACATTGCTCGACACTCCCATGGAATGTTACAGGGTTTGTCGCCTAGGGTTTCTTGAGTCCGCCTCGCAACGGAACATTCTCAACCTAATCCACTGGGATCGACTTCAAATTCGGGTTCCTAATGGTCAAGGTCTCTTGACAACATTCTAGCATCAGATCTTGGATTTCCTACTTTACACAAAGATACCCAAGCTGAAGCAGATCCATGCCACACTTGGTTCAAAGAGAATGGGAAACGAGAGGGATGCGCCGCTCAACCTCTCTACCCATAGGGCATAGTCCCATTCTCGTCCCCTAAAATGGCATGAATCAGGGTTCTAACCTAACAATTTCTAAGGGTTGGACATCGGTAAAAACCTTGCGAGAAGCCTTCTAGTTCTCTGGGACCACACTGCTGTAGGATAGACCCATCGGGGGTTCCGTCCACCTGCTTCCCTCGATAGAAGTTCTTTAGTTATTTAATTAGGTCCTATCACATTTATGTGTGACATTTAAAATCAACTTCCTTAATTAAGAATTTTAGGGAATAGGGTTTGTTCGTGTAATTTATAGCACGACACAAAAACAAAGCAAGTAGTCCTTTTGACAAACAAGTTCCTTAACGTATCTTCAAGTTACTCTTTGTCTCCTGTGCATACAGGAGAAATTATATGTCCCTTCTACCGTACAGAAGTAATCGGTCCAAATCACATGGCACCACAATTTCCAGCCTTTATCTAGAATATGATCTTCCAATGCCATAGACAATGGGGCCACGAAGCTCCTCAAGTCCATTCTGGGCTTAGCAAGGTGTGACTTGAGCTCCACCTAACCCACAAGCTACCTAGGAGTGAAACACCATTTTCGTGGTTGGCCTTTCCACCACTCGACTTTCGGCCCATGAATCGAGCACTGCCCTTTTCAGGTTGATCCGTAGTGCAATCTTAGAGATGATCCACCTGTGCAAATAACCTTTCCTTAATTAAGTCCATTAGAAATCAAAAGCACAAACAAGACATTCAATCCTAATATCATTTTTTAGAAAACATTCCTTTATTCCCATGGCAACTTATCATCACAAACCCCTGCCATGAATTTACCATTAATCACAAGCACTTGGAATAATCATCTAAACCACAATCCAACAATTAGTTGAATGTAAAAGTATTTAGCGTGTTGTTCAATCAACCAACAAAACAATGGTATCCTTTTCCAAACATTGCAAAAATAGTCGTGATTAGCTTTCCATCGCATATTTGCTCTCCCCCTTGGGATCTAAGAGTGATACTATAAAATTTACTTAACACTCCCTTCCTTTGGCTAAGGCGTATGATGAGGTCTCCTACAGCTGTACGAGATGTAAGTCTTACCATTTCAATGTGAGATAATCAATCTGGCAAGAGCATTTATGCCTCCTCTCTAAGTGACATTTATCATTTAGCTTTTCCCTAGCGCAATACTATGCATAATTTTAACTTGGCTTTACCTTTGTTTCTCCTAAGGCAAAGAATGCGAGACAAATTTGTAACAATTATAAGCTCTCATATGAAGTAAGACTATCTTTCAATGTAAAATAATTCCCGAATTATTGTGCAAGTTCTAATCAATTCATGGTTTGGAAGCACAATGTAAACTCTTCAACCGTTATTTAATGCGAAACCTTCATAGGATGGATGCAAGACTTTTTTATGCAAGATCTTTTCATGTACCATTGATGTATGTTCATATAATCTTTCCCATGCATATACCATCTATGTGCATAACCCTCAAGGTAACCTTGCGAACTTTAAACAATATTGTTTTAAGTAAAGACTAATCGAAGTCTTATCTATGCTTAATACTTTATTAGTGAGAGCAAAGAACTTGGACCTGAGTAGCGAGAGGTGGGGTATTTCTCGTAGTTGTTGAGAAATAGACAAATGATGTATGCTCCAAGAAGAGCTGTCCTAAATCCCATATGCACAGTGAGGAGAGTGGAACAACTCAAAGTCTATAAAGCATTGTACTTGACTATGAAATGAATACAATGTCATGATGCTTTGTACTTTCAGTTAAGTGTCTTGTCATTGTCAATTCTACACAAGATTGTGTTTATGAGTCCAAGCTAGTCTATCTTGGAACCTAATTCACTTGTGTAACATTTTGTCTCTACTTGTCCATGTCATTATGAACTTGGTCTTCATATTTGATCCACCATAGCTTGTGTCATGCTCTAGATCCATATCCTTTAACATGGTATCAGAGCCCAGTCGGGCATGGCTTAGATTATCTCCATCTCTTCCCAGCTCAGATTGAGTGTTGGATTTCATCCTCAACTTCATTTGCAATTCTACCTTCAATAAAGCTTCCATGGCAACCATAGCCAACAGTACCCTATCATCTTGAAGCTTTTATATCTCTCTCCACATGCCAAATTTCTCTAGACTTCCTTCTAGAGAAGTGTTTCTCTGCTTCCAGAGCTCCTCCCTTGCACCTCAGTCATTGACATCGAGTCACTATTGCCTCAGCATTGCCTATCTGTGTCTGTGGACAGTAGCACCCACCTGACTTGGAGGAGTTGTATCTCCACATAGAGGCCATAACTCTCCAAGGTCTCTTCTAGGAAAACCTTCGTGAACTCCACGTGATTCTAGTTGGCACATAACAGTCAGACATTGGCCCCCCAACCACCTAGCATTGTGAAAATTGGACGACGACGTCTGATCTACACCTGGTTCCGTTCGAGCAGTCTATTCTCCTTCCATGCAGCGTGATTTCTATCGTGATCATAGGGCTTCTATAGATCTTGAAGAGAGCTACATTTTCATTTAAAAAAATTTGGAAATGATCCACTGTAGCTCATGAAATCAGTAAAAAACCAAACCTCTGTCTAAACCCTAATCCAAGAAACCATAGCCAAAGCTTCAAAATTTGACATTCTTCATAGGTTCTTCTCATTGAAGTCATCAATAGTGATTTTAATCACTGAGAAATACTCTTTGTGTTCATTACTATTCTGGAAGTGCCCAAGCAAGCTCAGAAGCCATCTAGGAAGTTTGTGAGAGAGAAAGCAGATCAAGTACCGGCTAGTATCCATTAACACTCAACTAGTGTCAATTTGACACTGATTTTCTTGTGCCTCTCGACACATTAAAATACAAGCTTTTGCTGGTTAATTGAATTTTAGCAACATGGCAGAGCCTTAGCAAATAGCTAAATTCAATGGTGAAGGATTTCATGCATGGAAGGAGAAGACCATGTATCACCTGATGCAAAAGGACTTGTGGGACTTGTTTGAAGATGATGCAGATAGCAAGGGGGAAGATGATGAAGACAGGTTCTTTCAAGAAGACCAACTCAAAACCAAAGAATGGAAGAAAATGAATAACAAGGAACTAGGCATCATTGCCTGGGGACTAAGTGATGATGTACTAAATCATATATTTGGCATTAGAAATGCTAGAACTGCTTGGGAGGAAACTTGACAGAATGTTTGGTACCCAAGCAAAGAACTCAAAGGTAAAACTCCTCATGTAGTTTTATAAACTAGATATCAAAGACAGTGCTTCTATGACCACGCACATTAACAAGTTCAAGAGCCTAAAAACCCAACTTGCAACTCTTAAGAAGAATATTGATGAAGATGAAGCAATAACCGTACTACTTGCAAGTGTAAACAATGATCCATATGAGAACCTTGTGTCCACTCTAAGTAATGTTCCGAGTCTCCCACTCAAAGATATTGAGCACTCACTGCTTGATGGAGAAAGCAAATTTAAAAGCAAAGATGTAAAAGAGACCAGCTCAAGGGAAAACCTCTTATACACTAGAGGAGCTACTGGACCCAAAGGAAGAGGTCGAGGATTCAACATCGACAACAGAAGTCGTATGACATGTCATTATTGTGGTAAAACTGGCCATATTGTCAGTGAATGCTTTCACAAGAAAAGAGCACAGCAGATGCAGAATGACCATCACCAAAGTCAATTTATGAATGAAGAAGAAGAAAAAGATACTTCCGCTACCATCAACAACTCTGGTAGATTGTTCTAAGGAATTTGTTCCCATAGTGGATCTCTATGTTTCCCTTAGTGGATTTGATTTGTAAAACCTTGGCCAAAGATGTAAAGTCTCAAGCTTTAACTTGACTAGGCTGCCTATGAGCTAGTCTTCTGGGCCATGTTATCATGAAGGGGGGGCAAAAGCCAGCAACAAGTGTAGGGACTCATCATTTGAGGGGGGGTGTTGAGAAATAGACAAATGATGTATGCTCCAAGAAGAGCTGTCACGAATCCCATATGCACAGTGAGGAGAGTGGAGCAACTCAAAGTCTATAAAGCATTGTACTTGACTATGAAATGAATACAATGTCATGATGCTTTGTACTTCCAGTTAAGTGTCTTGTCATTGTCAATTCTACACAAGATTGTGTTTATGAGTCCAAGCTAATCTAAGTTGGAACCTAATTCACTTGTGTAACAGTTTGTCTCTACTTGTCCATGTCATTATGAACTTGGTCTTCATCTTTGATCCACCATAGCTTGTGTCATGCTCTAGATCCGCATCCTTTAATAGTAGTTCCATCAGTTCTTGTCACACCTGCACTTGAGTTTGTTGCAACTCCGCAATGCCAAAGCTACATCTTCTTTGGGCCATGGCAATACGTGGCTCTTCAACGGACCGCCTCGATTGGCTTGATAGGCTTTCGTTTAAATAGAGCAAGCCCTCATGTGGGACCAGGGAGATTCCTCTCTCTCTCTCTCTCTCTCTCTCTCTCTCTCTCTCTCTCTCTCTCTCTCTCTCTCTCTCTCTCTCACTCTCTCTCCCTCTTTGGCCATTAGCATCCCAATGCCTCTTTTATCTTCCCTGCAATGGGGGGGAGGGAGTAAGCTTGCAGAGAAGAGGGAAAGAGAAGATGCATGTGACCACCCTCTAAGGAGGGGAAAGGAAAGAAAAACCTTGGAATATTCCTTCTCTCTCTCTCTCTCTCTCTCTCTCTCTCTCTCTCTCTCTCTCTCTCTCTCTCTCTCTCTCTCTCTCTCTCTCTCTCTCTCACTACAAGATATAGACTTTATAGCGACGTTTAAAGCGATGAAAATACAAACAATAAAATTTGCCCCCGTCGTCGCAAAAAGTGTCGTTATTGACGACGCCATAGAATCGTCGCTATATGCGTCGCATATAGCGACGCATATATATGCGTCACAAATGCAATGCATATAGCGACGGTTACAGAGAATTTGCGATGCTCATAGGGATGCCAATAGCGACGCGAGCAGTAAATTTGCGACGCAAATAGTGACGGTAACAGAGAAAAAAAAATTTGTGGCAGGGCAGTATAGCACTGTGTGTTGTATGAGAGCCATACAAAATAGTTTCTGCACTGCTGCATACAAAGCATTTGCAAAAAAAAAAGAATGTATACTGAAATCATAAAACTGATACATGAAATAAATACATGATCGCATAAAATGCGATTGGTACAATCATGAAACGATATCACTAATACATAGAAAATGTCTACATAGATCAGGCGACTAAAAACTAAAGGTGTGTGAGCTCTAAGGATCCAAGGGCGAGCTACAAATCCTCATCCCCCGAAAGCTCGTCCCGCTGCAAAGGAGCATCAAACAGATTCTGTAGAAAAAGAAACAACATATCAATCCACCATACAATAATGCATTCAAATATCTCATGGTAACTACGGACAAGAAAGATGAGTGACTTACAGGGCCGCCGCGTCTATACAATCGGTCGATCAATGCCCTGAGACCGTGCCTCTCTGCATATCGAGTCTCAAGGCCTTGCGGATCGCGATTTGTAACAGAGTGCTGCAAAGAAAACAAAATGCTAACTGTTAGAAACATGATTGTCAGTACAAAGAATATCTTAAAAAAGCAAATAAGCAAAACAAAAGAGAAACTTACAAAGTCCTCCAAATATGTCCTGTGGCCGCCACTCCCAAGATGATGCACCGATCCGGCCTCGATTCGTGCCCTCGCCGCCTCCCGCTGTTGACTCCAAAGTCCTGGCGAATTTGTAGCCTCCTCCCTCAGTCGGTGCCAGTCGTCTGCATCTAACCACTCGGGCTTTGGAGCCCCACTCTTGATTGCCTTGCGTGCGTCGGATCGTCTATGTGACATGTATGCACGCATGCAATCCATCATCCAGCCCGTAGAGAATCTATCTACTGCGGCTGGCACTGGGAACTCCTCGTGCAAGGATGCTACTATCTAGTCCTTGCTCCCCTCCGGTATGTTCTTCCAATGATCCAAGACGTTGTGCCGAAAAACTTGTTGGCACAACTCCCTCATGCGAGCCATCACCCTCCTCCCCTCATCATTCATGATGATGGCTCCTGATCTACTATCCACTAGGTATCCATAACCCCTAGGAGTCTGCCTAAGATGGGCCCTCTCCCATCTCCGTCCACGCTCCTGGGCATATCCAGGAGACCCCTGTACATCCGGTGTACCGACGGGGGTACCCTCTCCCGGAGTGCCACTCAAAGGGGTGCCACCAAAAGGAGTGCCACCAAAAGGCATGCCATCTGCCGATGGCTGCGCAAAAGCCGGAGTAACTGGAGTGGACGTCCCCACAGGTGTGACAAATCCTGGAGGTGACGCAGCTCTAGTTGAACGACGAGACAGAGACACCACGTCTGTGTCTCCACAGCAGCACCCCCCTGATCCTCCTGCAGTCACAGTCCCTCCCTCTGGCCCAAGTCGCGAGCGTTGAGATCGTCTACTCAAAGCTGAAGCATCTGATCGCGCTGAAGCTGATCTAATAGAGCGCCCTGACGAAGAACGAGACAGCTCCTAGTCTGCCATCTCTCTGAATCTCGCGAGCTGATCTAGAGACATGCATGCCATCATGTCCTGAAACTCCTCATCGCTCATCCTCGACTCATCCTGAAAATGTCGATACCTGCACAGATAAAAAATGATGTTAGAATAATCAATTTAAACTATACAAAGCACATTAATATAAATCATTTTTGAAAAATCTCTCTTAAAATGCATATCTTATCTACCTTTATGGAAGATCTAAACAACGAATTGAGTAATACAATTCTCCAAGAATGAAGTATTCTATGGTCCCATGTTAATCTCCTGACACAACTCTGCATACACTGGAAGGTCGATAGACATGTCACCACAAAATAACGAGTCTGCCTCGTTCTCAAAAAATTCTACGGCTTCTGTATTTCCATCATTGTTAGCCGATGCGAGCTCCAAGCTTGCGGTGGCCTCCACCCCTTGTAATATCGACCCCTCTATTTGCATATTTTCTTCATCTATGCCTGGAACATCGCTTTGATCATATACTCTCGCACCTCAAGGAGTTGAGGGTATAACATACCACCATCGAGGTTGTCGGGGGTTTGGATGGAAGATTACCTGTTCACAAACACTTACAAAGCGAGTTCAAACCATTGTGACATAAACCATGTCGTATTACAATTAGCAAGCAAATGACTATTTGCCCCTTTTCACAATGGGCCGGCAACACAAAGGTGTCACGCAAATCCGTCCATTTTTTTTCGGAATCTATTTCGAGAAATCCAGATGGACCTCGTCGAACTGTTGCTCCAGCTCCTCCAAGTACCACTTTGAACCATTGCACATCGAATAGTATCATGGAGAAGCTACGGTAATCCACCGTAATAATACTTTGCAAGTTCCCAAAATACTCCATCTCATCCACAACCGTGTTCGGATCCGTTGCCAACCATTTCCAACCACCACATCTCCAGTCAGCCTATCAGTGTCCATAGCATTTCATTGTCTGGTTCCACCGTTGGTAGCCATTGTGAGATATGCACTAACGCCTCTGACACCAACCAACCTTCCGCCATGCTACCTTCTGGACGAGCTCGTTGTCGCACAAAGCCTTTCAAGGTTTTCATGAAGCGCTCCAAGAAGAACATCCATCGCGTATGGACAGGTCCAGCAATCTCCACTTCATCCACAAGATGCACAAGAAGGTGAACTTGTATCGTGAGCATGCTAGTGGGCAGGTATTTCTCAAAGAGACAGACCGTCTCAACTACTCCCCGCCTTGCGGATTCAATAGAGGACGTCTTAATCTCTTTCTGTGAGATCCATTGCACCAAAGTCGACAACTTGTAAATGGCCCCGCGAATTTCTGGAGTAAGGCATCCCGCGATCGCGATCGGTAGGACAAACTGCCACAAATGAGAAAGCATTAAGAATAATGGTCACTTTTCAAATTTCAAAATATCCACGCTAATTAAAATCCATTCTGTTTACAAACCTGACATATCTTATGCCAATCATGGGATTTTAGCCCAGACATTTGGTCATTTAGAAAATGTGGACCTGAGAGAACGCATCATACCCGTCGGAGTGCGGATAGACTTGATTACTGTTACAATGCGCTCTTCTTTGGTAGACAAAACCCAGGGAGTGCGAGGAAGCTGCACTCCCCCTTCAGCACTCGACTGTGGCCAAAGCGCCTCCATCTTACCTACCTCCTTTAAATCCATTCGTGACCCTATAGTGTCTCTCTTTCCTGTGATGTGGTCCCATAGCAAGCTGCCCCACATTTTTGAAAATATGCATGGGATCCAACAAGTGGTTGACCTGTAAGTGGGTCCAATATGGCAACTCGTAGAAAACTGAGAACCGTCGCATTCCATTTGGATGTGATTCCGAGTTTACCATTTTCAGCTCATACCAGCTTGCAGCGTTCATACGTGCTGGAGGTCGTCCAAGAAAACCTTCCCTGAGTTCATGATCCTCCGACAAGAAAGCGGCGTGTCCTTGATATACCATCTTCTTCATGGTTCGTGACCTTCGGGAGTCTAACTGTGGCCCACACAATGGACATGCATGATAACCTGAGGTAACCAGACCTGTAAGGCGATCCACGACCTAGTGAATACTTGATTGAATGAAATAAAATATAGATATTACCAGCGAGAACAAAGGTCTACTCACCTGAGCACTCTCCCAATCCCGGAAAGTCATGCATCGTCCACATGAGAATGGCTCGAATGTTGGTTGATCGCCGACCATTGCACCTGCTCATATCTTGCACTGTGACCCCCCTCCTCCCACAAAATCTTAAGCTCATCGACTAATGGACGAAGATACACGTCCATATTTTTTACTTTGTAGCGGCCCGGGATGAGCAAGCTAAGGATGAGATGTCCTTTCTTCGTAGAAAGCCATGGAGGGATGTTGTAGTTGACAAGCACTATAGGCCACACACTATAAGAAGTCGAGCGCAGACCGAATGGGTTCACACCATCCATGGCAAGACCGAGCCGAAGATTCCTTGGCTCTCGCGCAAAGCCTGGGAAGGTAGAGTCAATGTGGCTCCATGCGCGCGAATCTGCTGATATTCGTTGAACTCCATCGGTGGACCTATTCTGCACATGCCACATTGTCAAGCTTGCCATGGCAAACATGCGAAACATGTGGTTTATGCAGGGGATGAGCGGAAAGTGTCTGAGAACTTTTTGAGGGATGGTTTGCCCTTGCAAGTCCTGTCGATACCTGTGAGCACCACACTTTGGACATGTCTCCATAGTCTCATATTCATCTCGAAACAATATGCAGTCATTGATACATGCATGGATGTTATTGTAGTCCATGCCAAGCTTTCGTAAGACATGTTGTGCATCATCACGAGACTCAGGCATGGTATTTGTAGGTGGCAATATATGATATTTCAATAACCTGAAAAAAAATCATAAAACACCTTGAAAAAACACAAATGTTTGCAGAGATATTCCACAAAAAAAAATCAATGAAGCATGTGTGCAAGGTACCTGAATAACTTAGTCACACTCGTATCGCTCCAACCGTATTTTGCTTGCACACTTAAGAGTGCAAGCAATGTCTTCAACCGAGATACTCGGCACCCATCATATAATGGTATGGATGCTTCCTCTCTAAGCGGGTCAGATGTCTCAACATCCATGGGAATCAATGCATCGATCATTGCCTCCATCTCAGGCTCCAAGATTGTAGGCAGGTCGGGAAGGTTGTCTGTCTCCTCTGGCATTGACGGTATAGATGGGCCTTGCGAGTGGTCGATTGGCTCCTGCAATCCATCCATCGCACGTCCACGAACTCTTCTAATTGGCCGCAAAGGGTGCACTCCCCCTTGGGTCGAGACATCACCTCCCTGGATAGAAAATTTGCCAACAAGACCCAATCTTATTGTGTATGGTTTTCAATTAGCTTGAGAGTACAATGCATGAAAAATGCTAACTTCAAATTACCGTTTGCTGAAAATCCGCAATCGTCTGATCAATGATCTCAGATTGAAACTCGCCAAATCGTCGTACGTGTTCTATAGACAATCAGCGTTTTCGTCTAATTGCCAACTTGCATTGAGAGCAAGGACATGGGACACGCTGATTAAGATACGTCTCGCGGTCTTGAACAATAAGACCTTCTTCGTTTTCCATCTTATCTACATTACAGCAAACGAGGCTTAAATGGATAGCTTTATGGAGATGTATGTCAAGTTGCAAGTTGACCATAAATCTTGCATTGTATATAGTAGTTGAGAGATTTTCCGATGTTATATCTCGGCCTTGTATCATGCTCAAGGATTTGTTTGTCTCGGTAGATAATTATCTCGGCTTTGAGTATAAGTAATCCATTTTAAAATTAATGCGCGTCATCTATGAGATTTTATAACTATAGTAATAAAATTTATTTCAATCAATTCTACTCATAGTCATAAGACCTGAGAGAAATTATCCTATACTCAATTTAAGGGTTTCTTCTTCTATAACAATACTTTTGGGTTCATTTTGATGAAGTACCTTAATGACCATTAGCTAGGGTATCATTTTCTTTTAGTCCTTTCGTTGACTAGTTGGCATGATTTCTAATTTGGCATGCCTATAAAGTTAATACAAAAACAATGAATTATGCATATCACAATTAGATCCCCTACTTGGACTTCATGAAGGAATTGACCATTTTTAAGCCATCTTAAAGAGTTACCAATGTACGTGGCCCATGGCAAAGCACATTGCATACCATTATCAATAAGTCTATTATCTTAAATTTCCTTCCCCTCCCTCTCCCTCTCTTTCTCTCCCTCTCTTGCCCTCTCTCTCCCTCTCCCTCTCTTTCTCTCTTTCTCTCTTTCTCTCACCCTCTCCCTCTCCCTCTCATTCTCTTTCTCTCCCTCTCTCATTTCCTTCCCCTCCCTCTCCCTCTCCCTCTCTTTCTCTTTTTCTCCCTCTCCCTCTCTATCTCTCTTTCTATCTCATTTCCTAAACAAGCAAAAAATAAAGTGATTTAAACATCCTCCAAGCAAAAGGGAGAGGGAGAGATACAATGCACTCTCCCTCTCTTTCTCTTTCTATCCCTCTCTCATTTCCTTCCCCTCCCTCTCCCTCTCGCTCTCTTTCTCTCTCATTTCCTCTCCTAAACAAGCAAAAAATAAATTGATTTAAACATTAAACAAGCAAAAGGGAGAGGGAGAGAGAGAATGCACTCTCCCTCCTTCTCCCTCTCTTTCTCTTTCTCTCCCTCTCTCATTTCCTCCCCCTCCCTCTCCCTCTCCCTCTATTTCTCTTTCTCTTTCTCTTTCTCTTTCTCTTTCTCTCCCTCTCCCTCTCTTTCTCTCTTACTCTCTCATTTCCTTCCCCTCCCTCTCCCTCTCTCCTAAACAAGCAAAAAAGAAAGTGATTCAAACAACAAACAACCAAACCCGTCGTGAGAGAGAGAATGCACACTCTCTCTCTCACCCTCTCCCTCTCCCTCTCGTTCTCTTTCTCTCCCTCTCTCATTTCCTTCCCCTCCCTCTTCCTCTCCCTCTCTTTCTCTTTTTCTCCCTCTCCCTCTCTATCTCTCTTTCTCTCTCATTTCCTAAACAAGCAAAAAATAAAGTGATTTAAACATCCTCCAAGCAAAAGGGAGAGGGAGAGATACAATGCACTCTCCCTCTCTTTCTCTTTCTATCCCTCTCTCATTTCCTTCCCCTCCCTCTCCCTCTCGCTCTCTTTCTCTCTCATTTCCTCTCCTAAACAAGCAAAAAATAAAGTGATTTAAACATTAAACAAGCAAAAGGGAGAGGGAGAGAGAGAATGCACTCTCCCTCCTTCTCCTTCTCCCTCTCTTTCTCTTTCTCTCCCTCTCTCATTTCCTCCCCCTCCCTCTCCCTCTATTTCTCTTTCTCTTTCTCTTTCTCTCCCTCTCCCTCTCCCTCTCCCTCTCTTTCTCTCTTACTCTCTCGTTTCCTCTCCTAAACAAGCAAAAAAGAAAGTAATTTAAACATTAAACAAGCAAAAGGGAGAGAGAGAGAGAGAATGCACTCTCCCTCTCTTTCTCTTTCTCTTTCTCTCCCTCTCCCTCTCTTTCTCTCCCTCTCTCTCTCTCTCCCTTTCCTTCTCTTTCACTTCCTCTCCTAAACAAGCAAAAGAGAACGATTTAAACCTTCAACAAGCAAAAGAAAGAGAGAGGGAGACTCATCAATGAGATATGGCGAGCGTGGGGCGGCTTCTCTTTGCAATGAGGGCTTCTCCTCTCCTTCGCGAACAACGGTGGTGGCGGCGGCGGCGGCAGCAGCAGCAAGTCTTCTTCCTCTTCTTCTCTCACAAAGCTTTCGCTCTCTCCCTCGCTCTCGCTCTCAAAAGTCGAAGCAAAAGAAATGAAAACGGCGCTCGGGTTTCGGCCGCGTTTTTTTTCCTGTGGCAAATAGCGACGCCAATAGCGATGCCGATATCCGCCGTCGCTAATCGGCGTCGCTAATTGCCCAATTCCTTGTAGTGTCTCTCTCTCTCTCTCTCTCTCTCTCTCTCTCTCTCTCTCTCTCTTCGTGGGGTGGTGTTCGCCACCTCTTGCCGTTTGTTTGGTGGCGGGTGGACTGGTCAAGAACTAGGGGGGGTGGTAGGCCACGTGGCCTCCCCCTCAACAGCATCGTCGTCATCGTCATCGTCTTCCTCTTCTTCCTTGTCATCATCATCCCCTCCTCGTCGTCGTCGTCATCATCTACTCCTTCATCCTCCCCCTTGCCACTTGTTCGGCGACAACGAGGGGGAGGGAGGGTAATTAAAAAAATT
The DNA here is from genome assembly GCF_053477565.2 of Lygodium microphyllum. NCBI lineage: Eukaryota > Viridiplantae > Streptophyta > Polypodiopsida > Schizaeales > Lygodiaceae > Lygodium > Lygodium microphyllum. The sequence goes on along the minus strand of NC_141150.1, from coordinate 136,858,304 downwards.
CAATCTACTTTAATTAAAAAGGGGGGTTCATATGCGGGTATATTACAACTAGGTCATATGGGAAAATACAACTTATTTGCAACGTTTATAAGTATAAATGTGTAGAAATCAAGTTATTAAAAAGTAAGATTAGAATACAAATAGAAAAGGTCTCTTGGCTTATGTTTCTCAAAAAGATGAAAGATGATGATTGAGCACTCACTCTTGAGGAGATTGAAACAGCAACCTACTAGTGATATCGCGCCTTGCAAGAGATACATCCCCTAATATGCTTGTTTTTTAGTATCTTTGTCTACTGTATACTAGTTTATATAAAAACATGCAAATTAGATTACCAAATTGGCTATTTAAGCTTCTATTGGATTTTCACATAATAGTGGATTGTGTGATTACACTCTTCTTCATGAGCTCTTCGCTAAGTGTGGAACTACCATGAAGCACATGTTCCTGGTAGCCATGGCGACAAGCAAGGGATCCTTCTCATGTGTAAGTGACTGAGATAACAACCGTGCATGACTTATGACACCTACAATAATGTAGGATGTGGATTTCAATTCTACTAATAGTACTATCATATTTGATTTTGCTAGTACCATTTCATGCCCTTCTTTTTGCATTGCAAGTGTTACTTGTCTTATGGTGTCTTCTCTTAAATGCATTGGCTTATAAAACTAGTAAACTTGTGAACTTATAAAGTTACAAACTTATCAATGAATACCATGTAGCATTTTCTTAATAAAGAAATTGTTACTTCCACTACTGTTTTCTTCTAAATTTGTGACTTGAACCATATGATGTCCGAATGCTTCATTGTAACACACACATATAATGCATATATCATATTTTTTTCTCAAAATCTATTACAAAAGGCATAGGAAGAGCATGGAGAGACTAACATGGAGGAGGTGGCTCATCATAGGAGGCTAAGGGCAAGAGGATAGAGGAGGCGTATTGCAATGGAGAGGGACATAGGATTGTAGTGATGATAGTAGTGATGGATTTGATAGTGAACATGATGGAGTCACACACCCCTATAACAAGGCATGCACCACATAACTTCTTTATCACTTAAACATGATACATGTGATACATACTTCGATGCTAAACGATGGAGTTGGCTTCACTATGTGCAATGTATATGCAACATTCAATAGTGATGTCGTTTGCATCATATAAATGATTAAAAGTCACATCAGTATGTATGGACCCTTTCTATAGTAATATACCATTATGCTAGTATTGATGACCATTTTGCCTCGCATGCATGCATGGTATGTTAGGAGGACACCATCACCTCCTTCTAGGTTTTGTATCACCTCTTCCCAAGCTCTTACTACTATTTACAATGTGTCATGCCAACGCACGCACTCGCACGCACGCGTGCACACACACACACACACACACACAGCCGTGAATTGGTAACATCCTTGCTACTAGCCTCGCAAGCATCATTGTTTGTTATTAACATTAACCATTGATAGTCATCAATTGATTATTTGGAGGACATGCCTATGTTGTTTCATGGCAAATATTTGAAGGGAAGGCACCTCGCTTGTGGGCATTTGGGTGTGAGTCTAATATAAATAAAATTATTTGGAGGAGGCTTGAGTATTTTTTTCATGAGATTCATGTGTTGCTAGGAAACTAGAGGAGATTGCTGGTTCCCTAAGCCACCACAACAATCATCATACATCATTATGGAATGGAATATGGAATTATGAATCATCGATGGATGTATCTAATTTTAAATGCTTGATGTGTTAGGACAATGCTAAGAAATGGCTACCACCCCACAAAACCTCTTGGAGGAGTTGGAAGAGTATCCACCCCCAACCTCTTGGAGAACTTGGAAGAGTAGAATGAATGTTTGGCAAGCCACCCCCAACTAAATTGAATCTATTTCTCTAGAAGATAGTAACCACAAAGTTACTCATGATGGATAAAATCTCTAAATATAAGAGAGTCTTTGCTTTATGTCCTTTGTGCTATAAGTAGATAGAGACCATCACACATTTGTTTTGGTCTTGTCCAATTGCCAGGACTTTGTGGAGTGTAGGCCAAAAAAATGGGTCACTCTAGTGGGGCTAAATGCTAGGGTGTGCTTATGGTTTCATTTGGTGACAAATTCACATTAGATGAGGAAACACTCAAAATCTGGAACATTTTATGAGTTGTTATTTTGAAGCATTGACAACATCTTCTTTCAGAAAGTCAATATTGGAAAGTTAGACCTTCCAACATGTGTTTATGAAATAGTAGCATTGCTGAAGCACCTTAGGAAGGCAAGATCTATCTTTAAAGTAGCTTGAAAGCTTTTCTCTAGGGTATAGGTGTCAATAAGTTGATGGCTCTTGAAAGAATATTGCACCTACCCCCAATAAGAGTGCAAGGGGTAGTGGGAGGTCAACAGCCTTTGCCCTCTAATAATTGTAGGAAGTTGAAATGAAGCCTTGCTATTGGACAATAAGATCTTCTTCTTCTGCTCTTCTTTTGCCCCCTTATTGTCACAATACATGTTCTTGTTTTTTGAAGATTGCATGTGCATTTTTTAAGGAGTGGTATTAGCCATAGACTCCATTGCTTCTAGTAATATTTGTTCTCAATGCTTGTTAACCCGTTGCGAGGAGATTTGACACATCAAACACCTACATCTCGTTGCCATAGGGATGTTGAAGAGGTCACAACTTTCATGACAATTTGTTGACTCCCACGCCCTAGGAGCTAGCGTGTTTTGGGGAGGTAATAGATATTCCTTTATATCAATCCATTTCAAAGTATGAAAGGAAATGCTGAGAAATGCTATGGGCCTTGGGCAGACCTGAGAAAGAAAGCTAGCTAGCCTTAAGACAATAGGAAAGTTCCAAACGTCAAGAAGATCCTATTGCCAACCAGGACGGAGCGCGCGCCGGCCGTAATGTTCCAAATTTCACACAGATTCACAAGAGAAGAGACACGCTCATAAATATAACTCTATTAATTACAATGGCCGTCAGCTCTGGTAAGCCCATAGCTGCCTCGCCATTGACGTTGCATGTGCAGAAAGAAGAAGAAGAAGAAGATCAGTTCGAGTTGTTAATCTAAGCAACAATGGCCCCGACCACCAGCTTTTCACTGCTTCCTGCCAGCCCTGCGTCTGCACGCTCGCTTGATCATCGTGACAAGGACAAAGGAGTGAATGTACAAGTCTTAGTTCGATGCAGGTGGGAGTCATTTTCTCGTTGCTTTGGTGTTTCTTGTGTGTACTTGTTGTTTGTGTAGCTATGGCTAGAGGCAAGAAGCCTTCATAATGTGTGGCGTCGCTGAGAGAACAGGCCCTTGAACGAGGACGAGCTGCGATTCAACGCACCGGCGGTGCTCACCTGCAACGATCAACGGCGCGAGGTCTCTGTCAACTTGAACGTCGCCTCCAAGCAAATTGATCGCACCTTCACATTCGACAAGGCAAGTTATGGCTTTGAAATTAGGTCAATACCATGCATGATCATTGACCTTTGATGCTTCTTCCATTAGGTTTTTGGTCCCCAAGCACAGCAGAAGGATCTTTACGACCAAGCCATAAGGCCGATTGTGAATGAGGTGCTGGAAGGCTTCAATTGCACCATTTTCGCATACGGCCAGACAGGCACAGGGAAGACCTACACCATGGAAGGTGATAGTAGAAAAGCAAAGGCATGTATTTTTCTTTCAGTCAGTTGTCGGTGTTTGCTTTGATAAGGATACCGCGTTTGAGGGTGGTTCTCTTCTAGGTTTAGTTGATTGAACTTCACGTTGCTTGGTTTTATTTGCCTGTAGACTTGAGTACCATTAGTGAACTGACACCACGTTAGTAGAGCCATGGCCTAAACATGTGTGTGTGTGTGTGTGGATGCGTGTAGACTGGAGAAATGCCTATAGATGCTGGAGTCATCCCTCGCGCTGTGCAGCAAATAGTGGACACACTTGAAAGCCAGAGAACTGAATACAGCATGAAGGTTACCTTCTTAGAGCTCTACAATGAGGAGCTCACAGATTTACTAGCACCATCAGTAGCATCAGCAGAGCCAGATATAGTACCTTCCAGCTTTATGTCGCGCTCCATGTCATCCCCCTCCCTCCTGCAGGAGCAAGACAAGTCACGCAAACCCTTGACTCTGATGGAAGATGGCAAAGGTAGTGTCCTTGTACGGGGTTTGGAAGAAGAGGTGGTTTACAGTGCAGATGAAATATATAACCTCCTGGAGAGAGGCTCTGCCAAACGCCGAACTGCTGAAACACTGCTTAACAAACAGAGCAGGTTATAGGAGTCTTGAAGATTCTTTCATTAATGTGTTCATGTTTGCTTCCAGCTCTTTGGTGTTGTTTCAACAGTTGTCACTCCTGTTTTGCTTGATCCACAGCCGGTCTCATTCTATCTTTTCAATAACAATTCACATTAAAGAAGCCACTCCAGAGGGTGAAGAGCTGATAAAATGTGGCAAGTTGAACTTGGTTGACCTTGCAGGCTCTGAAAACATATCCCGCTCAGGTGCTCGAGATGTATGTGCTCTTTAAGCCTTCAAGCATGCATCCTTTCTGTGTCTGTACTGTCTTCTTGACACACCCCCACACAAGCAAACTCTTATTACTTGTTGGCAGGGTCGAGCACGTGAGGCAGGAGAGATAAACAAAAGCTTGCTCACACTTGGGCGTGTTATCACAGCTCTGGTAGAGCATTTAGGTCATGTACCTTACAGGTTCATCATCTCAGTTATCCACCCTAATTTCACATATTTGCTGAAATCAACCAGTTTTATACATTGCCCTAAATCATTTCTGTGTGAAACAGGGACAGCAAGCTCACAAGACTCTTAAGAGATTCACTTGGAGGTAAAACTAAGACATGCATAATTGCAACAGTATCACCCTCTGTACACTGTCTGGAAGAGACCCTTAGCACCCTTGACTATGCTCATCGTGCAAAGAATATAAAGAACAAACCAGAGGTATTGATCTTAGGTTTCCAGTTTAGATTTCAAATCATTTTTAAGGAAGCAAATGTTGACAAATTATACGTTTCTATGTGAAGATCAATCAAAAGATGATGAAGTCTGCTCTAATCAAGGATCTCTATGGTGAAATTGACAAGCTTAGAACAGGTATCTTTACAGTGTATGCTTCTAACCACTGTTTATGAACATATGACTAATAAGAACTTAAGCAGATAGGGATGGGCTGCGGTATAAGTGACTAGCATTATTTTTGTGTGCATCAACAGAGCTTTATGCTGCTCGAGAGAAGAATGGTGTATATCTTCCTCAGGACCGATATCTTCGGGAAGAAGCTGAGAGAAAGGTATACTTGTAAAAGTTCATGCTTTTAGTTTTAAAGTACACCTGCACACAACTTGAGGAGGAGGTTGCGTAGTCTTTTCTGTAAGAAATTATGCTAATTGAGTTTCACATTCTCACGGTTGTAGACTGTAGTTGTTCTAATCTCTCATTCTGGTGCTGAAAATTCCTGTTGATTGCGACATTTGTACGTATCTGCTCAGTCAATGTCAGAGAAAATAGAGCTCATGCAGTTGGAGCTGGAAGCCAAGACTAAGGTATTTGTCTCAAGTTGATGAAATTTGCACACTCATTGACATGAGCTCAACTTATATATGGAATTATGCACGTTCAGCATTTGGAGGATATGCAAGGAGCATTGAGTTTAGAGCGTTGCCAGAGTGCAGATGTGACTCTGAAACTTGAAAGCTATCAGGTAAGGAAAGAAATTGGTTATAGTTTTATGACCACAGGATTTAACAACACATGTAATGGTTAGAAATACAAATCAGAGCCTCAAAAGAGACCTTTAGTGTCGATTAGTTTTAATTTTTGATTGCCTCAAGCAGTTCATTAGTTCCAGGCTTTTGTCTATCATTCAGTTTGGCATTTGCATGCATTTGCAGAGGAAACTTGAACAAACATTGCAAGCTTTGGCTTCTGACAGAGAAAAGCTTAGAGAAGCACAGTATCTTGTTCGAGAACGAGACTTCATGATTTCAAAAATTCAGCAGTCAGGCATGGATTTTTAAGACGAGAGATTGAGGAATTCTGCAGTTTGCCTGCACATAGGTTGAATTGTACTTGTCTTTTCCTGCAGAGAATGCCCTTATGGAACAAGCAAAAAGTCTTCATTCTCAGTTTGCAAACAGCATAAATGATTTAGTACAACTTCACTCGAAAGTTGGTATGTATTTCATGAGTTACAATATACTATTTTCTTTTCCCAAGATAGAATATAGTGTTTTAAAATGGTGGTCTTTCCATAACAACAACTGATGTAAGTTCTCTCTTTCAAGACCGCAAAAACAAGTTGGAGTCGCACAATCTTAATGTAGTACATGCTTTGCACGGGGAGCTGGATCAGCAGTTGAGTGCATTACATAACTCAGTGGGTGTGTCTATTGCACAACAGCAACAGCAGCTCAATGGCATGGAAGAGTCCTTAAGGTCTTACTTGGCCACAAAAAATCAGGTTTTTGACACTTCCAAGATAGGCACCTGAGGATTTCTTAAGAAAGCTTTCTTTCTGATTCACGGTCTTCAACAATTCAATGCGCATGAACAGATGGCAGACCAAATGAAAGATAAAGTTTCGAGGTTGAAGGAAATGTTCAGTGCCAGACTCAAGCATCTTTATGACCTTGCTTGTTCTTATGGTGAAGATGCCAACATCACTTTTCAGAAGTTGAACACCAGTGTTTCTGCTCATGCATCTGCCATAGAGCAGGTGAGTGTGTGACAATGATGCTCCTGAAAACCTCCTCTTTACTTTGTTCTTATTAAATATGTCTGATTGACATCACAATGCCTTAGGATGTATTTTCATATTGCTGTCTCAATCATACCAGCTTCTATTGGCATCAGTATCAGAGGCAGAAGCATTGCTACAGGATGTGCTTATAAGTCTTTCTAAGCAGCAACAAGAAATAGCTTCTTTCACTTGCCAACATCAAGAGGTTACACCCTATGCTTCCACATGTAGCCCTTCATTACTCTCTACTTGAAAGTGGATTGTTCAACAAAGTCGCCAAAGCATGATGTCTTATTACCTGTTTATGCAAATCCTCTAGGTCGCTGAGCAAAGTGTTAATGCTGCAAGGTCATTTTCCAAAACACTAGTTGAGTTTTATGGATTGCTGCAAAGAAACACAACCGACATGCATAAAGATACGATAGATAGTTACCATGGGCTGCAGCAGAATCTCACTGAACTTGAAGCTACCTTTAAGGTAATTACTTCCTGAATAGTCAAAAGGGTGGCTAACTGTCTCACTTGCCCTTGGCACTTACCAAAATCACTATTATAGGAAAATTCCAAGCGTGAAGATGACATGTTGATTGAGAAGATTTGTGAATTGATAAGTGCTGCAACTGCTCGCAAAACTGAGAATGTAAGTTTTCTAATGTCTGTTGCTAATAACAGATGCCTTCTGTATTCTCTTCTGAGACACATGGTACGTGGTCTGGTAATGACATTCTTTGAATCACATATAGGTGACCTCAAAGTTGAAAGCTGTGCATGGTATGTTGTCCAAAAAGTCAGGCAGCTTTGAGCAATGTGTACTTGGGATACAGGATGCCACATCAATAGCAGAAAATCAGACACAAGCATACATAGAACAGTTAGAGAGATGTTATGATACACTGTCTGGCACGTTTGCATCTGAGCAGAAGCATCTCTGTAACACTCTGGACAACTGGTAAGGATTTTCTTCTTGCTTTCTCTATATAAGCCGATAAGCTTTACTGTGGCATTGTCTTGGCATTGGTTAATTTTACAAGTGTCCCACGTTTGCAGTAAAATTGCTGCAACATCAGCAGGACAATGTTGGAAATCTGCCCAAGAGACAATCCAACATTTGGGTAGAACCAACGAATGTGCCATCGATGTGATAATCAGGTACTATCCTTACCACAATCAAGTTGGTTGTAAAGCTGTTATTAGAGCTAGTTTCCTCAAGTCAAAAAGTGGACAATGATATCAGCCATCGCCATGTTTGGTGGGAACAGAGAAGCAACCAATGGCAATGCTGCTCTGCTTTCAGATTTTGAAAGATTAAATAGTTCTATTCACTCTGATCTGCATGCTGGCAACTCGGCTGTCATGGAGTCCATAGATTGTAAGGAAACAGATTTATCAATTTGCAACTCGTCCAATGGTCATTTAAAACCACACAGAGATGTGATTTTAATAGGATGGAACAACTGTGACGTGTGTGTATGTACTGTTTTGTAGCCTCCTTTCAAACTGATAGTGACGCAACAACAAGAATATTATCCATGGTAACATTCCAATCTCAGGCTCTAGCAGACCTCCAGAATTGCCACAAGGCAGGCACAGAAGAGATTCAAAGCCGAACAAATCGTTGCTTAAATGATGAGTACTTGGTAAGTTAACGACTCAAATTAATGCATTTGCACAGTGAAAAGCCCAATGACATGCTAACCCAATCCCTGCAGTAACCCCATCACGGCCCCAATGACATGCTAACCCAATCCCTGCAGTAACCCCATCACGGCACCGAGGATTACTTGATTAAGTCATGCAGTTAAAGGGTCTCCATGTGTGTGTATTGCAGGAGGACAAGCCGACCTGCACAACGCCTAGAAAGTGTGCAATTGATGTGCCCTGCAGGGACTCCATTGAAGCATTGCGTGCTCCTTCCATGGACGATCTCGCCCAAGAGTTCAGGGAATCAAACAGCCCTCCTCCCCCAACAACTGCTAACTCTTCTCTTGAGCATAGCCACCTCGACAGCCATAGAGCAGCACTCAAAGAAACCAAAGTCTTCAAAGACAACCGTGTGCCTCTTACCACTGTTAACTGAAACATTACCAAGAAAAAAGCTATAATGGTAATTAATGGCAATATAAGAAAGAAAAAGCCCGTAAATTTGCTCCGGCCTATCTATGTTCTGTTGCAACCATGGATCATAATGAGGGAAGATCACATAATTTACCAACGTAATCAACAAAAGATAACGCATATTCTAAAAAACAAGCCAAAAGATAATTCCGAGTTCAAAAGGTCATTCATTTCTCACTTAGCAGCATTTATCTATTTATCTTCTATCTTTTATCTTATTTAATACATTGTTAGCTATACCTGCTAATTGCGTGTTGCACGGTTTGCAGGATTGCAAAGCTCTTGAGATTATGTCTCACTTGTTTTGTGTTTTCTGGAGCAAAAAATAACACAACTGCTTTTCTTTGCTCATCAAAATAGGATGGACATTAAAGTGCAACAAACATTATGTCAAACAAACAATTGTGTGAAATACCAAAAATCTTGAGAGCTCTTTTCCTATACTAACTTCAATGTTAATAGGTCACACATTTCTAAGGAAACATTATTTGTCCTTGTCATTGACATGCATATAAAGCAACATATTGGAATTGAAATCACTCAAAAATGATATTGCAAAAATAAGTGATGCAATGGAAAAGTAGGCTTGAGTATTTGACATCATTTAAAATGCTAAAAGATAACACCAAATAGTTCAGATTAGTACATAATATATATCTTCTTATACCATCAAGCACTCATATGTGCACAAACATCGCCCAAGGATATGGTATCCTCTCAAGTGAACAAAAATATGCACTTTGTGTCCCCTCATGGATTTCCTTAAGACTTACATGATTATGCTCATTTTTGAAAGGATACATATTGAATTGCATTAGCTTATGCTTTATACATGATTGTAATAAAGAATCCCACTTATATGTTGTCCTACATATGATTAAAAACATAAATGGTTGTGCTATCCTTGACAATCATACCATGTCCTTAATAGTTTGTGACTTGAATATAATCGATCTTACTTGCACTTGGATAACAAGCATGATGAGTTGCCTTAGGTTTACATTTTTTTTGAATTTTGATCTCTATTAAAAGAGCAATAATTTACAAGCTCTAGAAGTTACCCCTTGGATTCATGTTCGTTAATAATAGTGGAAGTTTTAACATGATTCCTTCCTAAAGTACTTCCTATAGGATATTCCTCGTCAAAAGCTGTACTCATTTGAATCTCCTAGTTTTATGAGCAACACCATCTAGTCTCCCTCCCAAACACAATGGACTCACCTAAATGTGGGAATTCCAATTCTACTTCATAGTGAATGTATTGGAAGGTCACCCTAATAGTTTATGCCCATCTAAGATGGTCATTTCACGGCCAATTATAGATGAGAGTAGTTAACTGCACTTACTATTCTATCACACCTCTTGCTTTCCACCCATTCACCATGCAATCTCTAGCTATTCTAATTACTAGCATGTTGTGGTTAACATGTATATTCTTTCATTGCATTATTAACACTTGTTCCTTTAAAATAATATATATAATCAAACAAAGATGCATAAATAACGCTAGGCTTAACACTTGTCTGAGTTTATTATTATAATAATATTGTACAAATTTCCAATCCCATTGGCCAAAACAAAATTGCAAGTAATCTAGAATCTAGCCTTTGAGTTCCTTGGCTGGGTATTGCTAGAGAGACCTTATACCTTATCTTAGGCAATTGACAAGGCGATGAGCTAGTTGGTAATCCTTCTCAGGCTTGATAATCAACACTTTCGCTTCTTTAAGAGACATCACACTCAATTTGCCACATATCTCTTGCCTCAACATTGTGTGATTTTTCAAACAATGTGGCTTATGCCCAATAATCACACTATTTACCCTCATTGATGGATGTCCAATAATCACACTATTTACCCTCATTGTGGCTTATGCCCAATAATCACACTATTTACCCTCATTGATGGATGTCCTTCTCCAAGCCTAGATGGATACCTCAGGTGCATCAAATAAACTTATTAGTGGGTCTACTTGGTTGCATAAGCACATGAGAGTAGGTCAGCATAGAGAATAGTAACAACACAAACTTACACCTTAATATTAGCATACCACTAAAAGTTACCATGCACTCCTTCAAATAATGAGTCTTTCTTAATCATTACTTATCACAAGCAAATATTGTGAGCTTGGATTGTGATAAATTGGTTTTGAGGCATGGGGATTTGATCATCGACCAAGATCCATGTTCGGTGTTTCTCTACTTGGGGTTTATATCGACATCATTGCCTACATCTAGAGCAATGATGACAACAATGGTGGCATTTGAATAGCATTTTGGTGCCATGAGTAGTCAATAATTTTGTCTTGTTTTGGTGGTGTGATGAGATTTTAGACTCCTTATTCAGGTAGAGTTTTTACTAGGGAGAGTAGGTGATGAGTTTGGTGAGACAAAAGATGGTGGCTCCTTAATTCACTCTTTGTAGGAATATCCTTGTTTCCCTTTCATCTTGTAGAAACTCTTTGCAATGTGGATACTCTTTCTCTTGCATGTCTTGCTTGGAGTTGAGAGTGGGTTATGTGTTGTGGAGAGGGTTAATGGGGATGTGTTCCCTTCTCATCTTGTGGAAACTCTTCTCAATGTGGATTTACTTGCTGTTGTATCTCTTACTTGGAGTGGAGAGGGGGTTATGTGCTATGGAGAGGGTTAGGGGGGGGGGGGGGTAGGGAAGGAGGGTGGCATATGTATACTTTTCTTATAATTAGAGCCTTTTTACAATGCAAGTTCTCAGATGACTATGAAGCTTTTGTAATGCAAAAGTAGGCTAAACTCTTTTAGTATGCACTTAATCTTTTCACTTGCTTTGTTGATTGCCTAACAATGGTTGAGGAAAGCCACTTTCATGTTTTCTTTGATCAAAATCGATTTTCATTTGCTCTTGGTGATTGGCATGCCTCAAAGGGCTTTCTCCTTGGCATCGAAGTTTGTTTTTGGGCATCAAAATGGCTTGATTCAAGGCACCTTATGCCTTTTGTTTAATTTTATGGCAGTGTTTTTTGGCCTTGGCATCATATGTACAACACTTACATTCCAAATAAATTTGTTTTAATATATAATTTATATATTTAATTCTACGGTAAAAAATTTACTCTTAAGACTAGTTCATATGACACATTTTTTTGACCTACTTTTTAAGCATTTTAGTTACTCGATTCGATTGGTATTGTGTTTATAGTTGTAAGGGAAGAATTAGCATTATCTTGGATAGGAGAGAAATGGAAATATGGCATCTGCTCCCCCTTAAATAAATTAAGATGTCACATTTCAATAAGAATTGGGGGTATTCATTTATAAAGGAGGCTTCATCAATCCATGTGGCATTCTATTCTCTAGGTAGTCCTTCCATTACACCATGTGATATGAGATGTAGTATGAGATATGCCTAGTCATGGAGTCTAAGATCCTACTGGGTTGTATTTCAAATATTGCTTGATTGGGTGTTATAGTTTGTTTTGATGATCTAGGTGTTGATTAGGGTTAGGTAAATATGGCTTCAATAAGCTTACATGGAATATATGATAAATCTTTATATGGGATAGAAACTCTGACTTGTAAGCATGGGTGCCTAAATACTTAATAATCTTGTGAGGCCCACAATGTTGAGGACTCAGCTTCTTGTATTTTCCCAAGTAGTAGTGAAGTCTTCTTAGGTTGTACATGAAGAAAACCATATCATCCTCTTTGAAAACCCTTTTGGATCTCCTTGAATCAACATAGTGGTTCTAGTGACATATCTTGAATAATGGCCCTTGTTTACTTCCCTAGATCCTTCAACATTTCTTTAGAAGTCCCCACCTTAATGATAGGTTTGGTGAAGTTTAGACAAAATAAACATTCTTGGCCATGTAACACATTGAAAGGTGACATCTTTATGCTCTAGTGATAGGAGTCTTTATTGGGAAAATTCCACCAAGGTAAGGAATGCTTCCACCTATGCGATTCTCTTCCATAGTAAGCCCTAAGAATATTTTTAATCACTTGGTTTACTTGTTATAGTCTTGTTTATTTAAGGATGATAGGCAGTATATTGAAGCACAATTATATCCCTGTAACTTGGAATAGGGACTTTCAAAAGTTGGAGATGAAATTGGAGTCACAAGCATACTTTCCCCTTTGAGATAGGCCATGTTGAGTGTGGAAATGATTGGTTTTTGGGCTGATTTTTTGTTGTTTTTGTTGCTGAATGGTTGTTTTTGGTGGTTGATTGTTTGAGTTTGAAGATGTTTTGAAGTTTTTGGAGTGGTTTGAGTATGTTTGAAAGGGTTTATGTTGGTTTTTGATGAAATATGTTGTTCTGAAGAGTTCTGTAATTCTCTCTGTATGGTTCTGTAAGGCCTGATTTTCTTCTGTTTTGTTCTGTTTTGGTTCTGTTTTGGTAGTAGAGATGGTTGAATGGATGTTTTGAGAGATGATTGAAATGTGTTAAAAGGTTTATGAGAGATTGAATTGGTTTTGTTTTGGCTATTTTGATTTTTATGGGTTCTGTTGATCTTCTATAAAGTTCTGTAGCTTTGTAGTCCTGTTGCTCTGTTGTTCTGTGGTTTGTTCTTTTTGTTTCTATTGAGTGTTATGATGGATATATGGATGTTTTGGGAAGTGTTTTTGTCTTAGGAAAAGGATGAATGAAAGCTCTATCCAAGCTAATTGAAGTCAAGAAGTAACTGCTGAAGATTTACAGAAGATTTACAGAAGGTTACATAAGACAGTTACAAAAGATAGATCTCACAGGACACTATGATGTCTCTGGTGCCCCTTCACATCTAACATACCTTTTGGGAGGTGTATCCACGACCTAAGAAGGATTATTATGAGTGATTATGAGAGCATTGTAGTGAGGATATGATGTATTATTGATGGAGAGAGAGAGAGAGAGAGAGAGTCAGAGATAGTCAAATCTATCGAAATAGTGTAATTGTATATGAGAAATTGAGAGAGAGAACTATGAAGACATTGAAGATGAATACTATGTGATCGATTTCCATTCAAAGATGGTGTATTCATTTGTGTTCTTTGTTATATTGATGGATTTTGTGAAGATATTGAAGATTATGGTTGATTTTATCAAATCCGTGGGAGATATCTACTATGATGCTGCGTGAAGAATTGTTGTTTTCTTTGTTTTGATGATCAAAGGAATGAAATAAAAGCTTGTTGATGTTACAAGATAGATTTTCTTGCAAGAGAATTCCCTTTTCCTTGGTGTTCCTCTTAGGGCTCCATGTTTTTGGTGCGCAGCCGGGGAAACTTGCCATCAACAAGCACCAAAAGAGGCTGAAAATGAAGGAAATGGCATTGCCAAGGAGGGGAGAATTCAATGGATGTTTGTAAAGTTCCTTCTTCCACTGAAGAGTTGGAATTTCTCATAATCAAAGCCACTTTCCACAAGAAGTTCATCTCACAATGGCGGAAACATATCACCATCATGATGCATGCTCTATGTGGTGGACTGCTTCCTCTTCCTGTTGAAGCAGCAGAAACTTGCATCTTGGTGGCAAACTGTTTGGGAACAAACTGAAGAGCAGAAACAGAGAGAATGACCATCCATGGAAGATTTGGCATTCATTGAGAAGTTTCCAGACATCATCAAGTGGGAGATTGTGAAGAAGCTTCAGGAGTCTTGGTCTGTAGAGGTTCACGAAGACAAGAAGGAAAAGAGTTGGAATTTGTTCGTAGACGCTCAACAACAAGATATGTGGGATGCTTGGTGTTCTGACAATCTTTTGTTTGTCCAATTGGCAACCCACTGGAAGTTGGTAGACAGAGTGTTCTTTACAACATACACTGTTGAAACCATCAGAAGCTGCCATTACTATGATGATGGCACCACCACTATGCTTAGACGTATGCATTTTGACACCTTCAGAACCGAATACCTTCCTCTGGTGTAGTGGCATGAAAGCAGAATTCAGAGATGTTGAAAAGAAGGAAGTAGAGGAGATGTTGGCAAGAGAGTCCTCTAGAGACTAAAGCCTTCTTTTATCCCTCTGTGGAGCACTAACAACATAGTGAAGCCAACCCCCTGATGAATGATGCAATAAAGAGGCAAGCGTTAGAACGAGTCCAGAGGTACGTGAGAAGAGAGAAGGAAAAAATCAAAGCTGAGAACGTGCTAGCAGGAGAAGCCGCCTTTGACGCCCTTGCGGAACTCTTTACAGAAGTCCCAATGGCACATCAAGCCCTTCCTCCTCCTGCTGGAGGTCCACTTCCAAGCCAGATCCGTCCTAGAAATATTGATGACAGGCCAACGAATGTAGTCCTGTTGCCAATTTTTAAGGGAGAGTACAATGAAGACCCTGATCTTCATGTAGCAGAGTTTATGGTAGCATGTGTGGCTAACAATGCCAGAACCCCTAAGCATTGGTTAGCAATATTCCCCGCCACTTTCAAGGGCGCGGCGTTTCAGTGGTATGAGAGACAAGCAGTAGGAACTTTTGGCACATGGGATGACTAGAAGTTGGCCTTCCTCACTAAATTCAGGCGTGAAGGTTTTGAAGAGCGGATGCGAGAGTAATTTATGAATTTAAGTCAGTCCTCTAGAGAAAGAGTAGAATCTTATGTCTCACGAATGGAATCCATCCTGAAGAGATGGACTAACCATAATCTAGATGATGGCATTCAGAAGGGAGTGTTTCTCAGAGGATTACAACCAGAAGTCCGTAAGTTTGTGGAGCTGCAAAGACCAGCCACACTGCAAGCTGCAACAGAAGGTGCAAGACTGTACAATGAAGTGGAAGCTAGATTGGCGATGAATCCAGGAAGAGGAGTCCTACCTCCTCTGATGCCAAGAATAATGTACCCACCAAATGCAATCCCAGGGACCGTCCCCTACCCCTACCAACAGATGCCCCCAGTATCACAGTACAGTGCACCAAATTCACAGTGGCCACAATCAATGCCTCAAATGATGGTTCAACCACAACAACAATAGTCCCAAACAATTTCCCCAATGCCAAATCAGCAGCAATAGTGGAACCCTACCAACTGGAGCCAACAGCCAACAGTTCAAATAGGAGCTTTGAATCAGAATCAGAACAGAGACCCCTCTGCACTAGCCCAACCTGTTTATGCAATGATTACAGAGACTCCTCAAAACCCTACTGCCAGTGCCTTAGGAGGAGAAAGCTTGAAGGATTATTTATCCAACTCAGTTGCAAATATAAAAAAGGAGTTGATGGATGTGATTACAGAACAGCTATAGACACTGAAAGTGAATACCGCCAATATATCCACTTTTGCAGGAGCCGGAAGAGATGTGATGCAGTCAAATACTTGGTGTGGTAAGTGTCATCAAGTAGGCCATTTAGCCACTGAATGTACACGAAAACCAACCATTCCTGGAGCTTTCTGTTCCTACTGTTTGCGGAAGAACCATACAGAGGATATCTGCTTTCTGAAAGAGATGCATGAACGAAGACAGAAGGATGAAAATGCAAGATTCAACTTGCTGGAATCTAAAATGACAACACAGGATATTGGACCCAAGCCTAGAGAGTTTGGTCCTAATTTCGGTCCAAGGAGGTTTCCCTCTCAAAGTTACAGAGGACGACAGTCTGGCGGTGGTTAGAGATCTGAGGTAGAGTGTTACAGATGCGGAGAAAAGAGACACATTTCACCAAATTGTCCAAATCCCAGAAGGTTAGTGGATTACAAGCCCTTATGCAGTCGATGCAAAGGAGAAGGCCACACTGCAAAGGACTGTCCCAGTTCAGCCCCTGTAAATGCCAATGTCACTGATAGCCAATAGAAGGTACAAGAACCTGCTTCCAATTTGGTTGAGTTGAAAGTTGCCGCTGTGACGCGCACCAAGAAGAAGGAACTAGTGGTTCAGAATGGAAATGACTCTCCTGCCAAGACTGTGAAGTTCAACCTACCTACAGAGGGATAGAGCAGTACAGAACATACCAGTATAGTACATAACACTATAGTGCCACAGAAGGCAACAGAGACAGTCCTAGAGATAGGACCAGAGGCCCAAGAGATAGATGATACAGAAGCACTTCCAGAAACAGAAGAAGTGCCGATGTTGCAATTGTTAGAAGAAAAAGGAAAGATGAAAATGGGTGTAGTCCCATTCCCCAGCCGGCTGGAGAAGCCTGTGGATCCTATTAAAGATTATGACTTGGTCAAAGACCTAGATACTTTTAAACTAAACTTAACATTCCGACAGTTGCTGATGCTGTCTCCCAGCTGTCGAAAGAGATTCAAAAGCATCTTGACAAGAAGGCGTGGACTAAGGATCGCTCCTTCAACGGAGACCAAGACCAATAAGGCCCCGGAGCCTGTAAAGGAAGTAGATGTGGCTAACGGCTTCCTAGATCCGGGTACCCCAGAGACTGGTGTGTGGATAGAAGGCTGCTTTATTGCAAATGCACTGATTGATGGTGGCTCATCAGTGAACATTATGACGGATGTGACAATGAAGGATCTAGGCCTACAAGGTGTGCAACCAACCCAATGGCTCATCAGACTGGCGGATCAGAGCAGAATCAAGCCTTTGGGCATTCTCCCATATGTGAAGACTACAGTGGCTGGAAAAGATTATTGCCTAACCTATTTGATGGTGAAGCCAAACTCTTATGGTACATCCTACCCCATGTTACTGGGCAGACCATGGCTTTTTGAAGCCAAAGTAAGGACGGATTGGTTCAAAGGAACCTTGACCTTGGGTAGAGGACCCAATAAAGTGGTGCTGAAGCTATATGGTGCTCAAAAAGGACATGGATCCACCTCCTTGGAATTATCTTCTGACTCCCCCAATGAGGCTACAGATGGAACATCAGCAGAAGAAGATGCTGTCAAACAGATCCTTCCCGAGAAAACAGTGGCACATTCCCTAACAGTGGGTACTGTAAGCCAACTCCCAAAAGATGCAAAGCCATTATCAATGGGTGAATACTTTCTGCCTGAACTAGGAACGATTTCTGAAATCACTTCTGACAGTGAGATAGAAGCATGGATATACTGCTCTCCCTGTTACATGGCCATAGCAGAGCCAGAGGCAGAGGCAGAAGGCGAAGCAGAGGACCTGTTCTTCTCTTACAGAGCGCCTACAGAGGCAGAGCCGGAGTCTGAAGAAGATGATGATGCATCTGAAGAAGGAGACTTTGAAAGCGAGACAGAAGAAATCATTCCACCCACAGACGGCATAGATGAGGAGGGAGTTCCAGAAGCTTCAGAAGCAGAAGACTCCATGTTGTGGGACAGAATGGCAATGGTACCCTTTGGATTGGTAAATGGATCTTTCCATAGGCAAAGCCTATATAAGAAGTGGATCAAGCAAAATAAGCCGTCTTTTATCAGTGGTTCTTGTCGTACCCATCCACACTTGTCAAGAAAGGAGGATGATGATGCTCCTTGTCAACAAGTACCAGTCCCAAGGCCACAACAGAATTTCGAGAGTCCTGTTTTGTAACATTCCTGGATGCATCCTCTGAAGAGGAGTCCTCAAGCTCTAAGGTAATTAACATTCAAACCAAAACTGAGACAGCGCTGATCCCATTTTACCATTTCAAGGGGCAACCTAAGTCCTTACTGCAAGAAGACGTTGGGTCTAGTGGGACATTAGAAGAGGACATCACCCCCTTGAAGGAGTCGGATCTGTACACAGAAGCAGTCCATGGGACCTTCATCCATGAAGTAGAAGGTGAAAGGCAGTTAACCTTTGTGGATGTAGATGGCACTGAATGCCATTTGAAGGTGGGTAGCAGCCTACCAGAAGGGGAGTTGTCAACCTTGTACAACTTGTTGAAAGAGAATTTGGACGTGTTTGCATGGTCTTACAAAGACCTAAAGGGGATTGATCCCACAATATGTCAACATCATATTGATTTGGAGCCTGATGCCAAGTCAGTACGGCAATGACAGAGGCGAATGAATCCGAATTATTCCACATTGGTGAAAGCAGAGCTGCTGAAGCTTCTAGAAGCCGAGTTCATCTATCCAGTGGCAAATAGTGAATGGGTCTCACCCATCGTGGTAGTACCCAAGAAGAATGGAAAATTACGAATATGTGTGGATTTTCGCAAGTTGAATTCCAAGACCAAGAAGGATCACTTTCCTATCCTTTTCACAAACCAACTGTTAGACACAGTGGCAAGACATGAGCTTTATTCCCTTCTGGATGGATTCAGCTTGAGTGCTTGGCAATGGTGTTTGCCCCAGAGAAGTTTCGCCACTACCTAATGTCTACCCACTTTAAATTTTATGTGGATCATGAGGCCTTGTCCTTCCTGATGAACAAAGCAGACGTGAAAGGACGAATGATGAGATGGCTCCTATTCCAGGAGTTCGACTTTGAGGTAATTACCAAACCTGGTCGTTCCTATGTTCTGGCTGATCATCTGTCGTGTATCCCACATACTGTAGACGAGGAGCATGATGATCCAGACCTCCCTGATGCTTCCCTATTTCTGGTAGAAACTGTAACTCCCTAGTATGCAGACATCGCCAACCTGCTGGAAACCCAATAGTACCCTCCTGGCATCTCTAGTCGGGAAAGGAAGAAGCTTATGTTAGAATCAGCCCCCTACACCTTGTTAGGCGGTGCACTATAGAAGAAAGGCAAAGATAAAGTGCTTAGAAGATGTGTTGCAGGAGATGAGATTGGGATTGTTTTGAAGGCTTGCCATGACGAGCCGTATGGAGGCCACTTTGCAGGAGAAGCTACAGCCAGGAAAGCTCTACTAGCAGGTTACTGGTGGCCGACCCTTCACAAGGATGCATATGATTACTGTAAAAGATGTGATGCCTGTCAGCGAATGGGGAAACCCACCAAGACCAGTGCCATGCCACTACAACCTATTCTTCCTTTGAAGCCGTTCGAGAAGTGGGACATCGACTTCATTGGCCCAATTGATCCACCCACCAGAAGAAAACAGAACATATACATCTTGGTATGTACAGATTATGTCACAAAGTGGTGTGAAGATAAAGCCCTAAAGCGGGACGATGGTAACAGCGTGGCCCTGTTCATGTACGAGAATATCATCACCCGTTTCGGCTATCCCCTAGAGCTGGTAAGTGACAAAGGCACTCATTTCATTAATAAAGTCATGGAAGAGTTGACAGAGCTGTATAAGATCCGCCATCGCAAGTCCACTCCTTATTACCCCAGAGCCAACAGCCAAGTCGAAGTCACCAATCGCATCCTTTGCTCGATTCTGACAAGAACGATTGCCGCACATCGTCGTGATTGGGATGATCGACTTACAGAGGCCCTCTGGGTGTACAGAACCTCCCATAAAGCAGCTACAGGACAGACACCCTTCCAGCTGGTGTATGGTACAGAAGTTGTTTTCCCTGTTGAACTGGAATTGCCCTCTATGCGAGTGGCTATTAAAGAGCGTTTGGGGGACGATGATTCACTGCAACGCCATCTCCTGCACTTGGAATGTTTGGATGAAACTCGCAGGATGGCTCTACAGTGCATGGAAGCCACTCAAGCTCAACGTAAGGCTTACCATGACAGCTTCATCAAGTACAAGTCAAAGAAGGTGATTTGGTTCTAGCCTATGATTCACGATTTGGCAAGTTTCCTGGCAAGCTCCAACAGCGGTGGATGGGCCCATATAAGGTACTTATTGTCAACCCTAATGGCTCTGTCCAAGTGCAGACCGTTGATGCCTCTGATGATCCCTTCCTGATCAATGGATATCGCCTGAAGAAGTACTTCCCTCCTTGGGGATCTTAACAATCACGGTCACCTGATCCTTTCCCCCCGTTGGCGTGGCACTGTAATTCTTATGATGCTACTTCTGATAGCCGTTCTTCAGCCACTCCTAATGAGGTGGACGCAACCCTCTGTCCCTTCAGCCCAACCTCCCACCCCTGATCTCTTATCCTCTATTTTCCACCAGCGACAGTGGTGAGGATGGTTCTGACAAATGGTATTTCTACCATTCCCTTGCTTAATTCGAAAAAGAAAAAAAATATACATATCGGTCATGGGAGAAAAGGACTTCGGTCCCTGTCATGCCGACCTATTCTTCGAGAAAAGGTGGAGACACCCTCGGGAATAGGCAAAAAAAAAAACAACAAAACAAGAAAAAAGAAAAAAAAACAAGAAAAGAAAAAAAAACTGTTATGGGAGAAAATGAAGAAATTCCCTGTCATAGCAGGCCTTGTTCCAAGAAAAGGTGGTTAACACCCTTGGGCGGGAAGCTGGCTGTGAACACCCAGTAGTCCAGAAAGTGGATTCATCAATTGACATCCCCAGGATCCAGTTCCGAAGCTGCCTCCCTTGGTACGCTGTGTCCTGTGCCTTTCTGTAGAGCGTTTGACAGTCTTCTAGCAAACGCCATGTTCCTATCTAACACAACATTCGATCTGATGGCTACCTCCCTGGGTACGCCTTTTCAACAACTGACGATGCCATCATCCTAACCGGATGGGGAAGTGAGTATGGTTGCCCTCTGTAACTATCAACAGAGAGTGAGACAGAGGGTGGGGCGAGTGACCAGTCTTTTTCCTTCAAATCAAATGAGAGGTGAGAAGTGTGAATGAAGTGTTGCATGCATGGGATGGGCCTCTCAATGCACAAAGCACGATCTGTTTCTGTGCACCGCACCATAAGGCTCCCTGGCCTTCCTTCTTGCACCGTATGCCGGCACAGGGCGGGATGCACAGTTGCACCATCAAATGCGCACAAGGCATACAACCTTTGCACAAGTGACCGTAAAGATTACATTAATGGGTTTCAGGAAAGAGCTGCCCTTTGTATCTTTCAGCAGAGCGTGAGACAGAGGGTGGGCTGAGTGTGACTGGAGTTTCTTCAATCAATTACTGAGAGGTGAGATTGAGGGACGTTACGACCTTTAGAGTCAGGTATGTTCTCTTTTCCCTATGCACCCATGGGATGGGTTTCTGCCATCAACACATGACACATCATTTTGCTTTATACACTGTACTGTAAGGCTCCCTTGCCTTCCTCCTTGCACCTATGCCAGACGGGTTGGACGCACTGATGCACCATCAATTGTGCACCTTGGCATACTCCCTCTGCACCATTCCTTTGTCGCTTCCTAAACCGGGTGTGAGATATGGGTTTCAATCATTATTCATCGAGTGATGTTCGTAATGGGGCGAGTGACTGTTCTCTCATCCCATCTGAGTGCTATAAGTTGAGTGACTATCCTTCGTCAACGACACCGACTCGACGTGATTCATCCACCAGCTGCCTCCCTGGGTGCTACTGCGTGGTCCCTGCCACAAAGGACGTGTGTTGTGAAGATACCTTGGTATCTCATGCAGCCGACAACGACAGTGGACATGCCATCGACAGTGGACGTGTCATCAACAGTCAACTTTGATTCTCGACAACATGGGCCAAGTTTTTCTAATCCTACACATTCTGTTGTCAGTGATGTTCATGTTTTAAGTGTGGGGACGTTAGCGGATGGTCTGTCGTGTGGTATTAGGTCCCTGTTGCTCGGTCAACCCTATTCGTTAAGGTTTTAAGTGTGGGGACGCGTCCCTACGCGTCTACCTTGCATACCCCCCTGCATATGCCTCACTTTGATCATGCATGTATGCCATAACTTTCTGTTACACTCCTGGGGTCCCTTTCCTACCCACCCGTCCACTGTCACCCCTCCCTTGGGGATGTTTCTCCTCCATTTCTCTTTTTCCCTTATTTTACTGTATTTCCATGTGAATGTATCCTACGTTCCCCCAAATTCGAATCTAAACTTATAACCCTGTTTGTCCCTTCGAACTGTCCAATTTTTCTTTTTACCCACCCCTGTTCCGATGCACGGTTTTTGAGTTATTAATTTTTGACGGATTTTGCGTACATTAGACCGTTTTCCATGTGAACGCATCTTGCTTGCTTTGGAACGGTGATCTGACGTCATAGCCCTGACAACCACTTTTCCCCTGACATTTTTCCTTTTTACTCCGTGTCCTTTCGATTCACGGTTTGTCCAATATTAATTTTTGCGGTTTTTCAGGACCTTTTCGTACGTATTTTTAACATTTTTCCATGTGAACTTGCCCTGTTTGCATCAGAATTCAAGTTTGACTTGACAGTCCTGTCCAGCGCACTTTTTTCCACATTTTTCCTTTTTTCTCCACCCTATTTCGACTTTTGGATTTTTAATTATTAATTTTTAAATGTGTTTTTGAGTGTCTTTTTGGTGTTTTTTGCATGTGAATGGCTCCGAACCCTATCGGAACTGCGTTTGACCATGACAGGCCTGTGAAACTCTATCCCCTGCACATTTTGTGTTTTTACCACACTTCGTTCCGGTGCACGGATCGTTCTGTATTAATTTCTGAATCCCTTTTCGGGTCCGTTTTTTGAGTTTTTTCCATGTGAACGCGTCTTATATCAGTCGGAACGGTGTTTTGTCGAGATACAGTTGTTGGCGCGTTCTTTTGCACATTTTTCTTTTTTCCCGCACTTTGTTTCGATGCACGGATCTTCCAATATTAATTTTTATTTGCGTTTTTAGACCCGTTTTTTGGTTTTTTTGCATGTGAACGCCCTGTCTTCCCCTCGGAACCCCCATTGCACTTTTTTCATGTCTTCCCCCTGCCGTACTGCACAATTTTTGTTTTTACACCATTTCGTTTCGATGCCCGGATTGTGAGATCTTAATTTTTTTTGTTTTCACGTGTCTCGCGCGACTCGTCCCACACGTGAACGCGCCCGTTTTCGATTTTATGCGTCTCAACACTCCCCAGTCGCATACGCGTACCCCGTGCCGATATCTCGGTGCCGTTCCAATTCTGCCATGGTAAATTTTTTTACCCCGACCCGCGCATGCGCACGGGACGGGGGCACGCCTTTCGTCTTTTTCTCTATTTCTTAATTAATTAATTAAAAAAATTATTACCCCCCTCTCGTGTCCGTTACCCTCTCTCTCTCCCTTCCCTCCTCTCTCTCCTCTCTCCTTTTCTTTTCTTTCTTTTCTTTCTTTCTTTTCTCTCTCCTCCCCCTCCCTCTCTCTCCCCGTAACCTCCACCTTCCCTCCCCTCCTCCTTCCCCCACATGCTCCTCCTCCCCCTCCTTCTCCCCTTCCCCTTCCCCCTCCTTCTTCTTCTCCCCCTCTTCCTCCTAGGCCTCCCGCCGCCGCCCCACCGGCCTCTACTTCCCCCCCTTCTCCTCCCTTGGAGCCGTTGGCGCCTCCTCTACC
The DNA here is from genome assembly GCF_053477565.2 of Lygodium microphyllum. Lineage (NCBI taxonomy): Eukaryota > Viridiplantae > Streptophyta > Polypodiopsida > Schizaeales > Lygodiaceae > Lygodium > Lygodium microphyllum. Next base: position 136,834,297 of record NC_141150.1, on the reverse strand, counting down.
ACCGTCACCCCAGATTCCCTACCGCCGTGAACTAGGTCATCCGCTTAGCGCTGTCTGCCTTTGCACCTCCCGCGGCAGGTCCGCCACCCTCACGTATAGCGCCTCCTCACCTCGATCCTCGTTCCTCATGAACTTCGGTAGCCCCCGGGACGCCGGCCGCGTGGGGATGATGTTGATAGTCGGCATATTCGAGCCTCCGCCGCCTTGAACTAGGTCGCCGCCCGCCAGGCGCTGTCTGCCCTGCTGCCCGCCCTGGCCTGGTTGCCCCCCTCGGCGTCTCCCGCTGTGCGCTGCCTCCCCCTGGCGATCCGCGAGGGCTACTCCACTCTGCCGCCCCGCCCGCCTGTCGGGGCTTCACCGTACGCCCGCCGGCCGCCTGGTCTTCCGCCCGCTGGCCTGGCCGCCGGCCACCTACCGACCTCCCCCTTCCTCCTCCCCTCCATTCACACCCCCGTTCCCGCCACCCCACTCCAGTCCCCCATTCACACCCCCATTTCCACCACGCCACCTCACACCCCTTCCTTCACACACACACACATTACCCCCCCTCCAAGCCCCCATTCCCACCCACACACGCAAACCTCCCCCTCCCAAGCCCCTTTCCCACCCACCCCCCCTGAAGCGCAGACCACCAAAACTTAATTTAAAAAATAACAAAAACACCCGCATCCCCTTCTAGGCCCCCTGTCACACGCAGGGTGTGCCCGTGGTGGTTGTTTGCATGTGGGCCTGCCACACCATTTCTGCGTGTTCGTGATCGTGTCCGTGCTTTGTTTTACCGGCCGTTCACGCGTGCGGACGCGCTTCCGCCTTGTACATGCGGTGGTGTGTTGCAGCCAGTTGTTCACATGCAGTCCTTATTAGCTGTTCACACGCAGCCGGGTACTGTCCTTTTAATTTAAAATCCCGAAAAACCCAAAAAACACATTTACAAATTCAAAAATTCCTTAAAAATCAATTAAAAATAAGAAAATACAAAAAAATTCCTTAAAAATTTCCAATATTTCTGCAAACAATTGACATACTTTTCCAAACTAAAATATTAAAAAAATTTACAAAAAAATTCAAAAATTGAAATTCTTTTCCAAACCATGAAAAAAAAGAAAAAAAACCTTAAAAATTCATAAAAATACCAAAATAATGTCTTTTTTTTTTTGAAAATTCTACAAATTCTTTTGTACATTTTGCCAATATTTTCTCATTGAAAATGCTTTCCTTAATTAGCAAAAGTATTAATTGGAGCCAAAATCCTAATTTAAAAAAAAAACCAAAATTCAATGAAAAAATCATTTTTAATCCCACAAATGAGCTGAAAAAAAAAAGAATTAAATCCGATCTCCTTCTTTACACTTGATGCTCATGATTGGTTTGCTGAAATTTCATGTCCACATCACTTTAAAAAAACAAACAAACAAACAATACAACCAAACTAAACTAAAAAAACAAAAAACAAAAACAACCCACAAAACCAAACAATCATAATCTTAAATCCCAATTAATCCAAACCCCCAATATCTCCATTTTTTTTCTTTGGTCACACGTCGCATTTGTTTTATTATTTCTTTTTGGTCAATGTGTTAGTTGTTTTTCCATTTTCCTGTCAATTTTGTGGATTATCGGTGGATTGCGTCTCTCCCTTTTTGAGGCCGTCGTCTCAGACTTTGCAGACAGACCCACACATTGCCAGGTTTTTTCTCTTTTTCCCTCTCTCACGTTGCACCATAACACACATTTAAATTGTAATTAAAATCAATTGACCGTTGCACATACACAAAATTAACAGACTGTACTTCATAAAATTGTAATAAAACGAACCCGAACGTTAATTGTAAAAGGAACCCCGTCGTTGCACGAGCACCTTTGCACCATAACCCACTTAATTTTTGTAAATTAAAACCCATTCACCAATGCACACGCACACGTGTTACAGACACCTTTCACTTGTAATAAAATGAACCCCCCGAAGTCACGCATGCATGCACTCAAGTGCCATAGATCATGTAATTATAACAATGAACTACATTAGTAGAGACCCAGTCAAGTAAAGTCGTGTCAAGTCTGAGAGGGGCTGGGCTACGTTTCCGACTCACTATGCATTAATGGATTAAACATTAATAATGAACTATGCTTAATTGATTATTTAAACAAAATGAGTCGTTAGTTTCACCCATTCACTTCACCGCACTGTAGGACCCTGAACGTTTACGGGGATTGGGTTTTCTTGGTCAAAGATGTTGGTCATATCTATTCATGTCTATTTTACTAGTCCAAGTCTGTGATTCTGTTTTGAGTCTGGTCAGTGTCTGGGTTACGGTATGTGTGACACTTTTGTTTTATTTTGTGTGCTTGATTACGGGGTTTTGGATGCCTGTTTGTACTGCATATTCACCAAGCTTTCGGTCGCATATGTGCGTAGGTCATGTCGAATTTTCGGTAGGATGTGGTTTGCTTGGGGTGGTTTAGTCCAGTCAGTCTTGTCCTAAATCTTTCTCCCATTCGATGGTCTTAGTGGTAGTTTTGTTTGTGGGTTTTGCAGGTTTTCTCTTTTATTCCTGGTTTGTGAGTGTGGTTTTTGCTATAGTCTGAATGGCATCATCTTCTTCTTCTTCCTCTCCGATTGTGGTACAACATGTTCCCCTCGCAGTCCATGATTATTCTCTCCTTTTAGAGGTGGATTGCATCCGATGTGCAGGCCTCAGACCATTTGTTGCCCTCACATTGTTGTCGGTAGATGAGAAGCTTTGTTACTCCTTCTTGGCTTCCTATAAAAACCAGTTTGGCCTGGTTTATAACTGTACCTTCTGCTTATCTACAGCTAATATCCATGAAGTGCTGTGCTTGCCCCTTTTTATTTCCTTTGTGCCCAGCGGTAACCAGCTACTTACTGCTGAAGAGATAGTTACGCTCTTCAAGAAGGAAACTTCTACCCCCTTGCTTCTCAATCAACTTATTAACAGTTCAGGGGTCTCTATTGCTCCTATCTCTTCTCCAGTATGGAAGCAGTTATGTCAGTTCTTCCAGGACCGATTTATGACAGTAAGTCAGCTTCTAAGTATCTTTCCAAGGAACTGTTCACAGCTTCTGTGAAAATCCTAGAGGGTGTCAAGTTCAACTGGGCAAGCTTCTTACTCTCCAAGATGGATCAACATTTCCAGCGTGTACGGAAGGGTCAAATCATTAATGTTTCCTATGGTGCTTTCTTACAACGCATTATCACTTTTGCACCTCCTCCTGGTGGTGTGCCAGTGCATGATTCTGTTCCTTTACCGCCACAGCCTCCACCATCAGTCCCTTCCCCTCCACCTATGCAACCCAATTCAGAAGATGAGGAGTCCCCTGTTATATTTTCTCGCAAGAAACGCCTTCGTACAAAGGGTCCTTCCAGCCCTCTTGTACTTGCTTCCCCTGTACCTGCACCTGTTCCTGCTGTGTTTGGTAGTGCCCTTCCTTCTTTTCTCTCCTGTCCTAATTTATTTTCAGCCCAAAAGGAAGGACAAATTGATCAGCAGATGCCTTCATCCTTACATACTATATTAACTGGACCTATGCTTTCACAGCTAGTTTCAAATGTCCAGTCCACTCTGGAAACCTCCCTTACCTCTTGTCTTCAGACAATATATACCAGTGTTTATACTTCCTTGCAAGACAAGATGGATTCCTTGACTAGTCAGTTGACTAAGGCACTGGAGGATTTGTCTGCAGAAAGGGCTACACTCGGTGATATTAATACTCAAATGACTGCTGCCACATCCTTAATGGATTCCCAGAAGGCAACTATCCAAGAGTTAGAATCTAAGGTTGCTAAGTTGAAAGAGGAGAATGCATCCTTGCAGCTTGAGAAAAATTCTGCCCTTGAGGAAATGGTCACTTTGGCTAGTAAACTTGGCACTAGTGAAGGTCAGTTGTAGCACTCTCAGGCAAGTGTAGAGTCCCAACAGAAAGTTATTGGAGAACTTAACCAAAAAGTGGCTGTTCTTTCTGTTCCTCCTCCAACTCCTATTGTCTCTTCAGTCATATCTTCCAAAGGAGAGCTTGATCAGTTGCACCATAAAGCTAAATTATGTGATGGGTTCTCCGCTAAAGTGGAACGCCTTCAGCAGAGGATGAACTGTGTGTAGGAAGATTTTACCTGCTATACTGAATTGGTGTCACCTTCTCCATCCTTTTGGATCAAATATCATCAACAGAGGTTTGCCTTATATATTTCTTTGAGCAATGTGGATTTGGAACCTCCAGAGGATGGGTGGTCAAATATTTGGTCTGCGGGTCTCTTGAGAGCAGTTTTTGATAGATTTGTGGATGAGTTGGTTTCCCATGAGGTTCAGTTATTATCTTTCATGTATCTTGTCAGACATCTGCAAATTCTTGATGAAGAGGACTTGAATGTTTATGTGGGGGATGTGATCTTACAGGCAGTCATGTATGTGCACTCAGTTGAGCTCCTACTAGCAGATAGTTTGAAGTATTATCATGAGCAGACGTCTTGGTGTAAGGGACATGCTTGGCATCCACCTTTGGAGGCTGACGCTTTGGAACCTCGTCGTCTTCGGAGTGTTTTCCATAAATCTGATATCCAGCCATTACAATCTCAGTTGTTGAGCTTTATTGCTGATCATCCGTTATTTACTGATTCCTTTTTCCAGGACCTTAATTTTTGTTGTTCTATCTATCCTTTGGATCTTGGTGATCTCCTTTCTTATTCTCTTATGGCGTATTGTTTCCCTTTTTATATTTCTCTTCTTTCCTCAAGTCCTAATACCATTCCGCTTTTATCTTTTACCCCTTCTGGATTTCCTCATATCCCTGTTTTTACTATCTGTCCTTTTATTGCTGATTCTACATCATCACCTACCCCTTCTGACCCTCCACCTTCTGTTCCTCCTATTCCTTCTGTTTTCTCAGTGGATTCCCTTCGTACCTTTTTGTTGAATTCTCCATCTTTGCCATCTTCCTTATCCCTTCATTTGCCTTCCTTTTATGATTTATCTTATCCTCCTTTACAATGTTCTCCTTTTATTCCATTGCCCCCTTCATCTGATTATATCAATCTTCCTTCCCAGTCAGTGCTGGATACTCCAGGATATGACAGTGACATACTCCGTCGAAGACAATGGACGCTACATGATTGTGTGACAGGACCGCTAGCCTCTCATTCCAGGGTCTTGGGATACATCTGTAGCATGTTCGAACTCTTACCTTCATTTTGCCAGAGTGCATGTTACTTCTGAGGATACCACTATTCGCCTTACAGCTCATTTTTGTTGGTATTTTGCTTTCATGCATCAGCAGTCAAAGCTGAATACTCGAAAGAGTATCCCTCAGTTGCTCATCAATCCAAATGTAGACGTGACTGTTGCTCAGATGGATGTTCTGTACTACTTTGCACAGGCCTTCCCTACCAGGTTCCTCATCTTACTGGAAAGGATGTGTTGCTTACAGTTCCTCCAGAATGTGCCTCAGCATTTTGTTGATGAGAGTAAAGCTTTGGAGCGTTTAAAGCTTAGTATGCCGTTTAAGAAGAAATACCTTCATCCTACTTAGCAATGGAGCTTTTTCCTCATTATATCATTCCTCCTTTATTAATGGAAATTTTCTTTTTGCTCTCCAATTTTTGGGGATCAATGCCATTCAGACTATATTTGGATATGGGTATTTTTTGTATTGGGTGATGTTTTTTTCAATTGTGTGGAGCTGATGAAGATAAAGTTGTGAAGATTGATGCAGTTGGTTATCACATGGTTGCAGTTGCAGATTTGGATGCAGAACTCTTATATCCTTTAATAGTTTGAGTTATTTTGTTTTTTATAATATTGGAATGGTTTTTTTTTGTGTTATTGGTTTTCCTTTCATATGTGTTTCAGATCCAGGTTATGAAGCTGATATGTTGGGGTCGTGATCAAAGTGCGTGGTTTATGCTGAATTGAAGATTCTTTTTAGCAGATCATAGAGCTTTTATTCTTCCATTTTCTTAGGTCACAAGGATGCTTCCTTATTAAATGTGGGGATATGTTGAGTGTGGAAATGATTGGTTTTTGGGCTGATTTTTTGTTGTTTTTGTTGCTGAATGGTTGTTTTTGGTGGTTGATTGTTTGATTTTGAAGATGTTTTGAAGTGTTTGGAGTGGTTTGAGTATGTTTGAAAGGGTTTATGTTGGTTTTTGATGAAATATGTTGTTCTGAAGAGTTCTGTAATTCTCTCTGTATGGTTCTGTAAGGCCTGATTTTCTTCTGTTTTGTTCTGTTTTGGTTTTGTTTTGGTAGTAGAGATGGTTGAATGGATGTTTTGAGAGATGATTGAAATGTGTTAAAAGGTTTATGAGAGATTGAATTGGTTTTGTTTTGGCTGTTTTGATTTTTATGGGTTCTGTTGATCTTCTATAAAGTTCTGTAGCTCTGTAGTCCTGTTGCTCTGTTGTTCTGTGGTTTGTTCTTTTTGTTTCTATTGAGTGTTATGATGGATATATGGATGTTTTGGGAAGTGTTTTTGTCTTAGGAAAAGGATGAATGAAAGCTCTATCCAAGCTAATTGAAGTTAAAAAGTAACCGCTGAAGATTTACTGAAGATTTACAGAAGGTTACAGAAGACAGTGACAGAAGATAGATCTCACAGGACACTATGATGTCTCTGGTGCCCCTTCACATTTGACATACCTTTTGGGAGGTGTATCCACGACCTAAGAAGGATTATTGTGAGTGATTATGAGAGCATTGTAGTGAGGATATGATGTATTATTGATGGAGAGAGATAGAGAGAGAGTCAGAGATAGTCAAATCTATTGAAATAGTGTAATTGTATATGAGAGATTGAGAGAGAGAACTATGAAGACACTGAAGATGAATACTATGTGATTGATTTCCATTCAAAGATGGTGTATTCCTTTGTGTTCTTTGTTATATTGATGGATTTTGTGAAGATATTGAAGATTATGGTTGATTTTATCAAATCCATGGGAGATATCTACTATGATGCTGCGTGAAGAATTGTTGTTTTCTTTGTTTTGATGATCAAAGGAATGAAATAAAAGCTTGTTGATGTTACAAGATAGATTTTCTTGCAAGATAATTCCCTTTTCCTTGGTGTTCCTCTTGGGGCTCCAGGCCATGTAATTCAATACTTCCTTTAATAAAGAGACAAGAAATATCTAAGAGCTTAAAGGTTTTCTTCATTTGGAACAAAATGGGCTTACCTAGTGAGGAGATCCACCATATCTACAATGGAATCATACCCCCCTTGTGTGATGGGAAGTATTAGGGCTAATTTCAAGGCCAAACATGCCACTTGATTAACTTTCACTCATGATGAGATTAATGAATAGGTGAATAGAACTATGCCATGTATGGTCAAATGTGACATTTTACTCTCTAGTAATTTGGCTAATCTTCAACTACTTCTAGCCAAAGGTGAAAAATGACGTATAAAATTATCCACGTGAGGCACTTCTAGCCAAAAGCTTTGTACTTAATATTTTTTGACTTCCCTTTTATTTGCTTTTCAACCCCTTGATGTGACTTTTCAAAAGTGGTATTATTTAAATTGCCTTAAAAATTTAAAATATAGAACTTTTGTCTCAATCAAAGAGACATTTGAATATTTTGTTATTCTCATCCTTTTGTCTGCATTCATATTAGAGTCACTTTCATTTTGGCATCTCATTCCCAATATAACCTCATTTTTTGAATACCTCCCTTGTCTTCCAACATTATTTTATTTCAATATCTTAGACTTATTCCATGGCTTTTTCTAGGAAACTATCTAACTCTGTAAAAGCATTCCTGTGATGGGATAGATAGGATGGTGTCCCAAGAGGAATACTAAGAAAAATGGAGAATTTACTACAAGAAAATCTATCTTGTCACACCAACAAGTATGTTCTTCATATTTTAATCAAATACAAAAAGAAAAACAATACCAATCTTCACAAATCATCACGCAACATCATATAACAATTCTCCCACTGATTTATCACAAAAAATCTTCAACATATGCTTCATATTCTTCATAAAAACCATCAAAGAACCACAATGACACAAAAGAAATATCAACTTTGAATGGAATTCATCACATAGTATTCATCTTTCATCATCTTCATAGTCTCTCTCTCATGTAGATACAATGTTTCTCATAGAAAATTGGCTCTGTCTCATACACTATCTCTCCCACATATGCTCTCTCTTAATGACACATTGTAATAACAATGAATTACTCTCAATAATCCTCTCTTGGTTGTGGATACCTCTCCCAAGAGGTATGTTTGATATGAAGAGTTATGAGAGCCACTACAGTGTCCCTTGAGAGCTCACTACAGTTTGTGTCACTATGGACTTCACTTCAAGTCTTCTTCAGCTACTTCCTCTGCTTCTTCAAGCTATTTCGAGCTTGTATTATTCCTCTTCCAAGTTTGAAAAACATTCCCAAGCTAAACATCCATCCATTGGAATAGATACAGAAGAAAATAGAGGCTTACAAAACAGAGACAGAAGCTCTATAGAACACTTCAGAAGCTCTACAGAAGGCATAAAAATCATGCAGCTCAAACCAGAGCTACTTCAAACCACTAGAAACCATCCAACACATTCTCAGTCATTCCTCAAAAGACTCATTCACAATCCCAACCTTACAAACGAAAAGAAAACATATCAAAATAGAGGCAAAACAAACCCTTTTAGAACCAAGTAGACACATTATAGAACCTATGAGAACATCATATCTCAACCAAAAACCATCATGAGATTCTCAAACATACTCAGCCTATCCTAACACATTCCAAAAAACTTCCAACACATTCAAAATCAATTAATAAACCGTTAAGATCAACCATTTAGATCACAAAACAACAAAAATCAACCCAAAAACAAGTCAATTCAGCCCTTAACATATCTCCACACTTAATCAGGGAGTGTCCTCACGACCTTGAAACAAGGAAGAGTACTAAGCCCCTTGAAACAAGGAAGAATACTAAGCCCAAAATCTAGCTCAATAATATCCACGAACCAAACTCAAACTCATCAATCTCCAAAAATAACTTGGATCTCTCAAATAGATTGACGAAAGGAAAAAGTTTTAAAGCATAAATCAATCCTTTTGTTTTCAAACTGTGACCAAACAAATTAGTAAAGGATATAGGAGGTTCCTCCATTCTTTTGCAAGTCTTCAAAACTTTAGCCAAATCCATAAATCAACATCTTCAATTCGTTTTTGCTTTCTCAAACCATATCTCAAGATAAACACAAATCAAACACATCCACACACTAACACATAACACAGAAAAATATGAATGACACCCCAATAAGGGAGAGTGAAAAAGAGATATTCCATTAAAGCTTAATCCACCAATTACATCCATAAAGAAATCATCAATGAAGATGTTTTCTTTTAAAGGCATGATGATATCGAAACCTATCAATAGAAAGGGATTCATTGAAAAATATATTGGGAGGATTTTGAAAGAATTGCAAACAACGCATCCTCTCCACAAGGACAAGATATCTACTCAAAAGACAAAGCATGAAAATACAAGATATCTCATTGACGGGATCAATATCCACATTAGTATTCAACCACAACTTTGGTACTTGTTTCTGAACATTATGAGAGTGTCGATGCATACACACTACGTACCAAGTAAAATGAGCAGTTAATGTAATTGAAGGATCAGTAGATTGATGATGTAACTGGGCAAACTACAAATAATTATGATGAGCTTGGATAGGAGTATGCCAATCCCTTGGAATTACTGGCCAATTAATTTGAGGTTTTGTCAATGAATTAGTCTAGCTCCACCCTCTTCATCTTTGTATATGCAGATCAAAACTAGAGTGGCTACTAACCAACTGAGGGGGGACTAGGAAAAAAAGAGGTGGATGGAGGAAGTGGAACAAGTACCAAGGGATGAAGTGATGGATAGGAAAAATCATAAAAAGAAGAAAGGGTTAAAGATGGAGATCCATGTAATTTTACTAAATCTGATAAGAAAGGGGTTAGTAAATATGTTGGAAAAGTAGAAAGAAGTGTGATAGATGGTGTAGGACAAGGAGTAGGAGAAAAGAAATGATTGACAATAAATGGGCAATGAGTAAATATAGGAATTTGAGAAGCACCTTGTGGTTGAACAAGAAAAGGAGAAACAACATGGAAAGTCATTTTAAGTATGGATAGATAAAATCCCACTCTATTGACCACTGTTGATAATAAGCAAGGAAAGGCACTGATGGACCTAGAGCAGAGTGGCAATTATAAGCTTCAAAGAAGGAGGTATCAAAAGGAACTTGATTAGAAATATGGGCTAAAAGATCCTCCCTTCGTTGCTGAGTAGTTTGTAATTGTGCAAGGGCTTTCAACTATCTCTGATTCAATACTAGAGAATCAATCATGGAATGCCAAGACACCTTAGGAGAAGCATCCACTTTGGAAGGATAGACTTGAAAAATCTCATCCATCTGTAACTCCAAGTATCTAACATAAAGAATAGCTTGCAAGATGACATCCCCCATATACCAAGACATATCCTCATTATTGAAAATCACAAGATCACCTCTAAGATACATATAAGACATCAACATGGTGTCTGGTAGTATGACTAAATCCACAAAAACCATTCATGCAACTTCTACTAAAAGTTCGAGGACCAAGCACTACTCCATCCATTCTCTGGAGGATGCAAATCCATAGTGTGCAGCTTCATGTAAAAGGCCAACTTTTATTGGTGATAGTGCACAAAGAAGGGATGATTTGATATAGGATGTATTCCATAATTGCTCAAAATAAGACCACAAAAGGCCCATTCTAGATTGAACTCTCTCCACTTTAGCTTGGAACAAATGACACAAGGTTGCATTACGTTGAAGAGCAACCAAGTTCATAACTGAAAAAGATAATACTGATGGTATACTAGGACTTGAAGGAATGGAGAATAGTTGAGCCAACTATTCTTTTAACTCCTCAATCTTGGTTTTTTGATGCTTAATTGTACAATTTGCTGATTGTAACTCCACTCTTTGAGCAATAATTAAAGCTTTAAGCTCAGATGATCCTTATCCTCATTGATAGTAGCTACTTGAGCTTTTGCTTCAGTCAACTGAACTTGTAAGGAGGAGTTTTCCACTTTTTGGGCTTCTAGCAACTTAGTATGTGACTCCATCTACTTGAAAATATCAAAAAGAGTTTCCTTAGCTAAGGCAAGCTTAGTATTAGCCTTATGTAACTCCTCCTTGGAGTGTTGCATCTCCTCATGGAAAGAAGAGTGCAACTGCTGAAAACAAGCTGTAATTGATATCTTTATGAAACTCTGAATGTCCTTACAGAGGAAAGGAATGGCATGTCCTAAAACTAGGTGATGCAGAGAAGGACTTGTTATGTCCAGACTACCATCTCTGTGTGTGCCTTGAATAAATTTGGAGATGTTAGGCATGTAGGAAGAGTATTGCTCGATGTAGCGTGGAGGAATGGAAGTAGGAATTGTTTCTGCCACTTGCTTTAAGTACTTCCTTTGAATGACCAGAGGAGGAGGAGAGTCATGATCTTCAGGGATAGGTTCAAAATTCTCAAGAGAAGGAGGGGGAATCATTGGAGGATTTTCAAGAGATGGTGAAATTTCCTTTGCAAAGGCAGAGTATGTTAGGAAAACATACAAATAAGAATCATATGTGACATTAGTCACATTACCCCCTAATCACCCTAATAAAGTGTTGATCCATTTTAGCCATAAGAGATAGGAACTTTGGTTAATGGTCATGCCCTTGAGAGTAGCATTCTGATGAAAGCAATAAATAATTCCTTGGACATATAATTGGACATGCATAAACCTGTCCTAAAGGAATTTACATAGCTATTTCAAAAAAGGATAAGAGATTATGGAGACACAGAATCTAGATATATTGATGACCTAGTTGGCATCCAATAATTCTTTAGTCTATCTCTATAAGAGTTTCAAAATATCAGCATTGGAAAAGAGCTGGCGGGCTGCTCGAAAGGGTTCCCCATGATAGGGGAGAGACAAAGACTTCCCTAATCCTCCAGGTGTCATCAGAATAATGGTACCTCAAATAGAGCCAAATTGCCCGTTGTATGAGGTTAAAAGTTTATCACATAGGGTAGGATCATTAGGAATAAGTGGCAAGGAGAGCTACAAACTAGGAGAGCCTGACTTTAATAATAAGGTTCGATTTTGTCAAAACTGAGAATAATCCCGATTGACCAATGGAACATATTCGACTGTAGAAGGAGTTCACGGTGCCATTCAGATTAAAAAAAAACACATACCGTAAACAAACACAAAGGAGGCCTGCAAAACAATGAAACAAAGAACCAATAAGATCTTGATAGAGGATTAGTTCATCCACAACACAAAAGACCACCCCAAGCAAACCATTCGGCATGACCTACCCACACATGCGATTGATAGCTTTGTGAAATGCAAACAAATAGGCACTCTGATCCCTGTATCAAGTAAAAAAATAAAAAGCAATATGCACACCTTATCTCAGGCTACATCAACATGACCATTAATGTAGAAGGAATACCATAAACTACACCACTCTTGACACAACTGAACTAGGCTGAAGTCTATCAACATGGATTGAGTAATCCAACGCATCTCCCTCATTTCCACATATTGTGTTCATTGATTAGATGAGAGATGTGCAGTGAGAATGGATTTAGGTTTAATGTTAGGCGGATTTTACCAATTATTAACAATGGGTAAATTTTTGTTAGGTGATTAACCTTATAAAGAAAATCATAGTTCATTTTATCCTTTAAGAAAAATTATTACATTTTGATGGTGCATTAAATGAACTCGGAATTTGATCCTGACTTCGTAGGTCTCTAAATGCATATTCATTTGTTACCAATTATTGTGTGTGTAGTGCTTTGTTTACTAGCTCGTGTAAGAGTGATGGTTGGTTTATTTTATTACCAATTAAACACATGCATGTTTAGTGCATGAAGCGCATGCAATGTGAACGATGAGTTGATTCTATTTTATTTAAATATGTATGTGTTAAGCATAGATGCTCCCTAATTTGAATTGGCACATGAAAATCGATGGGTGAAGAGAAAACTAGCCCTGAAGCATTCTAAAAGACAATTTCACTAAGTTGAAAATTTACATAATGAGGAAACAATACCAAAAATACCACATGTAGTTTTTTAAAGTTATTTTTAAATATTTGTTTTGGATTTTGAGATATTTTTTTCTAATTTTTATTTATTTTAATGGGTTGTTTAATTTTATGTTTGTGCAAACAGTAATCAAAATTTGAAAATGGATCATGGAAAAGTTGAGTTTTTTTTTTCAAAATAGGAAAATTTTAGCTATTTTTTGAATTTTAATAGAATTTTTAGATTTTTATTAACTTATAATCTTTTTATTTTTTATTTACAATTTTTAGCTTAAATTAATGAGAATTTTTTTTTTTGGATTTTTAAAGTATTTCTTTTGAATCTTTTGGATTCATTTGATTTTTTAGTGTTTTCGGTATTTATATCAATTTAAAAGTGCAAAAAATGCATGTACAAGGATCTGCTATGTTATTTGTGAACAGCAACAATGCCTTGGTAGACTAAGACCCCATGCGTATCCTTGTGTGTGAATGGCAGCTCAAGGAACACATCCGTGTCCAAGAAAAGGTCCGTGCATAAACAATAGTGAATGAAATGGGAACATGGCCCTCGCAAGGGGCGGAGGTGATTTGAGGGCTAGTGGTTAACATGAAAACCAAGGGTGAAAGTGCTGAGGGTGTGTCGAAGGGTTTTACGAGGGTTGTATATGGGGGGGTTTACACAGGGGAGTAAAGGGCTGGTTTTATGGGGGGGGGGGGGAAGTAGATGGGGGGGAATGGGGGGCTAGTGGGGGGAAAAGGGCTTTGTGGGGGTGGGGGAATGGTATGGGTAGAGGAGAAAGTAATGGGATGGGGCTAAGGGGTAATTGGAATGGGCGGGTAGGATAGTGGGGTGGGCAGGGTGGGGGCATGGACGAGTAGGGTAGCAGGGTGGGGTGGGTAGGGATAGGGGTATGGGTGGATATGGATAGGGGTGTGGGCAGGAAAGGTAGTTAGGTGGGGGGCAGTGAAGTGGGTTAGTGGTGATAGATCGAAAGATGGCGGGGAGGGATGGCTCAAATGGTGGGAACAACGATGAGAATTACAGGAACGACGGCCTTGGTGGCATGAGTGATGGTGCAAAAATGGCAGGGACGATGGTGCCAATGGTGAGGCAACAGCCCTGTGGTGCGGGCAATGGCCCGCTTGCAGAGGAGGTTGTAGACGGCTGGTGGCGGTGGGCCTACTAGTGACGGCCCACATAGAGGTTGGAGGCCGAGGGAGAAGAGAGGGAGGAGAAGGGAGGTCGAGGTAGGGGGTTGTATAAGGAGCGAGGTGGGGAGGGACAATGGCAGGGGGGAAGGTAGGGAGGGGAGGGACGATGGCGGAGGGGGTGGGGGCAGGGAGGGGAGGGACAATGGTGGGGGGAGGGGGGAAGGCAGGGGAGGAGAGGAACAATGATGGGGGAGGGGGGGGGGGAGGTAGGGAGGGGAGGGACAATGGAGAGAGAGAGAGAGAGAGAGAGAGAGAGAGAGAGAGAGAGAGAGAGAGAGAGAGGCACAAACGAGCGAGAGGTCGGGGGTTTTAAAAAAAATCTTTGAAATTAATTAAATTGGTTTTCTTTTTCCATTTTTGGGCATTTTGTTTCTCTTTTGTTTTTTTCTATTTGTTTTCTTTTTTTTAAAGAAAATAAAACATAATGGTTTCCCCCGTCCTACGCACAAGCACGGGGCAGGGTAAAAAAAATTATTGCGATAGGAATGATAAACAAGGACAGAGGAGAGGGGGTCGATCACCAGATGGTGATCCTGACATCACACTATTCAAGGCAAAAACTAGGCATTCACGTAGATAGGCATATGCAACAATATGAAAATTTCACAAAAAAATTATTTCGAAAAGATCCGAGTCTTGTATTGACATGTGGCAAACAGGAGGAACATGAAGGATAACACGAACAAGATGTATGGCATGAGAAATAGGTATTCACATAGAAAAAAGAGAAAAAATGAACCAAACATTGGAAAAAAAAGTAATAATAAAAAATATATTTGCAAAACGGAGTATAGGAAAAAGGAAAAATGTTTGCTTAGATAAGATGGACAGGGCCATCAAATCAAAACACACATTTGGTGAGAAACGGGCTTTCATATGGAAAAAATAAAAAATATGCACACAAAAAGTGAAACAAAAATTAATTTGAGATAATCTGTCAATTGAAATAGGAGCAAGAAAAAGGGAAAATGTCAGAGGAGTGGTCCTTGATAGGCCGGTTCAGTCATAATGCAGTTTTGGTAAAAAATACACATTTGTATGGAAACATGGCAAAAAGGCTTATGAAAACATAATTAAAAAATTAATAACACAAAATCCATGGGCCAGAACGAAGAGGAGAAAAAGAAAAAATGTCAGATGGGACTAGCAGCTCAAGGCTATCCAAGAAAGATACATTCTAATGAGAAAAGAGCATATTTACATGAAAAAATAGCAAAATTTATGTGAGAAAATACCCACAAATATGCAAAAATGAATAACGGTCAATCCGTGTGGCGGATAGATAGGCTGTAAAAAGAAAAGTATTCGAGAGAAGGGAAAAATCAGGATTACCATGTCAAACTGCAATTTCAGAGTGAGAAAGATACGTTCACATGAAAACATATATGATTCATGTAAAATTCTTTAAAAATTTAATAACCAAGGAAGCGATACTCCAAACAGAGGACAATAAAAATAAAAAGCGTTAAGTTTGAAGGCATGAATAGGGCTATAAGTTAGATTTCAATTTTGGTGAATGTAGAGTATGTTCACATGGAAGATCAACAAAATAAGGAGAAAGGCTAAAAGGCAAGGAGAGACCCCAGAACAAGATAGAATAGGATTGTTGCATGAGGAAGGGGCCTCAACAGGGCAATAATAAAATATGATATCATTTAAAGATCAGATAGCGGTGTGTTCATGAATATATGCAAACAAGATGCATAGGGACACGTCTCCACACTTAAAACTTTAACGGATTAGTTTATTTAATTAGTAGGGGCCTAACACATGACCATGATCCAAACCCTTGCATCCTCACACTTAAGACATGACATGTACACAAATAATGCAAGAGGTAGGATTAGAAACACTTGGCACATTTAGTTGGTTGATGTGGACCATCATCGATGCACTGGGGATCAAATTTGTCCATAGAAGGTACCATGGCTCGCCACACCATGTATCTGGCATGGCAGCAAGGACCATGTAGCAACACCCAGGGAGGTAGCGTCGTTGATGTAGAACCGATAAGTTATTAATGACAAAGAATGTAACACTTAGGTCAATAAATGCTCACATGAAAATGATAGAGTAGCTGCTCGCCCCATAACTCATATCACTTAGAAAGGAAGGAAGGAGAATCCATATCTCACACCTAGTTGAGAAATCAACAAGGAAAATGATGTAGAGAAAATATGCTAGCGTGCACAATTGATGGTGCATTAGTGCATCCCAACCCATCTGGCATAGGTGCAAGAAGGAATGCTAGGGAGCCTTGGAGTGCAATGCATAGAATAGAGTGACATGTCTGGTGGTGATGGAAAAAGCACGTCTCGTGTGTACCTAGGGAAGCTGAAATGTACCTGGCGCTAGTGTCATAACGTCCCTCAATTCTCACCTCTCAGAGTTGGTTGAAGCAAAAATTGATCATGCATAGCCCCCCCTCTATCTCAAGCTTTGTTGATGCATACAGGAGGGTGGCCCATACTCACATCCCCATATGGGTAGGATGAAAGCTCACATTACTTAGGGTTTGTTGATGAAGAGCGGCTTTGTCTTGTCGATGATGACAAATAGTGTTAGCTGATGAAGAGGCGTACCTAGGGAGGTAGCCAATAGATTAGGAACTTGAATTGCCTATATAGAAGAGGTCGTCTGGGTTAGACACAATTGTCTCGGCACATGATACAACACACCAAGGGAGACGACTTCAGAACTGTATCTTGGGGATGTCTATTAAGAAGTCAACTGTTTTGGATTGCGGGGTGCTACCACCTTTTCCACAGCCAGCTTCCCGTCCAAGGGTGTTTGCCACCTTTTCTTGGAATGAGGCCTGTTATGACATGGAATTTCTTCAAATTTTCTCATAATATTTTTAATTATATTTATTATATTTATTATTATTATTATTTTCCTTTTATTTCTTTACCCTACTCCCGAGGGTGTTCTCACATTTTCTGGAAGAGTAGGTTGGCATGATAGGGACCAAAGTCCTTTTTTCTCATGACCTATTCTTCTATTATTCTTTTGTAATCTTTTCTTTTATTCTCTTTTCTTATTTTTCCATTGTAAATGGTAGAACACCATTGATCAGAACCAACCTTGCCATGTCAATTGATTTGAATATGAGGGTAACTGAATAGAGGCAAGAGGTGGAGGTGAGAGGCTAACAAAATGGTATCACCCCATCACATTGAGAATGATGGATATCAATAACAACATGAGTAGTAAGGAATGATACCCAAGAGGGAGAGGGATTGTTGGCTGTGATTATCAGGATCCCTAGGGAGGATAATGCTTCTTCAGGCGGGATAACCATTAATCAGGAAGGGATAATCAAAGGCATCAACAGCTTGCGACAGAGGCATTAGTTTGACAATGAGTATCTTGTAGGGGTCTATCCAACATTGTTGCAGATTTCTTGGAAACTTGCTAAAAAGGTGAGAATGATCAAAGCTTGCTTGGAAGAGCTATGGTGGGAGAGCAAGAGCAAGAAAGAGAGAGAGACCACATGGGAACCCGAGCCTTCCTTTATTCAAACTGTCACTAAAAGAATAAAGAATAAAGAATAAAGTGATGGTGATGGGCGCCCGCCACTTGCAGTGTGCAGTGGCGGGTACTATCAGTGTAGTAATACAGGGGTGGCTAGGAAGAGGTGCCTTTACCCCCAACAACCTCCCACTTAAAGGAAAATCTGCCCTAGTGAGGAGTGAAAAGAAAAAGAAAAGACAATACAATGTACACATATACAATAGGATGAGGAAAAACGTCATCTCATCCAATGCCCATCAATCTCCTGAGGAAGGCAAAGTGCTTAGTAGTGAGGCTTTTCGTGAGCAGATCTGCAAGATTTTTGTCAGTGGAGATCTTGACAAGGTCAACAAACTTGTTCTCCACGACCCCATGTATGAAGTGATACCTCACCTCAATGAGTTTTGTCTTCGCATGGAAGACCAGATTCTTGGCTAGTTGAATAACACTCATAGAATCCGAATGCAGTGTAGGCATAGAATCAATCCCAAGGTCATGAACCAAACGGCCCACCAACCATATGGCCTCCTTGCAAGCCTCAGTGGCTGCAACATACTCGGCCTTAGTGGTAGAGAGATCCGTACACTTCTGAACCTTGGACATCCAAGAGATAGCACCTCCAGGATAGGTGAATACATAGCTAGAAATGGACTTCCTACTATTTGCATGTCCTACATAATCGAAGTTTGTATACCCCACAACTCCAGTATCCTAGCTGCCATAGCAAATACACAAATGTGTTGTGCCTTTTAGGTATCTCATGATACCCTTCACGGCATCCTAATGTTTCTTGCTAGGTGTAGCCATATAGTGTGCCACAATACCAACTGCAAATGCAATATCTGGATGAGTGGCTATCATAGCATACATCAAAATCCCCATGGCTGATGCATAAGGGATCTTGGCCATCTCGGCCCTTTGCTCATCTTTCTACAGACAATCGGCATGTGAGACCTTCACATAAGAAGGTAATGGACATCCAATAGGCTTCACGTCTTGCATGTGGAAACACTCAAGGACTTTATGAATGTACTTCCTTTGTGAGAGGTAGAGTAGTCCCTGATCTGTCGTGCTTAATGTGCATACCAATAATGTGAGAGGCCTATCCCAAATCCTTCATCTCAAAGCTCTTCTTCAGTTGAGATTTAAGAGCATCCAACTCATCATGAGCTCTCCCTGCTATCAGCATATCATCCACATAAAGTACCAAAATAAGCAATGAGCCATCACGGGCTGTCTTCATGTAAAGACATGAATCCATAACACTCATGTTGTAGCTCTGTGACTGCATAAAGGCATCAAACTTATGATACCACTCCCTAGATGCTTGCTTCAAGCCATAAAGACTTTTCTTCAACTTGCACACTAGGTGCTCCTGCTAGGTTCTGCAAAGCCCTTAGGCTGCTCCATGTAAATCTCATCATGCAAATCCCCATGCAAGAATGTAGTCTTGACATCCATCTGATACATGTCCAAGTCAAGCTGCACGACTAAGACCAAAACCAAGCATAGGGTGATCATCTTGACCACATGAGAAAAGACTTCATCAAAGTCAACTCCATGCTCTTGTTTAAAACTCTTACCAATAAGTCTTGCCTTATAACTTGGCTTGGGGTATCTAAGGGTACTTTTCAACTTGTATACCCATTTGCATGGCAGAGTCTTCTTGCTAGCAGGCAAGGAAACCAAATCCCAAGTCATATTCTTATGCAAGGAGTCTATCTTAGACTACATAGCCCTCTCCCAGTAGTGACTATCACCCCTGTGCATAGCCTCATCATAGGTGAGAGGCTCTCCTGCATCTGTAACCAAGACATAATGCATTGAGGGCTCAAATTGATCAGGTGAACGTCTAGCTCTAGTAGAATGTCTCAATGTAGGCTCTACTGCATGTCTAGCATCCTGTCCAACACCCTGGCCATGTGTACCAATTGCTGCTGCAAGCTGTCCAACTAGGTGTGCAGGAGCACGTGGCTCCTCTTGGAATATAACCCTACATATCTCTACCACCTTCTCAGGCTGGCTATGCATCTTGTCTTCATGGAATACTACATTATGCCTGCGGATGACTTTTCGCACTTGCGGATCCTAGAGGCGGTAACCCATCTTGCCTGGATCTCCATAGCCAAGGAAAATGCATTTGACACTCTTAGGATCCAGCTTACTATGCTTGTCCTTGGGCACATGGCAGAATGCCTCACATCCAAAGATGCGTAGATGTGCATAAGACGGAGGTTTCCCAGTCCATACCTCCTCTACAACCTAGAAATTCAAACCACTAGAAGGTGATCTATCTATGATATGCACAATTGTACCGACTGCCTCAGCCCAAAAGCTCTGTGGTAGGCCTATATGGCTAAGTATATTGGGTACATGCTCCTAGATGGTTCTATTCATCTGCTCAGTCAAACCATTCTGGGGTGGGGTATATGGGGCTGTTGATTGACGCTTAATACCCCTCTCATTACATAGTTTCTCAAAGGCACGTGACACATATTCTCTCCCATTGTCAATCCTAAGGCATTTCAGCCTATGCCCAGTTTGGTTCTCAACCAATGCAAGACATCTCTGAAACACAGCCAAGACATTTGACTTAAGCTTAATGTGCTAGGCCTAGACTTTACATGAAAAATCATCAATGAACGTCACAAAATACTTTTCACCACCCATAGACTGACACGGCATGGGCCCACAGACATTCGAATGTACTAATGCCAAGGGCTCACCCATGCGTGTCTGAACAGACTTCTTATGTGTATTCCTAGTCTGTCTGCCATAAAGACAATGCTCACATGAATCAAAACATAAATAATCAAGGGGTGGTAAGTACTGCAAATCAGAAAGCATTTTCATTCCCTTTAAATACATATGGCCCAAATGGGCATGCCAAAGAGATACATGTGGGATGGAACCCGCTGACAAAACATGGTCAATAGAGGACCTATCAACTACAAGAGGATAGAGGCTGCCAGCCTTGGCACCTTTAGCAAGCATAAGTTTGCCACGTGTGATCTTCCAGGTAGAATCTCCAAATGAAACATGAAACCCAACATCATCAAACTGCCCAGACATAAGGCTGCGTGTAAGTGCAGATACATGACGTACATCTTGTAATAGAAAAGTACTGCCAGCAGAGAACTTCATTCGTACATCCCTAATGCCAACAATAGCAAGTGACATGTCATCATCCAAGTGAACTAAACCAGAGATAGTGTAGTAGGAATGGAGCCACTCACGGCATGGTGTAACATGAAATGAAGCACCAGAATCCAAAAGCCAGCATTGTGCATACATAGAGTCTCGGTCAATGGCAAAGCATCACAAGAACTAGCTGCAAGTATGCACTCCCCATTGGATTCATTAGTCTTCAGGACATTTATCTCCTCGATTTTCACAGTGGATTTTGCAGGCATAATGTTGCGATCAGAGAAATTTTCCTATACTTTGTCTTTTCCCTTCTCTTTGTGCTTCTCATTGCGTAACTCATGACAGTGTGGGCGTATGTGACCCTTCTTGCCGCAATGATGACATGTCACATTAGCATTTCTTCCATGAGACTTGCTGCACGACTTACCACGTGACTTAGACCTAGACTTCTGCGAGTCTCTGCCACGTCCATACCCATAGTCATTCTTTCCATTACCATCTCTGCCTCTAACAGTCAAAGCATGCGACACACGAGAGGCATCCAAGTTCTTGTGGTTGATCTCTTCTTGCAAAAGAGCACTCTCTACATCACGCAAGTTTAAAATAGTAGCAGGAGTACACAAGGCAGTGCGGAATACATCCCATGAATCACTCAGAGTCCCAGGAAAAAACAATGGAGTAACCTCATCATTAAAGGTAATGCCCTGCAAAGTCAAGTTCTTGAGAATAGCATAGAACTGGTTCAAGTGAGTAGACATAGTCATATTCTCCTTCATGCGCAGGTCCATAAGCTGCTTTAGCCAATACATCTGACTTGCTGGACTTTTCTTGTTATAGAGGTTCTTAATTTTATCCCAAAGCTGCCAAGCACTCTGTGCTTCCTCAACCACATTGTAATGCACTTGTTCAATGAGAGACAAGATGAGGGTGGACTTACATAACTCATCAAGCTCATCCCATTCGTCATCAGTCATAGTTTCAGGCTGCTCGCCATGCATCCTTAGTGGCTTGATCTAAGATTTCTGCACCAATACCTACCAAGCTTGGCTCTTCCAATAGGCATAATTTGTACCATCAAGCTTAGTGATGTTGAAGATAGCACTATCAATGGAAGAAGATGCCATACTGCAGTCCAAAATGGTGCAGATAGTTCAAAATTGCTTGTTGTTTTCTGTGGTAAACAACCAAAATACCACCAAAACCAAGGCAAAATGACCATGAACTAATAGCTAATGATGTTGCCCACCAAGTATCATCAAAAGTACATAAAATCAAGATGATTCAGCATCATCAATCCATGCATAACTACTTGTTGTAATAAGTTACAACTAGGTACAATGAGAGCAAACTGTAGGCAAAACGAATGCACCAAGTCAACCACTGACTGTCAAAGCATAATTGGCATCAAGCGGGCATAAATCAGCATGTGACAGTCATACGAACATCGAGCAAACACCCAAGCATGTCAAAAGAATCTGTCAGCAAGCTGGCACACCCCCTTTGTAATAGAGAAAAGTGTACACAACACTGACAAGACCTAACAGAAAGAGGTTTATGCTCAGGGAGTGCAAAGCTGAAATTAGCCCAAGTACATCTGTGAGACCACGGCATATCAACCATGCAACATCCAAGTGAAGATCCCAGTCTCAAGTATCTGAATGCTCAAGTAGCATAAACCATCTACTCAATGTTTGTCAAGCGTATCAAGATGCTCCCACTGACAAAAAGTCGTAAATATCAAGCAAAGAAGATCAACAAGGGCATATGATAGCAGCAGTGCTAGAAGATCCAAGATCAAGCATCAATAAGGCCTCATGAGCATATAGGCCATGTAGCATCCATACGTAGCATCCATAGACATCAAGTACATCCAAACTGTAGCTCTGGCAAGCCGAGAAATAGCCAAAGTAAGCTGCGAGCAATCAAATGTCAAGCCAAAGCAAGGATCAGTAGCATCCAACTCCAAACAATGTAATGGGCATGTAGCAGTGGCATAGGCCAAGCATGTCAAGACCGGTTAGATATAAGCAAAGTACATGCCATAAGTACATCATAGATGAAGATCCAAATGCTATGCGAAGCTCAACCAATGATTTGAGAGCAAATCCAAGCTCTATGTTGATCCTCGAGAGTCACTACATCAATGTATACATCCAAGACATAGCCTGAATGCAATAGGCATATCCAAGCATAAGCAGATAAGCTTCAGCCCTGAATATTCTAGCAACAAATAAACGTCCAAATTTGAGCAAGAATGGCTCAATCCAAGCTCAAAACCATAGACAAACCATAGGCATACTTTCCCATATGTATAGGTACCAACCGGGCATAATCGGGCATCAAATGACTCTATAGCATGAGCATAAAGTGTAAAAACAGGGGGCTGCCCTATTTTGGGCTGCCTATGGACCATGTAAAATAGTCAATGACTGAGTAAATTCAGTCCCAAAAGCATCTCACATCATAGGTATACATTCCCTTAGCATTCGGGGCACACTTGGGACCCCAACCGAGTAACCAATGTCAACGCCAACCAAGCATAAACATAAAGTGCTGATCTAACTCTGTTTGTGGCTGTCTGTGGACTGTGGAAAACATTCTTGGAATGAGATAAATCAGTCCACAAATCAATGCCAATGATAACCACCGATATTGAGCATCAAGGGGGTGTTCCCGAGTGCCAAATGAAGTGTTTTCAAGTTGTTAATGAGTGCCAAGGGAGGGCTGAAGTCAAAAATGATTATTTTGCAAGTCTTCAAACTTGCCCAAATTGATTTGGGGCCTATGGAAGGGCTAGGCAAGGTCAAGGCAAGGTTGGGGGAGTAGTCAAGGACCCCCCTGAGCTCCCTCTTGAAGGGCAAAGTCACCGGTAGAGAGTAGGCATCATAAGAAGCAAGAGGACATGGCTGCCCTGCTTCACATAGCCTGTGGACTAAAGTAAAATAACAAAAGAGAGCTCCAATACCTCTGAAGGAATGCCCTAAGGGTGCCCAAATGGGTCTAGGTGCTCGAGAAGCTAGGGAGTGACAGGAGCTTGGGAGAGTCGGCTATGGTTGTCAGGAAGGAGACCCAAGATTGTAGTCAATCGATAGGAAGCTAAAGGATTCGTGAACCATGTTGAAATGCTCGACCAACCATGCTTTGATACCAGTTAAAAGGTGAGAAGAATCAAAGCTTGCTTGGAAGAGCTATGGCGGGAGAGCAAGAGCAAGAAAGAGAGAAAGACCAAATGGGAACTCCAACAGTCACAATGGGTAACCGGGCCTTCCTTTATTCAAACTGTCACTAAAAGAATAAAGAATTAAGTGACGGTTTCTCTCTCCTCCCTCTCTCCCCTCTATGGGTTGTTCATGCGCACTACTTTGAAGGAGAAATCGGGAAGGAGATTGAAGCAAATGATGATGGAGATTAATGGAGATGTTGAAGATTGATGTGTAGCATGGAATTGAGAGAAATGGAGGTTCCGTCCATTGGTCACACAATCATTTAATGTGTCTCGGGTTTCGTAGAAACATGGTATTGCTATTTTTTATGAAGGAAATGAAGCTTTTTTAACATTTTATGATGGAAATGATGTTCTTATGTGATGAAAAATTGTTTGAGTGCTGGTTACATCATGTTTAATTGCTATTTATCAAAAAATTCTGATTTCGTAATGATTTACATGCGATATTTAAATCCCGCAAAGCTCGAAATGCGGTTTTTAAGGGTAAAATGATATTTTTGCTGTTTCGGGTGGGTGAAATCTGTTCCTATGGGAAAAAATGAAAAATAAAATTTAATTTTTGTATGTTGAAATGATTAAAAATAAGGAAAAATAGGAAAAAATAGAAATATGCTTTATAAAAATAATGAAAAATATAATGAGTTTGTGAATGCATGGTATTGGCTGACATGAGGTTTAGCCTCATTTTGCCCTATCTTTTGTCAAAGTTTGTGATTTATTGCTTTTCATACAACAAAACATGACAAAATGAACCCCTACACCTATGCAACGGAAGCACTACCTAAACATAAGGGGTGGGGTGTTTGAATGATGCGCTTTAAGTGTTGTTTATTGTTGATTTTCCTGATGCATATCATGATATAGGATTCATAGTGTTTTAATTAAGAGGATAGTAGCATGAGCGTTGTCTCGGTGCTATCCTTACATCACCGCAACGAGTTAGTGAATGAGCATTGAAAAGCCTTGTTGTGCACGACACATTTCTGATTGCAAATTATGTTTGAGCACATTAGGATCATCCACTTTTGCATGTGCATATCAACCATGGTATCAGAATATAAAGAACTAGATGCATAGCACCTATTTTTCGTTATGATGACCTATGCTTAAGTGCGTGAAGACGTCCTAAGCTGTAGGCTAGTCGATCGTTCTTGGGAAATTATTTGGTAAGGACACATGGTATCTCTTGGAATACATTCAAGATGAAAGAGTGGAGCTTCTATCATGTGTATTTTATGTTGGAGTGACGCATCTTGGGGCCGATCCCCAAGGTGTAGGAGAGTCACAGTGGAGCTGTGGCAATCAGCCGAGAGGTGCTTCCCTATGTTTGTGCTACGAGGTATTATGCCTATATGTTATGGATCTCCCTCTAAGAAGAAGGGATGGTAAACGTTGGACTATGACCTAAATACAAACACAGAATCAACATTAGCATTTAGTGTAGAGTGACTCTCAGACGCTCTTGGTCCGCGAGGCCATGTGGTGGGGTTGTGTATTGTGTGCATGAGGTTTGGCTAGTGCCATATCCAGTGTCGGCCCATTTTAGGTCCCATCAGTGGTGCATTTTTCGGGAGCCACCGATAAGTAGTGGTTCCAAATCTAGGGTTTCTAGGGACCAAATAGTTGGTTTATGTCCTCTGACAGGAACCTTTAAGCTGAAATACAAAAAGAGGAACGTGCTGAGAGGGCTAGACGGCTATTGGAGATTCTAAGGCATTATTCTCCTCAAAGGAGCAGCCCACTATGCAAGCGCCAGCGGTTCTAATAACCTAAGTCACAAATGGCCCTTTGAGTGCAAGAGGAAGTCTTAATACTTCCCTTATTCAAGTCAATCAACCCACTTCAAGTGGTGGTGTAGTTTTACCTATACAAACTCCTGTTATCAATTCGGTTGTAGCCATGGCACAACATATTGCAATTCTAGCAGGGACACTGTATTTATCGACATTAGGAGCACCTTTGCCCATCTTCCATGGATTAGCAGAAGAAGATGGAGAACTCCATATTAAGGAGTTTCAAACACTCATGTTCAACTATCGGATCCAAGACGAAGGACACCTAATGATGTTCTTCAATATAACATTAAAAGGAAGGGCAGCAGTATGGTATCACAGTCTAGAGGCCGGAACCATAACTAGCATTGGCCAATTCTTCACGGCCTTCCGTAGAGAGTTTGCTCCTGAGAGAGGTGAACAGTATTGGTTGTGTGTCTTGAATGCAACACACCAAGAGCCAAATGAGAATGTCCAAGCCTATGCCAAGAAACTGAAGCAAGTTCTTCGCAAAATTAATACTTATATCCCCATTCCACCGGTTGCACAATTGCAATATTTCCTACATGGATTAGATTTCAATATCCAAGTATAGCTGAGTAGTGTTGCTTTGGCCGACATTTACACTGCTATTACCCAAGCAGAAGGAGTAGAGTCGCGCTTGCAAGCGACTTATGCAGCAACGATAAATTGGAACGGTAATAATATGGCACTGACCAACGAGAGTCAAGGGGACTCCATGTCAAATGCGAATGGAATAGGGAGTATCATGTTGAATTTGCCTATGTTACTAGCTTCTCCAGGTCTGACTATGCCTATGGCTAGTCAGATGGGCCTATTAAGTGGTGGAGGCCAAACAACAAACTTGAATGTTGTCCCAGTAGGTCAGCGAGCGATAGATTTCCAATCAAGTGGTTAGCCGATGGGACGATAGACAGATGATCGCGGCTATGAGTCGAGTGCCTCTAATGTCCTTGGCAAAGTTAAGGACATGATGAAGCACTACACTGATATGATTTCTGAACAATATATATGGACAAATAGCTATGGATGTCAACTTCCTTAAGAAGCAACAGAATTTGATAGGGAGCCGACGCCCTGAAGAGTGTGCCCCCTTAAGATTTAGCTGTACATGGTGTGGTGGCCAACATTTCCCTAGGAATTGTCAGAATGTCAAATGCAATATTTGTAGAAAGTCTGGCCACTTAGCTGCTACATTTTGGAGTAAGATAGATCAAGTCTCTCCAACAATGGAGTAAACTGCTAGGTCTAGTTAACCATCATGCACAAGGGAATAATCTCCAGCAAGATGAGGGACCAAGACAAATAATTCAATGAGGAAAGCCCATTGTAGAGGACTTGCCTCATAGCAGTGGAGTCAGTCTTATTGAGGCCGTACATGTCAATGATGCTAGCATAGCATGAGTGGGAGAAGATTGGTTCGATCATGTTGAAAAGCATTGTCCCAGGGTTTCAGCATACGTGGATGGAATATTAGTGGAACACGCTATCGTGGACACTAGATCCGCCATCAATATCATGAGTTCAGATGATGGAGAGGCTAGGTTTAGAAATCCAAAAAGATGGCTCCACACTTCTTAGAATGGGTAATGATAGTCTAAGGAAACCAAAAGGTTGCATCACTAAAGTCCACATTACCGTTGCAAGCGTGGAATGCTATCTTGACTTTAGGGCGATAAGGTTTGCAGGACGTTCTAGCTATCAAGTTTTGCTAGGCAGGCCATGGATTTTATGAACAGACTGTCAAGTTGATATACCGAGTGGTTGAGTGATTCTAGGTAGAGGTGCCAATTGTGTAATAGTGGATGCTTACCTTGAGTCTCCTCAGAGTGAGAGAGCTCCTTTATCCTCTACTAAACTAGAAATAGTAGATGATCCATATGGTAGTGAGACATCATCGAGCGATGGATCTAAAGAAGGGTCCACTATAGAGGACATTTATCAAATAACATTGAATGAGCCGATAGAGCCTCAAGATCAAATAAGAGATGCAGACGCTATTGAGTTGGACCTTGGTATGCCTAATGATTCACGAGAGTCAAATTAGGTTCCATGCTCAATTTGGACAAAAGAGAGGACTATGTGTCCTTAATTTGAGAGTTCCGCGACATCTTTGCTTGGAGCTATGATGAACTTAGGGGTATTCCCCCCAGTCTGGCTATGTATACTATTCTTGTAAAGGAAGGTATCCGTCCTATATGTCAGAAAGTAAGATGTATGCCTTTTGAACTAAGGGATGGGCTGTTCGAGGAGCTATAGAAGTTGCAAAAAGCGGGTTTGATCTTCCGTGTTCAGCATACTGAATGGTGTTCACCAGTTGTGATCAGAAAGAAGAAAAATAATCAAATACGACTTTGTGTAGACTTTAGAGAGTTGAATGAGCAGACTGTTAAAGACTACTACCCCTTTCCCTTTATTGACCAAATTTTGGATCAATTAGCAGGTTGGGAAATATATTCATTCATGGATTGCTTTGTGGGGTATAACCAAATGGCAATTGCTGAGTAAGACAAGATGATAACGACATTCATTATTGTCTTTAGTACCTTTGCATACCATGTGATGGCATTTGGTTTATGTAATGCACGTGGTTTGTGGCAAAGAACATCCGATAAGACCTTTGGTGACATCTCCCCAGAGGAATGAAAGTATTCATTGATGACTTAGGGGAGTCACCACAAGAGAAAGGCAATTGATTATTTTGCGGAAGTGTTTTGAGAATTGTAGACAATTTTGCATAGCCCTCAACCCACGGAAGTGCGTCTTTGGAGTGCCTTATGGGCTATTGTTAGGTCATGTGGTCTGTTCAGTAGGAATCAAGACTGACCTTGAAAAGATCAAGATCATAGTCGCCATGAGCCTGCCACGTACTCCAAAGGAGATGCATATCTTTCTATCATCGGTAGGGTATTATCAGAGGTTTATCAATGCCTTGGCAAAAAGAACGTTGCCATTGACGAACTTATTGTCCTTTGATTGTCAGTTTGCATGGAGTGATGCTTGCAAAGTATCTTTTGATGATGTGAAGCAGGAGCTTGCCAAAGCACCTAAAAGGGGAGAAATGTTTTATATATTTTCAGCAGCAACAATGTATAGTAACAGTTGTTGCCTTCCCAAATTTGGAAGGAGAAATGGTACCATCCGATAGCCTTTGCTAGTTGGAAGTTGAGCATGTAAAAAATTAACTACACCTACATGGAGAAATTGTGCTTTGCGATGGTATTTGCGACCAAAAAGTTTAGGCATTACATTCTCTATGAGAAGGTGGTTTTTTATACAAAGGCGGAAGGGCTTCGATTGTTGCTGAATAAGTTACAACTGCGTGATCGTTTAGCAAAGTGGTTAATCACTTTATAGGAGTTTGATTACAAGATTAAGAGCAAGCCACCAAAGCTACAGGGCATTATAGAGTGTCTTGAGGATTTAAGAGAGCCAAAAGAGGTATTGGCTGAAGGAAGTGATATGGAAATATTTTTTAAGATTGATACGACGTCTTTTCTTTCTTGGTATGCTGCTACAACACATTATCTATCTATAAGAGAGACTGGAGCTAATCTATCCAAATCTGAGAAGAGGAAAATGAAACAGCAAGCATTGAAATTTTCCTTGATCGCACGAACACTATATCGGTAGGGTGTTGATGATATTTATCGTCGATGTGTGATGCCTGATGAGGTTCCATTTATTTTGGAAGAGTGCCATGACTCCATGGGGGGCACTTTGCTGGGCGGTTGATGGCACAAAAGGCTTTAAGAGCTGGATATTAGTGGCCATCCATCTTCCAGCATTCATTTGAGTAGATGCGATACATGTCAAAGGCATGACAGTAGAGATAATAGGAAGCGACCACTTACGCCTATTATGGCTATCCTTCCTTTTGAGAAGTGGAGCATCGACTTTGTGGGTCCTATTACCCCATTGTCTACTACTCAGAAGAGATACATTATAGTAGCAATTGATTATTTTACAAAGTGGCCAGAAGCACGGGCGATGAGGCAAGACAATGCAAAAGAGACTGCCAGTTTCCTACTTGAGCAGATCATTTGTCATTTCGGTTCACCAAAGGAAATAGTATCGGGCTGTGTAACCCATTTTTAGAACAAGGCGATTAAAAGTTTGACTGAAGCATGGAAAATTAAGCATAACAAGATGACTCCCTATAATCCACAAGAAAATGGACAAGTTGAAAGTATGAATAAGTAGCTTGTGGGTATCCTGTCCAAGATAGTCTCTGAAAAGAAACGGGACTGGGATACAAAATGATATGTGACTGTATGGATGACATTTAAACAAGCCACTGGTCACACCCCATTCAAATTAGTTTATGGGGAGGAGTGTTTCTTGCACTTGTCGCAATGACCCTCCCATTGCGCACCCACTCTCCCCCTTGGGATCAAAGGCACACTCTCCTCCTTGGGATCAAAGGGCGATACTATGTAGAATTTTGATTGAATTTATCTTCCTTTCCCGTAAAGAATGCGAGACAAATCTGTAACGATGCAACACTATCTTCTAATGCAAAGTAATCCTTGAATTATCACGTGAGTTGTGCTCAACTCATGGCTTGGCACCACAAGACAACTCTTTAATCATTACTCAATGCGAAATCTTCATAGGATGGATGCAAAACTCTTTAATAATTACACATGTGCCTCCCCCCATCAATTTCACCGTGGGCCTCGTGATGACTATCGACTCCATGCTCATCATCATCATCCACAGCTCCACTGTCGTCCTCACCATCTTCTTCCTCTTGTTCGCCGACTCCACTCCTTCTTCTTATCAACGACGATAGGGGAGGGGTGGTAAAAAGAAAAATAGTTATTATTAATAAGGGGAGAGGGGTGGCGATTCCCACGTGGCTAGAATGTTACACCATATTGTTGATTAAACAAACATGAGAAAAATATTCATCCAACATTTATATCCAAAATCATTACTATTGGCAAACTTTTTCAGCTGGTTGGCTTTTGTTCATTGGATTACATTGTGGTTGCATCATCTTCATTACTGATAGTGAATTCAGACTTGCTTGTATACACACCCCTCCCAGGTATTTCTTTTCTTTCCTTTTTTATTTTTTCTACCCCAAAACCCACAAATAATTATTAAACGGAATCATGATCACCACGTTTTCACACAAGTCCATGCTAAACACATATATTTTTAAATTAAAATCAACCCGCAGTTCACTTAGCACGTACTTTGTGCGCTACAGACACATTTAATTTTACTTAAAAATGAACCAATTGTCTCACTAAGAAGCATACATTGGAAAAAAAAGCGCCAAATACATAAGTAATTTTTGATAAATGAATTTTCATTTAGAGAACCCTAGTTAAGGTCTAAAGTCCAAGTTACGATAAAAAGCACTGTTTCAAACTTAATAATTTTTAAATAAAGGATAATAATAAATTATTGTTTTCTTTTAAAGGTTTATAACCTAATAAAGTTTCACCCATGATTAATAACTTTATTAAAATGAATCCTTCATTATATTTATTTCCCCTACACTGCACATTTCCTTTTGAATGAAGGCACTTCGTGGGGATGGGTAACAGTGGTGTTTGTCTAGTGTCTTTTCCCATTGATGGTGGTTCTATGGGTGAGTCAGGGTACGATATGTATTTTTGTTTTTCTTTTCTCTTTTTGTTTTGGTCATATGGGTGAGTCAAGGTACGGTATGTATTTTTTTTTAAATTTTCTGCCTGATACGGGGGTTCAAGGTGTTTGATTATATTGCATCGCATGAAGATTTCGGTCACGTGTGTACAGGTCATGCCTGATTTTTCTAGGATGTGAACTCCTTGGGATGGTTAGTTAGTTGGTCGAGTATGTGTAAGTTTATTTAGATCAATATCTTATTCCTATCATGTTGTTTTGCAAGCATTCGTTGTGATTGTCTATGTGTGTAGTGTGTGTGTGTAATCCATCTTCAGAAGCCTTGTACTCCTTTCCCAGTTTAGTACGTTTCGTTGGCATCTCATGACTACTCTTTATTACTGAATTAAAATCTTATCAACAAGGCAGACTTAGCCAAGTTCGTAGCATTTTCATATGGGCGAGTCAGGGTACGGTATGTATTTTTCTTTTTCTTTTCTGCCTGTTTTTTTGTTTTGATCATATGGGCGAGTCAGGGTACATACGTATTTTAATTTTTTTTTCTGCCTGATACGGGGATTTAGCGTGTCTGATTATATTGCATCGCAAGAAGCTTTCGGT
Source organism: Lygodium microphyllum (assembly GCF_053477565.2). Classification (NCBI taxonomy): domain Eukaryota; kingdom Viridiplantae; phylum Streptophyta; class Polypodiopsida; order Schizaeales; family Lygodiaceae; genus Lygodium; species Lygodium microphyllum. The sequence continues at coordinate 136,802,084 of NC_141150.1, read as the reverse complement.
CGCATGTGTGTAGAGGTCATGCCAGATTTTTTCTAGGATGTGAACTCCTTGGGGTGGTTAGTTAGTCGATCGAGTCTGTGTAAGTTTATTCAGATCGATATCTTATTCCTATCATGTTGTTTTATAGGCATTCATTGTGACTGTCTTTGTGTGTAGTGTGTGTGTGTGTGTGTAATCCATCTGAATATGGCACCTCGTACTTCTCTCCAAGTTCAATATGTTTCGTTGGTATCTCATGACTACTCTTTATTACTAGATTCAGATCTTATCAACAAGGCAGACTTAGTGAAGTTCGTAGCATTTTCATTTCTGCTTATATTGGAGGATACTAATATGTGTGATCAATTTCTAGCCTCTTATAGTAAGAGGTCTAGTCCTGTAAGAGGAACAGTTATCCAACTAACGTCTAAAAGCTTGGGCAAGGCTTTGTCTTTACCCTATCGAGGAGACTCTTTCCCTACTGCTCGACAATTGTTCTCGAACGAGGATATCCTTAAGTTGTTGTAGAAGCAGATACACGATGTGTTGGACCCTAAGAGGGTTATTACTATATGAGGTATTGGTGTATCCATGATCTCTAACCCTGTTTGGAAGTAGTTATGCCACTTGTTTATGCCTACCAAAACACCCTCTAATTACCTTTCAAAAGAGTTGTTCACATATTCTAGAATGGTGTTGAAAGGCATTACTATTGATTGGAGTTTCTATCTTTTTTCAAAGATGGATAAGCACTTTGTCAGAGTCACAAGGGGCAATGCAAACAATGTTACATTTGGTTCCTACCTTTCTGTCTTCTTGGCACATGCTGCCCTCTGAAGGAAGTTTCTACCTTGCCAGTTGATCCACCAGAAGCTCCTCTTCCTTACTAAAAGCATTGATGTTGTCATTGAGGATCTTGACCCCATCCCTCCTATGGTAATTCAGAGGAAACGCCTTAAACAAGTGGCTGAATCAACCCCAATTCCTCCTCCTATCTCCATTCCTATTCAATCTAGCAGTCAATTGTCAGCTTTCCTCACAATGCCAAATCTTTTTAGAGCACATCATGACGGTACTCAAGAGATTTTCATTCCTTCTATACAACACTTGGTAACATGAGATGCAATTCCTTTCTTATACAAAGACATCCAAAGTTTTGTTGAGCTCTCAGTAACTGCCTGTATCCAACAATTCTATTCTTCTTGTTATATGAAGAAGTTCAACAGAACAAAGAAGAGCTCAATAAAGCAAATGATGAGCTAGATTCTGCTAAAGAAATATTTTTTAATCTTTGTATCCAGATGGAGTAGCAGACTAAGATTATTGATACTTAGAAAGTGGAAATTTTTGGTTTGCAAACTCAGTTGGCTGACACTAAATCCCAAGTGGTTTATGTGACTAAGAAGAGGGATAGATTGTTGAAGGAATCTCAAGAGCTTCAAGCTTTGATAGCTGCCTAGACAAAGGAGCTTAAATTAGCTAATATCACCCTAGAACAGAGAAACATTCAAATTCAACAACTTAACAATCAGTTGATTCAGTCGTCACGTTCTTCTTCATAGAGTCCTACTATGCAGTCAGTTCCTTCTTTGTCCCCTGTGGACTTAGCAGTTCTTCAAAGACAAGCTACATTATGCCCTTTGTTCCATGCTAAAGTCGAAAGGCTTCAATCCAAAATGGATTTATTATGGTCTTCATTTGAGCAGTTCCAAGAATATGTTCCTCCAGATCACTCCTTTTTCGTGCATTATCGGCAATAAAAGTTGGCCTTCTATATTATGCTCTCAACAATGGATCTACCTCTTCCAGAGGATGGATGGAGTGGGCCTTGGTCTTCTAACTTGTTGATTGAAGTAGTCTGAATGATTTTTGAAGATTTTGTGACTTCAGATACAATGATGATGTCTTATATGTATTTGAGAGGTGATTTGCTTATTCCAGACGATGAAGATTTAGCTTGGTATTTTGGGAATGTGGTACTACAAGCTGCTTTGTATGTCCGACGTTTGGGGTTGTGGATAGATGAGATGTTTCAATGTTATTCCTCCAAAGTGGCTAAGTGCCCTAAAACTTTGTGGCATACAATGATTGACTCTATGATCTTGAATCAAAGACAAAATAAAGCCTCTATTCATGTGCACAACATTAACTAACTGAGGGTGGATCTTTTTAGCTTATCTTTCCAAACATCATCCATTTGATTCATCCTTCTTTGATACACGTCCATATTTTTGACTTTGTAGCAGCCGGGGACGAGTAAGCTAAGGATGAGATGTCATTTCTTCGTAGAAAGCCATGGAGGGATATTGTAGTTGACAAGGACTATAGGCCACACACTGTAAGAAGTTGAGCGCAGACCAAATGGGTTCACGCCATCCATTGCAAGACCGAGCTGAAGATTCCTTGGCTCTCGGGCAAAGCCTGGGAAGGTAGAGTCAATGTGGCTCCATGCACATAAATCCGCTGATATTCGTTGAACTCCATCTGTGGACCTATTCTGTGCATGCCACATTGTCAAGCTCGCCATGCCGAACGTACGAAACATATGGTTTATGCAGGGGATAAGCGAAAAGTGTCTAAGAACTTTTTAAGGGATGGTTTGCCCTTGCAAGTCCTGTCGATACCTATGAGCACCACACTTTGGACATGTCTCCATAGTCTTGTATTCTCCTCGAAACAGTACGCAATCGTTGATACATGCATGGATGTTGTTGTAGTCCATGCCAAGCTTTCGTAAAACATGTCGTGCATCATCACGAGACTCGGGCATCGTATTTGCAGGTGGTAATATATGTTATTTTAGTAACCTGAAAAAAATCATAAAACACCTTGAAAAAGCACAAATGTTTTTAATGAAAGTGCCAAAAAGAAATCAACGAAGCGTACGTACAAGGTACATGAACAACTTGGTCACACTCACATCGCTCCACCCGTATTTTGCTTGCACACTTAGGAGTGCAAGCAGTGTCTTCAGGCAAGATACTCGGCACCCATCATATAATGGTATGGATGCTTCCTCTCTAAGCAGATCAGAAGTCTCGACATCCATGGAAATCAATGCATTGATCATTGTCTCCATCTTAGGCTCCAAGATTGTAGGTAGGTCTGGAAGGCTGCATGTCTCCTCTGGTATTGACGGTATAGATTGGGTAGTATCTTCCAAGTGGTGGATTGGCTCAGGCACTCCATCCATTGCACACCCAGGAACTCTTCTCATTGGCCGCAAAGGGTGCACTCCTCCTTGGGATGAGACGTCACCTCACTGGATAGAAAATTTGCCAGCCACACCCAATTTTCTTGTATATGGTATTCAATTAGCTTGCGAGTACAATGCATGATTGATATTAACTTTTCTTACCGTTTGCTGAAAATCCAAGATCGCCTAATCAATGATCTCAGATTGAAACTCGCCGAAGCGTCGTACATGTTCTATAGACAATCGATGTTTTCGTGTAATTGCCAGCTTGCATTGAGAGCAAGGACATGGGACACGCTGATTAAGATACGTCTCGCGATCTTGAACAATAAGACATTCATCGTTTTTCATTTTGTCTACGTTATGACAAACAATTTATTTTTGTTATCATTCTTTTTCTCGTTCTTTATTATGATGTATGTTTATTCCCTCTCTCTCTCATTCCTTCTTCTTTTTTCTCTTCCTCCCCCTCTCTCATTTTCTTTAACGATCACGGCTACGACTACAATGAAGACCACGACCACGACTATGACTATGACTACAACCATGACCACGACCACGACTGCTACCACTACCACTACCACTACCACTACCATGACTATGACTATGACCACGACTACGACCACCACATCTACCACTACCACTACCACGACTACGACCACTATAATAAACAAGAAAAGAAGAAAAAAAAAACAACTACTACTACTACTATTACTACTACAAAAAACAAGAAAACTAAAACAACAATAAACAAGAAAAGAAAAAAAAAACTACTACTACTACTACAAACAACAACAATTAATTTCCTTTTCTCTCTTCCTCTCCCTCTCTCATTTTCTCTCCCTCCCTCACCCTCTCCCTCTCTTTCTCTCTTTTCCTATCAGGTTTAATGTTTTTTCTCTCTTTTTCTCTCTCCTCTCCCTCTCTCATTTTTTCTCTCTCCTCTCCCTTTCTCATTTCCTTTTCTCTCTTTCACTCCCTCTCTCATTTCCTCTCCCTCCCTCACCCTCTCCCTCTCTTTCTCTCTTTCCCTATTATGTTTAGTGTATTTTCTCTCTCCTCTCCCTCTCTCATTTCCTTTTCTCTCTTCCTCTCCCTCTCTCATTTCCTCTCCCTGCCTCACCCTCACCCTCACCCTCTCTTTCTCTTTTTCCCTATTAGGTTTAATGTTTTTTCTCTCTTTTTCTCTCCTCTACCTCTCTCATTTTTTTCTCTCTCCTCCCCCTCTCTCATTTTCTTTTCTCTCTTTCTCTCCCTCTCTCATTTTCTCTCTCTCTCATTTCCTCTCCCTCCCTCACCCTCTCCCTCTCTTTCTCTCTTTCCCTATTAGGTATATGGGTTTTTTCTCTTTTCTCTCCCTCTCTCATTGTTTTCTCTCTCCTCCCCTCTCTCGTATATGCTCCCTCCCTCACCCTCTCCCTCTCTTTCTCTCCTTCCCTATTATGTTTAATGTTTTTTCTCTCTCCTCTCCCTCTCTCATTTCCTTTTCTCTCTTTATCTCCCTCTCTCACTCGTTCTCCCTGCCTCACCCTCTCCCTCTCTTTCTCTCTTTCCCTATTATGTTTAACATCTTTTCCCTCTCCTCTCCCTCTCTCATTTCCTCTCCCTCCCTCACCCTCACCCTCACCCTCTCTTTCTCTCTTTCCCTATTATGTTAACATCTTTTCTCTCTTTTTCTCTCTCCTCTCCTTTTCTCATTTTTTCTCTCTCCTCTCCCTCTCTCATTTCCTTTTGCTCTCTTCCTCACCCTCTCTCATTTCTTCTCCCTCCCTCACCCTCTCCCTCTCTTTCTCTCTTCCCTTATTATCTTTAATGTTTTTTCTCTCCCTCTTCCTCTCTTTCTCTCTTCCCCTATTATCTTTAATGTTTTTTCTCTCTTTTTCTCTCTCTTATCCCTCTCTTATTTCCTCTCCCTCCCTCACCCTCACCCTCTCCCTCTCTTTCTCTCTTTCCCTATTATGTTTAACATCTTTTCTCTCTTTTTCTCTCTCCTCTCCTTCTCTCATTTTTTCTCTCTCCTCTCCCTCTCTCATTTCCTTTTGCTCTCTTCCTCTCCCTCTCTCATTTCTTCTCCCTCCCTCACCCTCACCCTCTCTTTCTCTCTTTCCCTATTATGTTTAATGTTTTTTCTCTCTTTTCCTCTCCCTCTCCCTCTCCCTCCCTCTTCCTTTCCCACTTCCTCCCTCTCTCATTTCCTCTCCCTCCCTCTCCCTCTCCCTCTCCCTCTCTTTCTCTCTCATTTCCTCTCCCTCTCTCAATACACACGAATTATACCAAAAACAAGTAAAAGAGAGAGATAAAACTCCCTCTCCCTCTCTTATTTTCTCTCCCTCCCCCTCTCCCTCTCCCTCTCTTTCTCTCTCCCGACCTCTCCCTCTCCCTCTCTCATTTTCTCTCCTTCCCTCTCCCTCTCCCTCTCTTTCTCTCTCATTTCCTCTCCTTCTCTCAATACACACAAATTATAGCAAAAACAAGTAAAAGAGAGAGAGAAAACAAAAAAGCAAAGCAAGAATGGACAATGCACTCACCGTAAAGGCTTGAAGAAGGGTTTGGCGGCTCCTTTTTGCCCTCCGTACACCTCCTCCTCTTCTTCGTGAACGGCGGCAGCGGCGGCAGTGACGGTGAGAAGCCTTCTTTCTCCTTATTTCTCTCCCTCTCAGCAAGATGCTCGCTCTCCCTTTCGCTCTCTCTTTCGTGAATGCGCGAAAAACGACGCGCTCGGGTTTCGACCCGCATTTTTTTCCTCTGGGTACCATCGCTATTTGTGTCACTATTAGCGATGCAAATAACGATGCCGCTATTTGTCATCACTAATGGGCATCGCTATAGCCTCATATCCTTGTAGTGACACTTTTAAAAAATGACAAAATGACCAAAACTAGCAAAAAAACCAGACACTACTATTGTTTTTCTGTATACTTGGGTATTAGCCATCGTTTTTTTCATTTTATTATTGTCTACCCAAGAGGTCAATTCTCTACTAGTCAACCTATTATCCTCCTGTTTGTGGGTTATCTGAACGTGGGATTTGAGTTTCTTCTTTTTCCACTGTGCCATCAGACCTTGAGAGCGCCACATACACACCACTAGGTTTCATTTTCTTTTCCCTCCTTCACATGCACCATAACATACATTTAATTTTTAAATAAAATCAATATGATTGTTGCACCCACAAAACTAATAAAATGCACTTAGTAAATTTTAAATTAAAATGAGCCGACTGTTAATTTGTAAAAAGAACCCCTACCATTGCACGCACAACTTGCACAATCATCCTCATAATGTTGTAAATTAAAATTAATCCCTAATGTTCACACTGCACACGCATTGTAAACACCTTAAAATTGTAAATAAAAATGAATCCACCACTGTCACTCATGCATGTGCTTTGTGCTAAACATAATCTAACTTGTAACAAGTGCATTTGTAGATACCACTGTCCAGTCTACGTGGGTTTTGGGTTATAAATTATGATTCATTGTGCATTAAGGGTATAATTTAATAATGAATTGTTACTAATATCATTTGCTAAAAGGAATCCATATAGTTTTCACATGTCCACATCGTCATACTATAGGTTGACGAATTGCACCTATGGGATGGAATTTATCTGTCATATATTGGTCTTATTAGTCTCCCTGTCTATTGTGGATATTAATCAGTGATTCTATTATGAGTTCATTTTGATATGTTTGGTCTAGTCAGTTTCAAGGGGATGCAGCATGATTGTGCTTATATTTGATTCGATTGCTTGATTAGGGGAATCAGGATACATGTTTGTCTACATATCACTAAGTTATCGATTGTATGTGTGTGTAGGTCAAGTCGGATTTTTTCAATAGATTGTGGTTTGTTCGGGTTGTCTAGTTTAGTCTTCTCTGTCTTGTTCTTTTCTTCTTTTTTTTCATTCTCAGTTACAGTATGTATATTGGTTTTTGGTAGGCGTTCCCTACTTTGTTTTTCTAGTTTTGTGTGTTTTTGCCTAAATAGTCAAAATGGCCTCTCCTGAACCTCCTACACTTGTGATTCAGCATCTTTCCCTTTCAATCCATGATTATTCTCTCCTATTGGATATTGATTGCATTTAATACCATATTGGGGAATATGGGAATTTCCCATAAGTTTGGGACATGTGGTCAAATCTTTGGATTTGTCATAACTTGAATACTATAATTCCAAATCAAGCGCTCTATAGCTCAATAGATTCCATTTTTCAAGTGCTTTCCAATGATAGGTCACATCATATAGTTTTGAGAAACTTATGGGCATGTTATCCGGGTGCCACCTTTTTAGTATTCAAAAATTGGGAATTGGGAGATTCCCAAACTCACTAATATTGTGTTATTTGTAAGGCTGGTCTTTATCTTTTTGTGGCCCTGAAGTTCCCTCCAGTGGATGTGAAACTTGTTACTCTTTTCTGAAAACTTATAAGAAGCATTCATGCTTGGTTTATGGCCATCATTTCTGTTTATCCCCTACCACTCTCAATGAGGCCCTGTTCCTACCCTTTGTAGCTTCCCCTATGCCTAGTGGTAATCATTTATTATCCATTGCAGAGATTCTTGCCCTATTGTAGAAGGAGACCTCTACTCCTTTGGTAGAGCGAATAAGGTTATCACCAGTTCAAGAGTATCAATGGTACATATTTCCTCTCCCTTGTGGAAGCAATTATGCCAATGTCTCCAGGACTGATTTATGCCAAGCAAGCCTGCATCCAAGTGCTTGTCCAAGAAACTATTCATTACATCTGTCAAAATCCTTGAGGGGGTTAAGTTCAAGTAGATAGCATTTCTGTTGGCTAAAATGGATGAGCACTTTCAACGAGTAAAGAAGGGTCACCTCAGTATTGTTTCTTATGGGTTTTTTCTACAAAAAGTAATTCAATTGGCACCTCCCCCAAGTGGCTTTTTTGTGCCTGATCGTGCCCCACTTCCTAAGCAATCTCCTCCTTTTGTTCCTTCTCATCCTCCTATGCAACCCAACTCAAATTCAGCAGATGTGCCCCTTGCCAGGTTCATTTGTAAGAAGCATCGTGCACACAAGGTCCTCTTGATTGTGCCCTTGTTCTGTCACTTGTGGTACCAACTCCAATACTTGAGGCGTCTGGTAGCTCCCTTCCCCCATGCCTTGCATGTCCTAATTTTTTTATGGTACAACAGAAAGGTACATTGGATTCACAAATTAATTTATCCCTCCATACATTGATTGATGGCACCCTGATTTCCCAACTCATGTCAAATGTCCAAGCTACAATGGAAACAATTTTGATTTCCTATCTCCAGTCTATCTACATAGGAGTTTCTACCTCTTTACATGACAAGGTGGATTCCTTGACCTATCAATTGAGCAAGGCATTAGAAGATTTGGCTTCAAGAAAGGTCTACCCTAAGTGACATATACTATTTGAGAGTTGCAAGTTTAGAGGCAAATAAGGTGTCCATTACTAAAGAGAAGGATGTTGGTTTGGCAGATATACTTACTTTAGCCACACAAAGCTAAGTGTTTGTGAGGGTGAATTAAAACATGCCCCAGTGACTATGGAATATCAACAAAAGTATATTAATGAGTTGTATTCTAAAATAGGTATCCTCTCTGTTCCCCTTCCTACTCATGTTATTCCTTGTGTTGTGCCTTCTAAGGAGGAGCTAGAGAATTTACAGGAATAGACTAGGTTGTATGATGCCTTTGCTGCCAAGGTGGAAAGGTTAAAGCATCCTATGGATTGCATGCAGGAAGCTTTACTCATTACAATGAACTTGTCTTCCATTCACCCTCTTTTTGGCTAAAATATTTTCAATAGCAGAGATTGGCCTTACATCGCTCTTTGAGCATTGTGGATTTATAGCCTCAAGAGGATGGTTGGCAGAATCTTTGGTCATTTGCTTAAATCAGTGTTTGATAGAGCCTTGGATGACATGTTTGATCCTCACGTCAGTTGCTCTCTTTCATGTATACTAAAGGGGATTTGCAAATTTCAAATGAGGAGGATTTGAATATTTGTGTAGCGGATGTGATTTTGCAAGCTATATTGTATGTACATTTTGTGGAGTTAGATCTTGCAGATGGTCTGCAAAATTTTCATCAATGCACATCATGGTGTAGAGGAGATGCTTTGCATCCTCCTTTGGATGATGTTTTCATGGGTCTACATTTTCGAAAAAGTATTTTTTATAAGTCTCATATCCAGCAGTTGTGTGCTAAAGTGTTGCAACACATTGCTGATAATCCCTTGTTTACTAAGGAGTTCTTCCAAAATTTTAAATTCTATTGTTCTATTTATCCTCATGATCTTATTTCATATTCCCTCATTACTTTTCCCCTTCCTTCTTGTATCCATCTTCTTACTACTAATTACTTCATGCCCTTTTATTGTTGATCCTACTACCTCTTCTCCTCCTATAGAACACTATCTTGTTGTTCCTCCTATTCCTTCCACCTTTTGTTCTGAATCACTTCAAGCCTTTTTAGTGTTATTTCCTCCATTTCCAATATCATTATCCTTATACTTTCCCTCTTTCTATGGTATGTCCTATCCACCTCTTTAACATTTCATCCTCATTTCTATTCCACCTCCTACAGAATATATCAATCTTCCACCTCAATATGTATTGGACACTCCTGAATTTGATAATAACATCCTCCCTTGTCCACGGCAATGGACTTTGCATGATTATGTGTGATATGACCAATTTTTAATTGGCCTCTCATTCCAAGGTCCTAGAGTACTCCTTTGGCATGTTCGAATTCTTATCTTCATTTTTCTCGGTCACAAGCTCAGTCTAAGGATGCATCCATATGTTTGGCAGCACATTTTTGTTGATACTTATCCTTTATGCATCAATAGTCACATTTGAACACAAGGAAGTCTATACCAAATTTTATCATTAATCCTAATGAAGATGTCCCAGTGGCTCAAATGGATGTGCTCTATTATTCTGCCCAAGCCTTTCCCACCAGATTCATTATTTGTTGGAAAGGATGTGTTGTTTGCAATTCCTTCATAATGTACCTTTCCATTTTGTGGATGAAAGCAAAACCCTAGAATGCCTCAAACTTAGTATGCAGTTCGAGAAGAAATATCTTCATCCTAGCAACAAATAGGCAGACTAGTTTTGAGATGTATCTTCTTCTTCTTTTTCATGATTAATGGAATCTCTTTTGGTTGTCTTTCATTATTGAGGGAAGTTGCCAGTCATACTATTTTGTATTTGTGATTGTGAATGTTATATTCTATGTTTTGTGGTGATGTGTGTTATGTGGTATGAGTGTATCATTCTTGTCATGGAAAGTTAGAGCTAACGATGTAGATAATCGGACACAAGATGTTGCTTAGTAGCGGATTGGTTATGAAGCTTTGCAAGTGGACAAATGAATAACCTCTCTTATCCTATAATAGTTTGTTTACACTTTTGTTAGATAAGGATTTGTTCATGTTAGTATGGATTTTTCTTTCATATATTTTTATTTAGATCGAGGTTATTTTCAAGAATGGAGGAAGTCATGATTGGTTGCTACCTACCGGATGATTGCTAATGAATATAAAGTGATGAGCTAGTATTTTGAGCTTTTACTTTTATTCTCTTTTTTTAAGGTCGCGAGGACGCTCAAGTGTGGGGATATGTTGAGTGCTAAATTGACTTATTTTTTTAGTTGAATTTTGTTGTTTTTGTGAGCTAAATGGTTGATTTTGAGAATTTATTGATTGATTTTTGGATGTGTTGGAAGTGTTTTGGAATTTGTTGGGATGGTTTGTATCTTTGAGAAATTCATGATGGTTTTTGGTTGAGATATGATATATTGATAGGTTCTGTGTGATGTGTCTGTTTGGTTCAGAGAGGGTCTGTTTTGCCTGTGTTTTGATTTGAATTCTTTTTGTTTGTGATGTTGAGATTGTGAATATTTCTTTTGAGGAATGATTGAGAATGTGTTGAATGGTTTTGAATGGTTTGAAGTGGTTTAAATTTGAGTTGTAGGGTTTCTATACCTTTTGTTGACCCTCTGTAGTGTTCTATGGAGCCTCTATCTCTATTCTGTAAGCTCCTATTTGCTTCTATAAATGTTCTAATGGATGGATGTTTAGTTTGTTACTTTTTTGAAATCTTGGTGGAGGAATAATACAAAATCAAAATAGCTTGAAGAAGCAAAAGAAGTAGCTGAAGAAAACTTGAAGTGAAGACTAAAATGATAGTGACAGTAGTGACACTATAGTGGCTCTGGTGACTCTTCACATCAGACATATCTCTTGGGAGGGGTATCCATGACCAAGAGAGGGTTATTTAAGATTATTCATTGTAATTCCAATGTACTATTGAATGAGGATACATGTGAGAGAGATAGAGTACGAGAGATAGTCATTTCTATGTTGACAAACATTTATGAGATATTGAGAGACGAATATGAAGACATTGAAGATGAATACTATGTGACAAAATTCCATTCAAAGTGTGAGATTCTTTTGTGTTTTTGTGGTTCTTTGATAGATTCTAAGAAGAATATTAAAAATGTGGTCAATTTTGTTAACGATAAAGCCATGGGAGATTCTTTATATGATGCTATGTGAAGATTTGTTGTGCTTGGTGTTCTTTTTCCTATTGTGGTTACATAAAGGATGAAAACAAGCTTGTTGATGAATATAAGATAGATTTTCTTGCAGTAATATTCTCATTTCCTTGGTGTTCTCTCAAGAGCTCCATAGGGCCATGAATACCTGAATGCACATGAGCCAAAGGCTCACACACACACACAGGATTAGAATTCTTATGTGAATTACAGGTCTACTTATTATAAAGACAATAATCACATGAATCAAAACAAGAGTAATCCAAGTATGGGAGATACTACAAATGGATTAATGCTTTCATTCCTTTCAAAGACATGTGCCCAAGGTGACAATGCATAAAGATATATACAAAACATCGATCATAACCAATATATGGTTAACAAACCTAGAAACAAGCAAAGAGTAGAGGCTGCCAAAAACCTTGGGACCTCTAGGAAAAACAAGATTTCCACTTATAATCTTCAATGAAGAATCATTAAAAGATACATGGTACATGTCATCATCTAACTATCTAGCTAAAATAAGGTGTTTTGTCAAAGTTGGACATGACGCACATCATGAAGCATAGACAGAGTACCAGTACCAGATTGCAATCGAACATCACCTATGGCAATGATATCCAATTCAATGTCATCCCCCAATCTAATAGAGCCAATAGCATCACAATAGCTATGAAACCAATGGGGATGTGGGGTAACATGGAAGGAAGCTCCTTGACATCAAAGCATTCAATGGTCAAAGAAATTGAGTTGCTTTATTTGAGATATCAAACCTTTCTTATCAGAGTTAATGTGATATATGCTATAAATTCATTGTTTGCTTTTTTTCATTTATATGAGAGTGGATTTTTTGATATATATGTTGATATAATATTGCACCACATATAGCTATGCAAAGCATAAATATATGCATTGCATACAAAAGGCACAAGCAAAGAGAGATTGTTGAAATGAGAGAATGGAACCAATCAAGAGCCTATCTATGAGGAAGCTCCAAATAGTTAAGAAAGTATAGAGGAGGTGTCTCCTTTTTAAACATGAATGCTTTGGTAGCAAATATTATGTCAACCAATCCAAAAGATGCATACACCTTGAAGAAGAAAGAAACCAAGGGACTCCTTAGAGAAAAATATATTCAACGCATATTTAAATATCCCTTATATAAGTTGGGCACATGTTTCAAAGCTTAGAACCTTAAGCTCATTTAATTTAAGGACATCATTTTAATAGAGTAACAATAGTATTGAGATTTGTTTTAGTTATTGCAAAAGTTGTTGCCAATGGACAATTACTTGCTTGAATCCCTTGTTGAGACAAACAAAGTATTTTCATATGTTGGATTGGACAAGGATTATATCCATGCATGTTTAAATGATTATATACTCTTTCTAAAAGAGAATGAAGGTAAATTAATGTAAAAGGTGATTGGTATCAACACAACATATCCTATGAAGTTGACTCCAATGCAGAAGTCATTAGTATTAATAGGACATTCAAAGATACGAGGTCGTATGTAAAGTGTTTTGACTATGATCCCCTCAATCCTATATTAGGCATATGTCTCACAATATGGAGTGAAAGATCTTGTGATGAAATTATATGAGGCCCTGAAGACTTAGCTATGTATTAAGACACATCAACTCTTAATAGCTAGATTTCCCTTTGGAATCTCTAAACTTGTGGCTTGGACTTGCAAATCAATTGTGTGAATCCTTTTGGCGTCATAATAAAATGGTTAACAATGGTATGTGGTCTTGGTAAACTAAAATATTCTACCCTAGTTATCCATTGAAAATGCCAATTGATCCTTTCTTTATTGGTTCCAAGGAAGTGTAAAGTGAAGGATATAAATATGTACCTTTAATTGAAGATATTGAGAAACTTTGGAGGACTATATAAGTGATGATATATTAAAACCTAGAAGGAATAGAGAGTTCACTCTTTGATGTACATTAATATGGGCTATGCATGATTATCTCGGATTGGTGAATATGCATCACTGAAAGTTAGTATCTATGATGTATGACCTACTTGTGGTCCACAATTACAAGCATGTTACAATCTACACTTAAAAGTGTTAGACATGCTCACTTACTGCCCCACCCACGTAAGGTGCTACCAGAGTTGATTGGTGCTCTAAGTTGTTTTATGAGAAGAAGCCATGCATGAGCCCAGGGATCTTGACTTATATGTTAGATGAGGTTCATGTGATTGGATGGCAAAAAGGTGACCTTTCTAAGTCTAGCCATTGGGTTCGATAGAGTAGTCAAGCTAGAGCAACTCAACATACACATTAACGAATTGTAAGGTAATAGAGCTATTAGGAACCCCTATTTTAGGATTCGGGGGGCTACAAAAGTAGCCTTTGTTTTGTTTTTTTTTTTGAGAGGGGGCGGAGGGGGGAGGTTATAAGAGAGACCCTTCCAAAAGGCTTTCATCAATCTTTTACAGCCAAAGTTCTTCCACCTAGCCTTAAGCTCTTCACTTATCATCTATCTAGATCACCATCTCAGCTTCATAGTGAAAGTGCACGAATGTGTAAAGCCGAATTGCAAGGTGTGGGAGTTATTAGTGAAGGGAGTGAGCCTTGAAGTGGAAGCATGGAGCAAAAGCAAGAGTTATGATGGAATGAGCAATTATAAGAGAGAGAGACATAAGATGTGGGAACTCCAACAGTCACAATGTGTGATCGATCTAAGTGTGTGGGTAACTTATACATGGTGCACTATAAAAATATCCCTGTGAATGCATAAAAGCATCAAACTTATGGTACCATTCCCTAGGTGCATGCTTAAGGTCATAAAGGCTATTTCTCAATTTGCACACTAGGCACTAGGTGGTCCTTGCCAGGTTCTGCAAAGCCCTTAGGTTGCTCCATGTAAATCTCATCATCATACAAGTCCCCATGAACAAAAGTTGTCTTGACATCCATTTGATAAAGATCCAAGTCAAGCTAAGCAACTAAAGACAATACCAAGTGTAGGGTAGTCATCTTCACAATAGGAGAAAAGACTTCATCAAAGTCCACACCATGCTCCTGCTTGAAACCCATAGCAATCAATCTAGCCTTGTATGTTGAATTGGGACGTCCATGGGTACTTTTCAACTTGTACACCCACTTGCATGGCAAAGCACGCTCTCCACTAAGCAAAGAAACCAAATCCCGCATATGATTTTTTTCCAATGAATCATACTCTAACTACATGGTCCTTTGCTATGAGTGACTATCACCCGTGTGCATGGCCTCATCGTCATACTCTAACTACATGGTCCTCTTCTATGAGTGACTATCACCTGTGTGCATGGCCTCATCGTAACTAATAGGCTCACCAGTATCTATCACCATAAAATAATCCCTAGAGGGCTCAAATTGTGAAGGCTATCATCTATCTCTAGTAGACTGTCTCAAAGCAGATACCACTAAAGCATTAATCGCTACTACAGGCTATCTAGTTGGTGGTATAGTAGCAGCAAGAGGCTCCTCTTGAAATATCACCTTGCGTACCTCAATGACATGCTCAAGCTGCTTATGCATTTACTTCTCATGGAAAGTAACATCATGGCTACGAACAACCTTTCGAGCCTATGGATCCCATAGGTGATAGCCCATCTCACCTACATCTCTATAACCAAGAAAGATGTATTTCCTAGACTTGGGATCCAATTTATTTCCCTTGTCCTTGGGAACATGGTAGAAATCCTCACAACCAAAGATATGCAAATGAGCATATGAGGGAGGTTTTCCAGACCATACCTCCTCTGTAACCTAATAGTCAAGAGTAGTACATGGGAAGTGATTTATCAAGTTTATGGTAGCGGTAACTACCTCAGTCCAAGAATATTGTGGTAAGCCTGCTTGGCTAAGCATGTAGCAAACTGACTCCTAAATTGTCATATTTATGTACTGAGCCATATCATTCTAGGGTGGGGTGTACAGGGTGGTTAATTGACACTTAATACCCCTCTCATCACAAAACTACTCAAAGGCTTTAGAGACATACTTACCCCCATTATCGGACCTTAGGCATTTTAGTCTATACCCAAATTAGTCTTAACCAAGGCAAGCCAACACTAAAATACACCCAAGACTTTCATTTCTGCTTAATAAGATATGCCTAGATCTTATACATGTAGTCATCAAATGAGGGTAATGAAATACTTTGCGCCACCAAACGACTTGCAGTGCATGGGACCACATACATACAAATGAGTAAGTGCCAGATACAAGCAAGGGGTAGTGAGTATTGGACTTCACACCACGTGCAATGACAAGATTCCCATGGATAATCTGCCATCAGGAATCACCAAAGGAAAACACATAGCATGTATCATCCAAAGTGCCAGCAGAGATAAGGCTCTTTGTGAAAGCCAATACATGACATACATCATGGTCATTACTCAAATGGACAGATCTAGTCATACTACAATAGAAGTGAGACCACTATTTATGAGGGATCACATGAAAAGAAGCCCCTGAATCTATCAACCAATACTGAGTATACCCTAACAAAGCATCAGTCAACTATGAAGTATCAAGAGAAGAAATTGCATTTATGAAATCATCATCAAAATCAACAATATTAAACTCTTCAATCCTAACACTAAACTTACTAGGGACAATACTATAATCATCATTTTTTTCATGTACATTAAGCTTGCCCCCCTTTTTCTTGTGCTTATCCTCGCGCATTTTATGGCATTGTGGCCGAATATGTCCTGGTTTTCCACAGTAATGACAAGTCAATGAGAACCTATGGCTACGGGACTTATTACAAGACTATCCACATGACTGAGAACAAGACTGCTGAGAATCTCCCACGGCAATCATTCTCTCTTCTACCATTATTGCCTCTAATTGTCAAAGTATGAGAGGTGCGGAAAGCATCGATATTCTTTTTGTTAACTCCTCATTCAAGAGAACATGCTCTACATTCTATAACTTGAGCCCATCAATAGGCATGTTTACACACATAGCAGTACAAAATGTATCCCATGATTCAAGCAGTGTAACCAAGAGAAACAAAGAGGGAAGATTATCCTTGAATTGAATCCCCTGCCAAGAGAAATGGCTGAGAATGGAATGAAACTAATTTGAGTGGGCTAACATGGAAGTCCCCTCCTTTATGCGAAGGTCCATGAGTTGCTTTAGCCAATACATCTAGAAAGCATGGCTCTACTTATTATAGACATTGTAAATCTTATTCCATAAGTCCCATGCAAACTGTCCATCATCAAAGAAAACATTATAGAAAATCTGCTTAGAAAGAAACAATATGACCATGGACTTACATAGCTCATCCAATTCAGCCCGATTATTTGCATCAATACATTTAGGCTTGACACCCTCATGTTTCAAAGGCTTAGCTTACATTTTCTACACTAAAACTTGCCAGATTTGGGCCTTCCAATATCTATACTTGGTGCTATCCAACTTATTAGTATCAAAGATAGCACTATCATTGAAACCACTAGCCATACGAAGACCAAGCAAATGCACAAAAGGGTAAAACCACAAGCTGTTGTAATAGCGCTCCATAAATAGCACAATAAATTATAACGACAGCATGCTAAAAAGGAAATATGTCAGTGAGAAATCAATGCCAAAGAGGGACAATTACTAATATAAGAAAAACTACAAGTGCAAAGGAATAGCTACGACTAGCAATGAGTGAATATGCAAATGGCACCAAGAACTATTAAAGGATCAATGTGTAAGACAAAGATACATCCCATAGGTATAAGCATCATACATAGAGTAGGTCTCACAAGTAAACAGAAGAGACCAACCAAAGGCACAACAGACTAAGCAATGTAACGAAAGCTCAATACATAGCCAATCAAGATGCATACATCATTGACAACAATGTGATAAGAGATAGGTGCTTGCCCAAAAGTAATGATAGATCAGGCCATTAAGCATCAGTTGTGTATACAAAGTATTACGAGAGCATATACATGTCACCAAGTCCCACGGTCTCACTATAAGACCCTCAAGCTCAATTGCATAATCAAATGCTCAATGTAGCATCCAAGTGTCAAGTAATGGCTCCCATTGGAGCAAAATTCAAATGCTAGACGAGCAAACAAAGTTCAAACCATCATGTGAAAGGCATCCATACATCCACAATCCAAGTAACACATATTCGAAAGTATTTGACCCTAGTAACTTGCAAAGATCTTACTGTGGCATCCAATGATAATGCATAGCAATGAATGACAACCAATGGTAAAATCCAAGGCTCCAATCTCAACTCAAGAGCGTTCTGAAAGTATAACCAAGTATGTGGCATCAACCATAGATATCAGTATAGCATGTCGAGTAGACGGAAAGCATCAACAAGCGATAGGCATGGAGTTTTTTTGACAAAATAGCATTTAACCCTACTTATTATAGCAATAGAAAAAACCTTTGTAAAATTGAGCAAATAAGTGCTCAAATCAATCCCATAGTATTCCAATACATTGATATAGCATCCCCAAATGATGCATCAAATAATAATTTTGGAAAGTATAAGGGACCTCTAGACAATGAGGTAAGTGATGTCCTAAATTGTATGACAACAAACTATCACAAATTGTGAGCCAATGGCTGATCTTGAGAGCTTCAAATGATACTTAAATCACAATACCAATGCCAAAGAAGAGTGGACACGATTGCCAAATGCCACAAGCAATGCCTTTAACTGGGAAGACATGGAATGAAGCTGGAGAAGGAGCACGATAGCCATGCGCAAATCACGCTCGTTGTCCCTGCTAATGTGGCTACTGCTATTGATGGTATTGAAGCTCTAAAAGCACTCTAAGATGCTCTAGTACACCGAGTGATGCCCTTAAATAAGCCTCAAAGGGGGAGAAGAAGCTAGGTAAAAGATAAAGCTCAATGCATACCTCATGATTAAAAATCCATGGCTACCCTTAAAAAAGAGCTAAAGCTTTTCAAATCTAGGCTGAAATAAGCTAAAGGAAAGAGATCCTCAATGCCGGTGTAATGGCTCTAATACCAATTAAAGAGAGTAAGCCCTAAAAGAGAGAGAGAGAGAGAGAGAGAGAGAGATGTGGGAACTCCAACAATCACAATGTGTGACTGGCCTTCCCTTTATTCAAATATCATTGAAATAATAAAGAATGAAGTGACAGTGATGGGCCCATGTCACCTGCAGTGTACAAGTATGCAGGTAACTAATACACGGGGCCAATATTGTGAGTGTAACTAATATACGGATGGCTAGGCACTGACACCTTTACCCCCAACAATTAGGAACCCCTATTTTGGGTTTCAAGGGTTGAGAAAGTGGCTCTTGTTTTTTTTTAAAGGGGGGACAATGTGAGGGGGGGGAGGGGGGAAGGGAAGGGCTATAAAAGAGAGACCCCTCTAAATCTATCATCAATCTACCTTTCACCAAATTAGAGTTTTTCCACTAGCCTTAAGCTCTTTGCCTATACTCTATTTGCATCAGCATCTAAGCCTCAAAGTTGAAACGCACGTGTGAACAAAGCCATCTTTATATCAGTCCATTTGGGATTAAAGAAGTTTACTTTCTTCTCTTATTTGCTATATATTCTCTACTCCTTACTTAGATTCTATTCATTGCGTCATATACTCCCTACATAATGAAGATCATATATGCAAGACATGACAAATACAATTTGCAAAACCATCCATATCAAACGTGAGGCATTGAAATGCAGCTTCATCACATGAGATAGAGAGACTAGCTAGGAGCATAGGAATCTAATGGATGTAAGCCTTTGCTAGGCATGAAGAAATTATCCATATTCTATATACTTCCTAACGAGGAAGATATTCTTATCCAACATCTTCTAATAATGTTGATTGTGCATATTGGGACCAAATAATATGTAAGATTATTAGAGATATGTGTACAATGGCTTACAAAAAGAGGATTTAGTAGATGAGAATGAATAATACTATAATAAACCTTTTGAGTAACTTGCATGTTTCTCCTAAAGAGATTCTACTAGATTTTTTCAAGACGTAAGAAAATTACCCTATTTTGAAATTGTGCAAAAATTAAGATATTGTTTTTTACCGACTTGAAATTTTATGAATATTGAAACAACCCCATGACAAAAGAATGTGCTTTTTGAAATGTACACCAACTTATTTTTGTTTTCATATAAGCCACTACCTTGATCTTAAAGTCCATATAGCATAAAAATAATGCATGTTTCTAAACCTAGCAAATGGTAAAATACATTACACATGAGTATTTTAAGACTTTGGAAAAACTTTGGCACTTTATTGCAAGCCTAGATATTCTTATGAGTTAATAAAGCATGTGATTATTACTCAATTCATATATTTGACTAGTTGCAGCATTTCCATCAATGTGTCACCATCTCACAAATCTCTTTAATGTGCTTAGCATAAGCAAGCATCAATGCAACAATCTTGCACAAGAGAATTTTAAATAAAAAAAATTCCAACATAAAAGATCAATTACATTAATATGGACCCATTTATTTGTTTGTAGTATAGTCATATACACAAAAGATCAATCTAAACATACATAGTATTGTATGTAATAATCTTGCATGGCATAATATAAATATACAATTTCCAAATATGAAATATTGACTACATTAGTATGACCTATATGTTTATAAGTGTTACAATATGATAAAGAATAGATTGCAATGGCTAGAGAGAGTCTAACTTTAAGAAAAAAGTAAATTGTATTCATACTACCTACATAATATATAACAAAGTGATAGATTAACTCCTTGGCTTATGCTTCGATAGCTTGTTCATATCTAGGATACTACTCTTCGGTCTTTCTAGCTCTCTCACTTCATTATTTTCCTCATCATCTTCTTTAACAATCCTAGATTTCAAGAATTTCGATTTTAGTGAGCTTAGAAAGCTCTCCAAACTCGTTAGATATAAAACCATGAGCTCTTTAGATGTAGGCATAACTTTCTTAGTGTTTACTATCACCTCCACACCTACTACTCAATCCTCATTCAATAATTTGAGAACACCTTGTAGCTGCACCTTAATAAAATCCTACATGAGGCTCCTCTTTCTTTATAACAATACAATTCATCTCTTTTTTATAACACAAGCAATCATTGCACTTATCAATAATATAGACGTAAATATAGTTGATACTTTGCCAACATTATGTATAATTACCTCTATTATATGATTCACAAAGTTCTTCTAAGTACAACAATATTTGGGATACGGCCTACCCCGTGAAATAAATCAAGGACCCAATCATTTGGCATTGAAAATAAGTCCAATAATCTATTTGACTCCCAATGGCTTCTAATAAGGGTTAACCATAGTCTTTGCTACCATCACTTGCTTAAGTTTTCTTATCATAGTAGAATACTTGAAAATATTTCAAATTTAGTTTTCAAGGCATAGGCTTTCAATCTTTTCTTTTCTACTTCATTGAAGTATCCAAATGTGACTATTTCAAAGAGCTTTTAAATCAAATGTTAGATGTGTGTTCTATAATCATCAAAGGTTCATCATCCACCTATCAACAAATATATATAAACTTATAAAGTTGAAAACCTCAACATATATAAATATTTCAATTAAGATTTATAAATAGTCAAAGTAGACATACCAAATAATGGACTTTGATCGATGCATCTCATTTTTAAAAGACATTGCTACACTACTCAATGGTTTTATACTATGGAAGATGGAAAATCTTAGTAGTGGAGATCTTGCTATATTTTTGAAATTCTTAATCATCCCCATGTCTTCTTTGAATATAAAAGTTTTTATAACCATTGGTAGACCCTATCATGTAATGTTGTTACATGAATCCATCAAACTTGCATGTACCACCATCGAACTTTAGAGCACCTCTTCTAGTGTGTTGTATGAATGATAGAATGAATGCATGTCCACATCATCTTGCCTTGCTATAGATTTTACCTTTCATAGATAACAAGATGTTAAAAGCTTTGCTTGCTCCTACTAAATTTAGAATCATGAAGACAATCATCAATTGGTAATGTGGCTTGCTCCTATTTACTCCTCTTACTTGGTGCTGGTTTCCACAATTAAAGAAGGATCAATACCAACCATTCAACAAGAATGTAGGTATGTATGTATGGATGTATGCACATACATACATATGTGCGTATGTATGTGTGTGCATGCATGCATGCAAAATAATAAGAGTTTCTTAAGGATTGAGTAACAAAAGCTCAAGTAGGAGAGATTTTCATTGGGCCCACTTCATCTCTACTACATTCATAGTTTTTGAAGCTATTATCTGAAGATCCAATCAACACTCGAAAATCACTTGCACCCAAAAATAAAATTTTCAAAGTTTCATAATTTTCAAAAAAATCATCCATATATTTGAGATAAAGCCTTGTCAAGAAAGGGATACTTCTTGGATGTAAGAGGGGATATGTAATGCATAACATCTACCTTTTTATCAAGATCTCTTCCTCAATAATACACCACCATCTTTAGAGACAATATCATAAGACCCAAGCATTCACTCATGAAATTTTATAAATCACCCATTCATGTGAATTGGCGTGTTGTTCTATCAATGGAGCAAATTACTATTTGTAGATAACTGTACTTGCTAAAGTTGGTACATAGACAAATTTGAGAGCTTTTAGAACCATTGAATTGACTTTGAGCAAAACGTAGTTTCACATCATTTTCACTTACCTAGACAATAAAAGAAGTATTGGTTTGTTTGCTTTTAAAGTAAAGAAAACATGGTGCAACATGTACTTATGCTCCCTTACTAAGAGGCCACCTTTGCTTCCTGAAGTTTAAGTGCGCTAGTTAGGTGATGGGCATAGCACCAACCCTAGTATGTATCGATAAGCCAAACTCATCTAAACCAATGCCCACAAAAAACCGTCCTTTAAAGTATTTTTTCCAAGCAACATTCTCAAAAAACCGGTTGAAATTGAAGCTCGTCTTAACAAAAATCTTCTATTTTTTTAAAACTAGCTATTTTCCTCCCAAAACCGGTTGGAGTTAAGCCCGGTCCTTTTTTCCATTGGATGGGAAAAAAGTTTTTCGCGAGCCCTGATCTAAACTATGACGACGGAAGTGCCCTTGACCATCAGTATCAATCTAAGCTCAGATATTCAATCAATAATCATTTCGCATCGAAAGTAGTACTGTTGAAGACCCAACGGGTGAGGATTGGAAATACATATATATGCCTTGAGCAGTTTTGTGTAATGGCCGGTGGCCAGCTGCACCTATCTTATTTGGTGCAGGTGCTGTAAAAACCTTTCACTCCTAAGAAATGAAGAGCGCGCATTATAGAAAAGAAAGTACTACTGTTCTTTTACACTGGCCAAGGCGCAAGAACCTGCGGAGCGTCTCTTCCTACTATCTTTTTAAATTTAGTTCGGTCCTTAAGGAGACTAATCCACCTTCAGACTCACAATCTTATTTCTCAAATGATCATAAGCCGTACCACAACTAGCTCACATAAAAAGAATAGTCCGTGGCATGAGATCATACATCTCACACGAAAATTTGATGGTAACACGTACAACTGATAACTCTGCCGATTTTGGGATACGATGGACTCTAGAGGCTCATCGATACCGCATTACTGAGTCCTGACTGCACAGTGCAAGCCCCTTCCTTTCACACACGACCCTTGTGGACGCCCGCACCGCATTCATATGCAACTAAAACGACGTCATCAGGCCAGCCTCATGTGCAGGCAACTGCAGCTCTCTCTCTCTCTCTCTCTCTCTCTCTCTAGTTCTCTGTGCTCGCAGTAAATGTGGGAGGTTGTGGACCGTGGTACAACAGTACAGTACAACTTACAACTACAAGCAAAAACATATTTAAAAATTTCTCTCTCCTGGTTGGGTGTCCATCGACTACGTACAAGAGACATACGTCTATCTACAGCTCTAGAGCATTTGCAGAAGCTGAGCTGGCTATCCGGTGTTTGAGAAGCCTTTTCCTTTGGTGCACTAGCATTCATTTAATGAAGGGGGAGGGGACAGGGGACAGGGAGAGAGGGAAAGTTGGGTTGGCTTGGCTTAGCTTAGCTTGGCTGGCTGGCTAAGATACGATATTAATACGGTAGCTGGCTAGCTGGATTGGAGGAGGTAGTCGAGGACGGTGTGGTAGATGAAGCGGTTGGCGTTGTAGCCGAAGACGAAGTCGAGGTGGCCGAATTGGGTGACGGCGACGGTCTGGTAGCCCGGCGGGAGCTCGCGATAGAGGCGGGCGACGTCGGTGGGGTTGGCGAGGGAGTCGAGGTCGCTGGTGATGAAGAGGGTCTGGGCGCTCATCGGGTAGCGCCGCACCTCGTACGCCGGCGGCGCCGCCTGCTTGTACCGCGCCTGGTTCCCCGCTGCCCCGTAGTCGAATTTGGCAAACGTCTTGGACCGAACCTCTACACACACAAACAACCACAGTCACACCATCATCTTTCCAACAACCGTATTATTATTATTACTACTATTATAGCAATTCAAGCTCCAATACCACAGCACAGCGTTATTACATATTATATATCACATGCACGTAACAATCATATTTATGAATTTGAATGATTTCTAAAAAATTGTTTCTGAATCCCATTTCTCGAACTCCAATAATATCACCCTGCACCACTTCCCCGTGGCTTTATGAGCTACGAATTTACCCCGATAATTACATCAGCGTCTGCTGCAAGAGACCTTGTAAAATCTTTAGCCTGCTTTGATTTGATTTGATTGATTGTCTATCGGCTGATTAATGTATGCTTACGCTGCGAATAGTGGTCCAGATTCTTGACGGACGTAGCTTGCGTCTCGTACTGGTCAATGAACGACCTCCGCGTCGAATTGATGCAGCAGATGTAACCTGATCAAATGTTTTAAACGCCGATGAAGATTAACACGATTATACCACTATAGTACTACATCAGCAAACGTAACGTGCCGTTCCGCTACCTAGGGGCGATTTTATTACCTGAGAAAACTCGAAACCAGTCGTCGTAACATTTCACGCTTGATGCAGCACAAAGCAGGTCCACAAGCTCTCGGCCCCCGGGACTGCGATTGCCAACCACATATCTTCTCTTCAACCCCATGAATTCCCCGTGTAAGAGCATAAACAAGAACTAAACACGATTGTCACTTACGCTCTTGTGCTTAATTGGTAGATGTTCAGTGCCTCGTAAATCTGTTTCCCAACCGTGCAGCAACATGAGTAGATCTTAGTAATGCGATGGCTTTGAATTTTTTCATTTCAACCATGACAACATTGACTGAAGAACCTATTTTGGATAAGGTTCACCGTCCATTAAAATGCCAAAACATTGCGGCTGATTGTGGTGCCTTCTAGATGGGTTGCAAATAATTACCTTCTGCAGCTGGGCTTTGGATGCTACTTCGACGAGCTGGGGTCCACTGGTAAGATAGGACACAGGAGCTAACAGAACTGCTTTATTCACGAGGTTGTAGCCAATGCCGTCGGAGAAGGCAGCTAAAGTAGCTTGAGAGCCCTAAACGGAACGGAGTTTACACTTCATTATCACTGTCCTTACATTAGAGGAGTCCGCGAAAGGAACTATTGACAATATATCTCTGTCGACACACTAAAGAAGTTCGCGAAGGGAATTGACACAAATCACTGTCGATACGCACCTCCGAGTAGGAGACCAGATGCACCTTCTGACCAGTTACAGAATTGATGAGCTCTAGGGCAGAAGGCAGGTCTTGGGCAGCCAATTCATCAACGCTCCAATCCCAGAATCCCTGTTTCAACGACAGCAAGGCGCAAATCAACCTACAATGCATCATGATAAAATAGGCTGCTGCTAGTTTTCTCGATGGAAGTCCTACCTTATCTGAATTTTTAAATGAGACGTGCCCGTAGCTAAAAGTAGTGGAGCGGTAGTTTGTAATCCAAACATCGTACCCCGCATCTGCCAGCAGGAACGCGAGTCCTTCCCCTGGGGGATTTATGACCCACACATCCCCTCCCTAGCATTTGGAATTCATTAAAACCCCAATGCACAAACATGCTTGCGTTTCCAATTTCACATGCTACGATAAACAGCCATCGGCACAACGAGGAAGATTACCGTAAGGATGCCGTGGAACAGTAAAACCGGGCCTCTCGTCGGGCCTCCGATAATCTGACCCCATACACGCTGCACCCCGATAAGAAATCCATCCTGTGTCTGAGCCTGCATTATCCCTGATTCTGTTAGCCACTTCGTATTCGTGAGATCGGCCACAAACTTCATAAAACTCCAGTACTCCTGGTAAATTGAAGAGAGGACAAGCAGCTAGAAGAGCTAATAAGCACGCACCACATACTCTTGGCAAGCGTATGTACTGTAAGGCTGCACGAAGACGGCGCACAGTCCGTCCGATCGCTGGGTAGTGGAGAAAGAGACCAGAGCACCAGCCATGGCCGCCCAGGGTGATCTGATGCTGCTAATTAAGAGAGTTAAGCTCACTAGCAGCAGTACAAGAGAAGGCCATTTGAGCACTGCCATGACGCTTTTTCACAGCCAAGCCCAAGTTAAAAGCCACTCCTGTCTAATTGACAATTGCTCTGAACAGAGGCAACGGTGAGCAAGTTCCTCTCCTTAAGGGGAGAAGTCTGTTATAATCAGGCAGTTTGATGCCCCGGCTCTCACGCCAGCGAACACAGGATTGAGGTGATGAAAGAGACGTCAACCAGTAAGATCACAAAGAAGGCGAGGTCGAGATGGATTATAGACATGGGGACTTCCCTTCTAGAGACTTCCCTCGGCCCCTTCATTTGTACCTTGTCTCCATGGAAAATCATCTAATGAGAGAGGAGACAAGCGTACCACAGACAGTCTATTAAGCTTGCAGATCACGAGATCGAGAGCCACACACACCAATGTAGCGCGACCATTGATGGAAAGGACTTTGACGTTGGAGGCGGCTTTTTGTAACCTGAGGCAGAGCCTTAACTTTTAAGTTCTCTTCTCATATAGAAAATTGAAAGCTCTGTTTTTGTGGGGCACAACCTTTTTGTGTTGCGAGATGCCAAGCTTGAGAGACGAACGATGGTGGCCACTGGCCACTGGCCACTGGAGCGGCTTGCCTAATTTTGGCAAAGGCTGTTAAAATAATCTGCTCTCGAACAATGACCACGAACGAGGGAGGTTGCGAACACCTGAATCTTTGAAGTTTGATGTGAGAGATGGATGATGAGAACATGCAGGCAAGGGATCCTCTTTTTCTTCTTATTTTTTGCTATTATCTCTTCATTTCCCAGGCCCCAGGGGCCGGGGCCAGGGTGCTTCTCGAATCTGATCTGTAAGAGTACCTTCTATTAGTGGTATAATGAGGCACGTAGAAGGTACATAAAAGCCCCAGCTTTACTTCCATAAAGGCATCGGGTGACCGGCATATCAAATAGTCCAGTTTATTTTATTTCATGCCGAGATGGACCATTCGAAAATATCAAAGCCAGCCTTTTATAACACGAAGTCACGCAGCAAGAACGCAGACAAGAGGAGAGACTCCCGCTTTACAACCACCCCAATATTCGTGTCACCCAGCGAGTGGAGAGGCACCTGCAAACCCCCACCCCACAAGGATGGAATTTAATGCTACGTATAGTGCCAAGCATCCATGGATGGTGGGAGGGCTCAATGCTCATCAAGGTGTTTCTTGCTCTTTAAAAGCTTAAATATTTTTTTATTTACAAAAAGTAAACCTTACTTCAAATGTTGCGTTCGTAACATTAAGAGCCCAGTCGCACCTAAGCTTAGTGGAAGGATTGGAGCGCTACTCACCCCACTAACCCCATGGTTGTGCTCTTCAGGCCAAGGGTAGCAATCTTAACCCCAGCCTTCCCTTGCTGGTATCCCCTCAAAACAGGGTGCTAGCTCGGTGCTAGTAAGGGGAAGGTGCTCCTTGAAATATAATTGTTTGTTGCAAGTCAACTTTTTGTTAGTTTAGATGAAGAATTAATTTTTCATCTACATCACTGAATGTTTGTGTAAGTTGGATAATATGATTAGTAAAAGTCGAGAGTCGGACTCACTCCTATGCAATTTGTAACATTTGTGGAGTAGAATCCCACTTAGCTTCTATATTTTTGTATAGAAAAAATCATGTCATAGGGATACTTTGCCTAAGAGAGAAAATAGAGTGGAAATTCTCACAAGAATGTATAAAAGGGAGAAAATATAATCAAACAAGTTATTCGACTGTGTGCCGACTTCTTGTGAGCTTCCTTCTCTAAGATTTCTATCTACTGCTTGAGCTCTCGTGTGCTATTGAGAGAATATGCAAGAGAGAGGGAGTGACAAAAAGAGTGGGACAATGAGAGCATGAGAGATATGGTGTGAAGCACTAGTGGTTCTATACTCTTTCCTTGTCTCGACATCCTTCTCACAACAACAACTCAAGGCTAGTGGTAGCATGCACATCTAGATCGAGAGCTTATTGAACAAGGTGACTACACAAGGATCATGAGATAGCCTTCAACTTCCAAGATACTGGAATGATAAGTAAGCTTGATGTGTGTAGTTGTTGTTACTATTTACTTATGCGGGTAGTGAGTGGTTATGAGAGAGAGGTGAGAGACTAGGTGAGAGTTGGGGTCTGCAATGGATGGTTGAACTCCTAAAACAATAGGAGCTCCCCACTTGCCCCATTATCAAGCACAATTGTGACTCAACATTTTGGTTTTGTTATTGAGATAATAGAATCAATCGTCCAAAATGCTCGCTTCTCTAGTGAGCATAGGAATAGGAAGTATGCTCCAAAGGTGGTGGGTGATCAATTTTTGCTTGTATGCTTCTAAAACATGCATAGCTAGATTAGGAGAAAAGAAAGAGTTTTTACTAATATTCTTCCATTTGTAATGGACTGAAATCTAGCATCTAAGTAAAGTCTTAAGTGTAATTAGAACAGGTTTAAATAGGATTGATGCCAGGAGGCATATTCCACGGTGGATTCCGTGAGGTTTTACGGTGGATTCCGTAAACTTAGATGACCGGGGCTCATACGCAAAGAGGATTCTTTGTGCGAGAAGTTGATGGGGACGCCTGTCCTTTTCGGGCGTTTCATTAATTTAGTGTGTACATGGGTGATTCCATAGCGGGTGATTCCGCAAAATGCATATTAAATTAATAAACGTTTATGAGTTTAGAGTGCGCACTCGTAATAAATTAAGGTTATGATTTATTTCTAACCAGTTGATTTATTTATGTAGCTGAAGACTGCTAGGTATTCACTTTTGTCGGTTTAATTGTGTTATTTTACTAACGATTGTGAATGCTTCAGTTGATGTGTAGAGATAGCAGCAGTGGCGGAGGAAAGCATTGGAGTCTAGCGGGTTTCCGACCTTTGGATATATTTTGATAGGCGCCACGCCTATATTTTGATTATGTCTATAGAGACATCGACTATTTATTATTATTTTGTATGCGCTTATGCGCCTGGATATGTTATTTTTATTTGGACATTGAGATTGGGCGTGCCAGACTCTTTGGGCACCGTCCATTAGCTTTATTTTCCTATTTTTGGTAGAAAGCAAACTCAAAAGCTAAAAGCTTGTCATATTTTTGTAATTGGGCTATTTTTGAGCAAAAAGATTGGAAATATATATTAAATACATGCTTTGTGAAGCACTCACACAAGGCATGGGGGAGATTCAACCCAATTTGTCTCTTGTCTCATGTCGTGCTTGTTTTTACATTGGTTTTTGTGCTAAAAAGTAGAGTGCTTTGTTCTTGGGGACCTTTGGGAATTCACTACGTGAGCTACCTGCGTCCGATCTGCGCACCAGTGGTATCAGAGCGGAGCAGAGATCAAGGGCTTCCAATCGCTACCAATCTCGGGCGAAGGCGGAGCTCCAGGAACAAACGGCCTCTACAGTCAATCTCGTCGCGAACCGTCGATACAGGCAGACTTCTGGCGATCAAGAACCCCTGTTTCCACTCTCAGATCGCGAAGGACCACTCTCTGTTGGCGGAGGACCACTCCCTCAACTCCATGAACAAGTCGTGATGAACAGTGAGAAATTTCTTATCTTCTTCATTAACAAAGCTTAAGTACAAAGCTTAAGAACTTAAGAGAAGCTTGATTAGCAACAAATCGTCAAGTGGTGATCAAGAGGAGGACCCCCGAAATTTTCGGCGGAATCAAAAACGCCCCCCCCCCCACGACTGAAAAACGGCGACCTATTTCTCCATTACTTAAGCTTATTAAGCTTAAGCTTAACTAATTAAGCTTAAGTTACCTCTATACTCTGCAAGTCAGTGAAGGCAGATAAGTCTGCAAACTCTCGGTCACGCACTCCAGAAGACAAGTTTCGCAAGTCGACACTAATCAAGTCCTGCAAGTCCTGCAAGTCAGCTAAGTTCAGCAAGTTCACAACCCTGCAAGTCTGTTAAGTCTGCAACTCTGCAAGTCAGACTAAATCAGAACTGACTAACGCTTGAAACTCCTAGAAGACTTGTTCGTTTGCAAAAACTCTGAACTGGAAAGTTGTTCGCAGCAAGCTGTTTTACCTATCTGCAACTTCGTTGAAGTACTTTCAGCAAACGGAGACAGAAATATTTCAGAATTTCTGAAAATTGAAGAAGAAAATACCCAAAAATACATAGCCTTGTAACCCCAAATTTGAGCTACGCTCATCCCGCTAACTGATTTTGAGTGAGAAAGGTTTGTTGAGTTTTACAGGATGACTACCCCACATATGGATGATCCTATGGCTGAAGACGACCTACCTGAGCCTACCATGGAGCAAAAGCTGGATCTTATCATGTTGCAATTGGACGAAGAGCGAAGAGCTAGGCAAGCCTTGCAAGCGCAATTGACAAAGCTACAAGGAGCGTCCACTGACAAAGAAGAACCTCAAGCTGAAGATCTGATTCGCCGTACCATCGACGCCACTCTTGAAGCACAAACCATTCGCAAGGAATCCAAGATAAGTAAACGAAGTTTCAAGTTTCGCACTTTCAATGGCATAAGAGAGGGAAAGACTGTTTTATCATTCATTAGCCAATTTGATGACTATTTCCATGAGGAAACTTATCCTGAGAAAGATAAAATCAAGTGTGTTACTAATCATCTGATAGATAGAGCATCACTTTGGTGGACTGTCGTCCGCAAGAGCATAGAATGTCCTGCTACATGGGAAGATTTCAAGAAGAAGTTCATGCAAAATTTCCTTCCACCGCAATTTCATGAGAAGGCAATCAAGCAATGGGATTTACTTCAACAACGCGACCGTGAGCCTATACCACAGTATACAGAGCGTTTTTGGAATGCACTCCTACAGCTACGCATGCTTGAAGACGTACCAGAGACGACACATAAGCGGAAGTACATGTCTGGACTTCTTGGACATTACTACGCTGAGGTGAACATGTTCAAGCCTGCTACCCTTGAAGACGCTATCTCCTTAGCTCACGACACTGAAGATAAGTTACGTGGAAGAGATCGACGACCACAGCCATTCCAAGCAAATGGTAATTATGGATCTAAACAATTCAATTCAAATTTCAGAAGGTTTAATCCAGGTCGTTTTTCATCACCATCTTTCCGCAAGAATTGGCCTAAACCACCCGCATTACCATCCACTGTCAATCCAAATCCTAAGCCTATCCAACAAGCAAATCCAAATATACCCAGACTCCCAGCCATTGCAAATAATGTGACCAAAGCCAAGCCCATCGTATGCTACAAGTGTCACCAGCCAGGCCATCTCGCAGCAAATTGTCATTCAAAGAAGCCATCAGCACATATCAACTACCTTGGAGCTATGGACGAAGACGAGCATGAGGATATGCCGGACTTCACTGAAGAAGAAGATGATCCTACTACTATTTCCGACACTTTACCAGGTATGCCTACTTTACATTCATTGTTGACTATGAAATGTATGGTGCATGGAAAAGAAAGAACTGTATTGCATGATGACGGTAGTACGCATGATTTTATTTCAGCAAAATTGGTAAAGGAATTGAAATTGCATACAGTACCTACACACTATCGCATAAAAGCTGCATTTTTAGGTACTAGGTACAATGGCACACAAGAAGTTCAAGATTTAGAAATTCAAATTGGTCCATATATTGAAAGAAGAAATTTCTTAGTTGTCCCATTTCAATCTAGCGACATTATTCTAGGAATGCCATGGAGACACCAACATAATCCCAATATAGATTATTCCACACACACAATGAATATTAATTTTCAAGGAAAATCTATTATCTTATTTGGTATGCATGCATCTCATATGTTTCCACTGCTTTCGCATACTCAAGCAAAACGTGCACTACGAAAGAATACTAAATCATATCTCATTTGGGTGAATGAATTGCACGCAAAAGAAACTCATATGCACCCTAGGCATAAGGAATTTCTTGCATATTTTAAGGACTGTTTTGCAGAAGACCTACCACCAGGTTTACCTCCATCACGTCCAGAAGACCATAAGATTGACCTAATACCTGGCACACAACCACCTTGCAAAGCCCCATATAGGCACAATCAAATAGAGCAAAAAGAAATCCAGAGTCAAGTAGAAGAATTACTAAATAGAGGCTTAATTCGACCTAGCAGTTCTCCATTCGGTGCACCTGTGCTCTTAGTCAAGAAAAAGAATAATACTTATCGGATGTGTATTGACTACCGAGCATTAAACAAGATCACTGTAAAGAATAGGTATCCTATACCTAGAGTTGATGACCTTATGGACAAACTGCAAGGATCTTCTATATTTAGTAAAATTGACCTTAAATCTGGATATCATCAGGTGAGGTTAGATAGATCCGACATATTTAAGACTGCATTCAGGACACAGTTTGGCCATTACGAATTCTTAGTTATGCCATTCGGATTAACTAATGCACCTGCCACTTTCAGTAGAATGATGAATCGTATTTTT
The DNA here is from genome assembly GCF_053477565.2 of Lygodium microphyllum. Taxonomy (NCBI): domain Eukaryota; kingdom Viridiplantae; phylum Streptophyta; class Polypodiopsida; order Schizaeales; family Lygodiaceae; genus Lygodium; species Lygodium microphyllum. The sequence goes on along the minus strand of NC_141150.1, from coordinate 136,769,478 downwards.
CTAAAATATCAATATTGTGTGATTGTTTTCTTTGATGATATTTTAGTGTTCAGTCAAAGTGAAAAAGAGCATTATGAGCATTTATCATTAGTTTTTCAATTACTGAAAGAAAATCAATTGTTTGCAAATCCTGACAAGAGTGAATTCTTTAAGACAGAAATAGAATATCTAGGTCATATTGTATCAGAAGAAGGAATAAAAGTTGATCCTAAGAAAATTGACGCAATATTGCATTGGCCTATTCCTAAAAATGTACATGAATTACGTTCATTCCTTGGTCTTGCTAGTTTCTATAGGAAGTTTGTACGTAATTTCTCATTACTTGCTTTACCATTGACCAAACTTCTTAAGAAAGGTATTGTTTATCAATGGACTGAAAACCAGCAGAAATCCTTTGATTTACTTAAACGTGCATTGACCAATGCCCATGTTCTACAATTGCCTGACTTTAATAGACCATTCTTTCTAGTTGTGACCGATGCTAGCGGATCAGGAATAGGAGCCGTGCTAATGCAAGACAACCATCCAATAGCATATTCTAGTTCTAAGCTGAAACCCTGTGAGCTTAAATATTCCACTTATGACAAGGAACTCTTAGCAGTTGTCCAAGCATTGAAACAATGGAAGCATTATTTAATGGGTTCAGAATTCATGATAAAGACCGACCAGCAAAGCATTAGACATCTACTTAGCCAACCCCAAATTTCTGACCGCCATATCAAATGGGCTTCATTCATTCAAAGTTTCCATCCTATCATTCAATACCAACCTGGAAAAGAAAATGTAGTTGCCGATGCATTAAGTAGAAGACCTGCAATTCATAACATTTCTATCATATCTTTTGATTCTTTGATTGCTATGAAAGACACATATCACCAGGATATTACTTTTCATTCTGATTGGCAAAAATTAATTCAAAATAATTTCATTCCTGTTGATTCATTGTCATATAATGATGGATTCATGTTCTTTGAAAAGAGACTGTGTGTTACTATTCCATTCCGATCTTTTGTTTTAACTGAAATTCATTGTCCCCCATATCAAGGTCATAGAGGTATCATTTCTACATTACGCATGTTAACTGAAGATTTTTATTGGCCGCATATGGATGTAGATGTGTCTAATTTTGTTTCTGAATGTCTGATTTGTCAAAGAATAAAGAGACATCATGGTAAACAGTATGGGTTATTAATGCCTTTATCTATTCCATCTAAACCTTGGGAACATATATCTATGGATTTCATTACTGGCTTACCAAATACTAAATCTAACCATGACATGATTTGGACAATTGTAGATAGATTTAGTAAGCAAGCATATTTCATTGCATGTAAGAAAACTTTAACAGCATCACAAGCAGCACAGTTATTTTTGAAAACTATTTTTACTAACCATGGATTGCCGAAAGTGATTATTTCAGATAGAGATTCTAGATTTTGTAATAATTTCTGGATTACACTGTTTGCAAATCTAGGCACAAAGATTGATTTCTCATCTGCATTTCATCCAGAAACAAATGGACAAACAGAAGCCACAAATAGCACTATTTTAGATCTTTTACGTGCATACACTATCTCTAAACCTCAGACATGGGATACTCATTTACATTTATTACAATTTGCATATAATAATACACCGCACACATCTACAAAGAAAGCACCTTTTGAAGTTATTTATGGATATAGATTATCTACACCTGTTGCATCTTTGTCTAATAGAATACAAAGTGCCGATGATATTGCTGTTATGCATAACACTATTTTTGATGAGGTCAAGGATATGATTGCTAAAGCCCAACAATCATATACCAAACAAGCCAACAAGAAAAGACAAGCCATGAATTTCAAAGTTGATGATTATGTTTGGCTTAGAATAGAAAAGCGTAGACTGCAAAGTGTAGATAGACATCCAGTTGTCAAATTAGCCCCTAGATTCTACGGACCATTTAGAATCATTCATAAGATTAATGACAATGCATTCAAGTTAGAATTGCCATCTCATTGGAAAATTCATAATACATTTCATATTAGTTTATTGAGACCATTTAGAGGACAATTACCTATCCACCCTGTCTATGAAAACCCACCTTTACTAGAAGAAGAGACTGAAATCCTTGAACCAGAAGCCATCATAGACACTGACTACATGACCACTAGAACTGGCCGAAGGTACTCTAGATATCTAGTGAAATTTAAGAACCATCCTGTAGAAGAAGCACAATGGATGCACGCTAGAGACCTAAATGCTTTCCCCACTCTGTTAGCTCCACATTGAGCTAATAGCAATTGAGGTCAATTGCTATCCCACCCCGGGGGTATGATGCCAGGAGGCATATTCCACGGTGGATTCCGTGAGGTTTTACGGTGGATTCCGTAAACTTAGATGACCGGGGCTCATACGCAAAGAGGATTCTTTGTGCGAGAAGTTGATGGGGACGCCTGTCCTTTTCGGGCGTTTCATTAATTTAGTGTGTACATGGGTGATTCCATAGCGGGTGATTCCGCAAAATGCATATTAAATTAATAAACGTTTATGAGTTTAGAGTGCGCACTCGTAATAAATTAAGGTTAGGATTTATTTCTAACCAGTTGATTTATTTATGTAGCTGAAGACTGCTAGGTATTCACTTTTGTCGGTTTAATTGTGTTATTTTACTAACGATTGTGAATGCTTCAGTTGATGTGTAGAGATAGCAGCAGTGGCGGAGGAAAGCATTGGAGTCTAGCGGGTTTCCGACCTTTGGATATATTTTGATAGGCGCCACGCCTATATTTTGATTATGTCTATAGAGACATCGACTATTTATTATTATTTTGTATGCGCTTATGCGCCTGGATATGTTATTTTTATTTGGACATTGAGATTGGGCGTGCGAGACTCTTTGGGCACCGTCCATTAGCTTTATTTTCCTATTTTTGGTAGAAAGCAAACTCAAAAGCTAAAAGCTTGTCATATTTTTGTAATTGGGCTATTTTTGAGCAAAAAGATTGGAAATATATATTAAATACATGCTTTGTGAAGCACTCACACAAGGCATGGGGGAGATTCAACCCAATTTGTCTCTTGTCTCATGTCGTGCTTGTTTTTACATTGGTTTTTGTGCTAAAAAGTAGAGTGCTTTGTTCTTGGGGACCTTTGGGAATTCACTACGTGAGCTACCTGCGTCCGATCTGCGTACCAAGGATGCATATCAAAAATCTATTTGATAGATGAAGGAGAGGAATGTGGTAGGTTGGAGAGTCAAACTTGAGAGAAGAGAAAATTTCCTTCAAGACAGAATGGGAACTTAGCATTTGAGTGCAACCATTCGAGTGTAGTAAGTTTTTGAAAATATCACACGCACACACATAGAAAATGATAGGATAAATCTCTCTCAAGAAAAGTTAGGTATCAAAGAGGTGGCCTAACCTGGAGGGAATGTTATTGTAACCACCTAGAGAGAATGTTAACCCTCAAACGAACGAAGGTGGAAAATCTGAAAAAGCTAAAGCAGAAGACACAGTCCAAGGCAAAGTGAAACGGAAGACAAAGATGCACAAGGAGAAAAGTCCTAAATAAGGGAGAAAGGCGCGCAAGGAAAAGCGCAAGTCAATACTTTTGTAAAAGAGCATAAGTGCATCATGGTTTAATTCAAGGAGCGCCGGGCTCTCACTCGTACAATTTGTAAATGTAGATGGGCGGTAGAAAGGAAGCTAGGAAGATAGAAGGACAATGGGGAAAAGGGCCTAGGCCACGGTCGGCCATGTAAAAAAGGGGATAAGGGGATGACCACCCAAAAGGGATTTAGGGTTATGTATATAAAGTTCAAAAGTGAATGAGAAGCTCATTCTTGTGTGTGGCCAAAAGTGGCTCTCCTCTTCTTCTTCTTCTTCTTCTTCTTTCTTGCTTGAGCTTGTGCTTGAGAGAGGGAGTATGGGAGTGTGAGGGAGTGAGTGTGTGAGGGTGAGGGACCGGGGAGGAGAAGCTCTCCATCTTCTCATCTCTTCTTCTCTTCTCTTCTCTTCTCTTCTCTTGCTCACGACGATGGAGCTTGGAGCGTGGAGCTTGAGGATGGAGCTTGCTTGAAGCTCGCACTTGGATCGTGGAGCTACCGAAGTGCGTGGGAGAGGAGGTAACTCGATCGGCATGGAGATAAGCTCACTACACCCGTAGATATGGATGGCGCATCGGCTATGTGAGAGGTAGCCATTAGTGCTCGGCTTGGAACGCTTGAAACAATAAGCAGTCAGTGGGTCTTGGCGGTTGAGCGAAAGCTCCCACATTTTGGTTCCGTTGCTGGGACCAACGGATTCAAGCCTTGAGTGCTTGCGCGCTTCAAATCAAGCATTGGAGTAGGGTTTTCCCCGAACCGGCGCTTGAGATAGATAGGTAGGAAGCGAGGGAGTTTGAAGAGGTATTCGGTCTCCTTAGCAAGTAGGTTTTTGATTTGTTGTTGAATATTAGAGTAGGACAATCCATCTCCATCTCTGGTTTTGATTTTTGTTGCATTAGGTTAAGGTTAGGACAGGAAAAAAGAAGGGAAACAGTAGGGTTTTTTGTTGCTGTATAATAGGCTGAAACAGGGAAATAGGGGCACAGATTCAGATTTCTGGCTGGAAGAGTGTGAGGGACTAACCTCTGAGGTCACAGCAGGCTGGGATGGGGCAATAAGAGGCCCAGGGAACCAGGAAAGGCCACATTTGACATCCTGCCCTCTGAGAAGAGAGTGTGCTTGAGAGCCAGGGAGAGAGAGAAGAGAGAGAGCTGCGGGGAGATCGTCAACGTGTTGATCGATTCGAGTGCCACACCATTTTCAAGTACTCCATGCGTTTTCCTCTGTGGCTTTGCATCTAATTAGGTGGAACGGCACGATTCGGTGAAGTAGACGTCAGCCTAGAGGCATCGCATGCAACTCACGAGCCGTCGGTCGTGCAGTCGGACCAGTTTGTCCGAGTCCCAGAATAGGATTGCCCTATCTCTGGAATCGGACCGTCCGACTCCGAAAATCGAACCTCTCCGAAAACCGTCCGACTCCGAAAATCAGACCACCCTTCCGATCCGATTCCCAAAATCAGACCAGTCCCAGAATCGGACCAGCCCCAGAGTCGGACTACTCTGAAAATTAGACCACTTTGAAAATCGGACCACCCCCGTCCGACTACTAGAATCGGACCACCCTTTTCAATCCGATTCCTAGAATCGGACCACCCTGTCTGATCCGATTCCTAGAATCAGACACCTGTCAACATTGGACGTTCGATTCCAGAAATTGGACGTGACCAAAATCGGACCACTGGGCCGATCGGACCAACCCAAAATCGGACGTCCGATTCTGATAATCGAACTCGTGAAAATCAGACAGAAAACTTTCAAAATCGGACAAGTATCTAGAACACAAAATTTGACGCAGCTAAACCCCGAGATTGACCCCAAAGGCGAGCTAAAGGCACATCACAGATCCATCATTGAGCTGAAATTTAGAGCAAGTAGTTCAAAATTTGGCTATAAACGGTCCTCCAAATTGCACATGGCGTTTACCGTAACGGCCCTGCGGGCCGGGGACTGCCCCCCCGGACCCCCACAGAGGGGGCTCTGCCCCCCTTCGCACCTCCCCCAAGTAGGTTGGAGAGAAAATGCGCGTCGTGACAGGTCCTACAAATTGGACCCTAGTATAGTGATGGCTCTACATGAGCATGGATTCTTACTTGCAAAAGAGCGACCAAAAGCCCATGCTTGAATAGAGAGGAACAGAGACCCTAGAACATCAATGGGCCAATCCAACCAATCAATGGCAAAAAGGCCACACCACGAGAACACAGAGACATTGTGTTCAGACCATGTCTAGTTAGAGCAAAATGCAACATCAGCAAGCTACAAATGCGAAGACGACTAGACATGACACTCTTGACGAGAGATGTACCTTGAGCAACACTGCACAGATGACCCAAGACATCGGTGGAGAATCCACATCTGGTCGTGCAGTTAGGGACTCAAGGGCATTTGTCAAAAGGCTTAAATTTACAAGCCAAGACCCGAAAGACGAAGACATAGTACCACCTGCTTATCTTAGGGTCAAACTCACCGCGAAAAGAGAGCATATTATCGATGCTCTAATTGATGAAGGAGTAGATTTTAATATCTTGACCTATGAATCATGGACCCTACTAGGCCAACTAGAGCTCACACCGACTAATGCAACTCTTAGCCCTTACAGGGGACACCCACAAGCACTCATAGGGATGTGCAAAATCCTTGCGAAAATTGAAACTGGAAGCTTGCCTATCGTATTTCATGTTCCTTCAAATAGTGCTAATTACGGGAAGGAAACCTCCTAGGAAGACCCTTCAAAAGGGCAACCAAGTGTGAGGCTGACTATGTAGCACAGAGGATACACCTGAAACTACCGGGTGTGAGGATAGTCACAACCTTTAGCAAGGGTGACCTCATCGAACCTCGAGGGAAAGGCAAGGAAGGTGTTGACATAACAATCGAGCCTACTAACGAGAGCAAGGACTTGTTGGAAGAGTTGATACAAGCACAGGTCGAACAATGAGAACCAGTGAGTGAGGCCATGCCTGAAATAAGAAGGTCAAGGGACAATGCCAAGGATGGGCTTTGGACTTACAAATATCGTAGAAGACCCTAAAAGAATCCCAAGCCTTAGAGACGAAGGCATCGATGGAGGGTCAGCACAACGCCGCGATGGATATCCAAAGCGTTGCTACGTGCTCAAGGGTATTACATAGGTAATCGATGGATTTGGGTACCAAAATCCCTTGCTAAACCACCTCTATCAGCTGAAGGCCAGATTGCATCAAAAGCAACGAAGCACACGAGGAAATCTAAGAGAAACTCTAGGTCTCGAGGCAAGAAACCAGACATGAGTGTTCGAAAGAAAGAGCCTCAGCCTAGCATGCTTAATAAGCAGATGTCATATATAGCCATTGAGCATGCATAGAAGCCATTAGTGCCCAATGAGCCTTTGATTTCCCAAGAGGATAACAGGCATCATAGGCACAATATTGCTCATGGCAAGGCTGATCGCTCAACAAAGCAAATGGCGCAATCGTCTAATAGCCTTGAGCAAATCATTCAGCCAGTGCCAAGTCCACCTAAGAGTCCTAGATCTTCTACACCCTCTTTTTCCAAACGTACACAGAAAGCACAATAGCAGTCGTCAATAGCGGCTGCTCACTCCCAAACTCTATCTCCATCTAAGCTTCCAAATGTCCAAGAGGTGAGACATGACACTAGCCGTAGCTCTCGGCCCAAGGATATGCCTGTACAACCTAATGTGACTAGATCAACACATGCTCGATCTACACAAGTGAATGCTCAAAGGGCAATAAAAGACACGACCACTTTCGATCGCCCTAGGGACTTGACACTGCAATCTACTAGCAGTAGCTAGTCCATTGAAATAGCTGCTACTACTTCCAATCAGGGATCACAGCAGTCACAGCCCTTGGCCGTGACAATGCCCCTTGCAAAACGTGTCCTTAGCAGTTCATTGTGGAGGAGGTGCCGCAACCAACATCCTTGACAACTCCAACACTTCCAAAGTGCTTAAAGCCTAGGCTGGAGGAGTTAAACAGAAGGGAATTGGCTAAAGAGCTAGACTCTCCAAAAAGAGAGGCAGTTGTACCCTCACAACCTAGCGAGGCTATTCAACAGGCCATGGCTATGTCCCATAAGGACACACTAGAGAAAGAGAATGCTGAGGCCCAACCAAGCACATCAACGGTTGACCTAGTCCGGGGTCCGGAGTCGCTAAGAGATGCACCTTCATTGACCAAGAAAAAGAGGAGAAAATAGTGAAAACAACAGCAACTATAGGTGGTTGTGGACCCCAAGAACATTGACACCAAGAGTGCTGGAGAGCTGAGGAATAAAGCATCGAGCCCATCCACCAATGACCCCATTGATGCCTCTCCTAAAAGCGGTGAAACCTCAGACACATCCGTGTGCTCTGAAAAATCAAAAGCAGTCATTACCATCAACAGTTGCTAACAACACTCAATCCACTGACAACAGAACTTGCATTGACCAATTAAGAGTGGATACAACGCTGTCACAACAGGGTGACAAATTTATACCAGTCACATCCAAGGAGAACCATGACGCAATAACGAAGCCTCACAAGAAACATGGAAACCCAAAGAGCATAAGAAATCCTAGCGTTGGCCAAACTTGCTCGTTTAGGCCTGAGCCCCCAGCAATGCTGAAGCCCAAGCAAACTCCTAGAACCTTGCGTGAGATAGCAACCGAGCAAGCCCTCGTTGAACATAGAAGTGTGACAGAATGCTTAACCGAGTTGGAGGCTAAGCTCAAAGTATTCGCACGTGTCTATGTCCTAGCAGACATGGGTGCATTTCCTAAGGAGCAGCTTGAAGAATACTTGCCATTTTCCTTATCCTGGGAAGAGCAAAAACATCTTGACGAGCACTATAACAGGTTCCTGTATGAACGCATGCGACTCATCTCTGACGAGGAAGCCGACGAACTACGCTTAACTGTCACATTCAATGATCTGCTCTGCCAACCAAATATCTTAGAGATAGAGCAACTAAAGCGACTATCAAAGGGTCAAAGTCAGTTTGAACAACGTTGGTGTGAAAACTGCGTTGCAATGGCCGAACTAGGAGCCCAGATCATGACAATCTTAGAGGAGCGATTGGCCAAATGGCGGTCTCAAAGAGACCCAACCTATGTAGGACCAACTTTCCTTCGAGTGTTGACTGCCATTCGGGATACGGACTTAGCTGAAACTAGCCAAGAGAACTCTCTGATTGATAAGGTTCTCACTGAGGAGGAGTTACATGTTGCCAGTAGACTTGGACAAGGTTCCATGCTACTCGATGTTGCAAAATATCTATCGGTATTGAGTAAGCTGCCACCACGAGTACTAGATGCGTGTGCCACACTCCATTACAATCCAGAGTTCTACAATTGGCTTTTATCCTTGTGAAGTGACATGGATTCGTAAATATGTACATAAATTAACAATGAATTTTGTAACCCTCTATAGACAATGTCAACACACACAAGCAATGATAGTCAAGCGCAGGGAGAATAGTTGGGTTCAACAGGCTAAGCTCCTCAGGTCCTCCTCTCACCGCACATTTAGAAGTTGTGTAACCATTACCGCCTCCAGCTGGAGGGCATGCAACCCTCATCACCACCATAGGAAGCTCTGACCAACATCTCTGAGGGTGTGGACAGGGTATCGTCCCTTCCCATACACCTTTCGCCTTTATGGTCTATCCTTTCGAGGATGAGCCCTGCCCCGCTCCCTGACAACCAGTCCACGCAACTTAGCATAAGCCAAGATTTGCCAATGGTGGCTAGAGGCCAAACGAACATCATCATAGGGGCCATCCCTCTACTATAACCACTGCATGCCTCACCTCTTCCCCCCTCGTCATATGCGCTTGATAACCCACACTATAATCCCTTTCATGCGAATGGTTTTTATCCTGTATCAAGGCCTAATCCTTGGTTCACATTTTGCAGGTCCCCCTACGTGGAAGACATGGAGCACCCAGGGCAGCTGGCTTGTAAAGACGCTCTCCACCGTCGAAGGGAACATGCAGCACAAGCTTCTCTCCCGGTGCGCTACGTGCCTAGCCTCAAAAGGTATGCAAAGAAACGAGGTCCCAAGTGACACCGCCCTGGACGTAGGCCGAAAAATCCCCAGGCCAGGGGAATAGGAGCTCAAGGGAGCACACAAGGCATGGCAACACCGGTTGTGCGGGCCCCCAACAGATGCTTGGGCACCAGGTGCTCGAAAGCAGAAAGGGTAGCTCGAGACAAGTAAGAATTCGATGCGTTGTTCAAAAGCATTTTAGAAATGATTGCGGCCAGAGACTACATCATTCAGGTCCCGCCCGACATCTTTCATGCCCAACCTCACAGGAGCCCGTCACCAACAGAGCCTCAATCGCCTGACCACCTGGACTCACCCTGCCTTGTGCAAATCGAGTAGCCCCTATGATATATAAGCAACTTAGCAAAGGCCATCCTACCATAACTTTTTGTCTTTTGATGGTTAAAGGGGCAGGCTCCCCACTTGTACACACTTTCCTCACCTATTGCTAATATATGCCAAGTCTTTAACAAGCACTAGAATGGGCATCGTAATCAGCATCATAAGATTTTGAAAAAGTAATATCTTGACATGATTGCATTTGTTCGTTGTACTTGACGCATGCGACTTGCATATACTCTCATGAAGTGACAAGTGGATGCAGGATGACACAGGTCTTCGTGTAAATGTGTTCAATGCCCACCAAGTCACTGCAAGACCACCAACCTCACAAAGAACCGCGACAAAGCCACACTACCGAATGCGAAAAATCACCCTTGCGAGTGCCCACATTGCATGACCCAAAGCATAGTCATGGGCTACGCTCTCTTTTTGGGTCAAGCTCTACAGTTGGCTCACGACAGTTGTTACCTCAATTATACCGACATCGCGTGTCGCAAAGAGGTTTGCAATATCTCAAGTGTTTCTCCCCATCTCAACAACGGCTTCTCTAACAACGAGGCTAGGGCACAATCATCACTGTAATATATATTTCCTAAGCCTTCAAAGTTCGACATTTCCCAACCCATTGAAAGGCTAATAGCCTCAACATATTGCAATGATTGTACTCAGGCAAGTCAAAAAAAAAAAGGAGAAAAGATAAGAAAAAGAAAGACAAAAAAAAAACCACAAGAAAAAGAAACACAAAAACAAGAGAGAAAAAAGAAAAAAAGAAAAGAAAGAAAAAGAGAAAAGAAAAGAATGAAAAATAAGAAGTACCCACGATCACAGCACAGCACCTAGGGGTCCTCAAATTAGGTGCATCCAGTGACCTTGGTTGGCTGGATATGCCCCTAATTCCCTAGCCCCTTAAACATCACCCACAATTGTTCAGGGCACATCAAGGGCAGGACATACCTAGGGAGCTTGTCTCGTCTATGGTTAGACCTGTCATCCTGACCCATTCACATGATTCCTTCTTGCACTCTGCCTTAATACCATTGCAATCAATTGTGGTAACACCACACGAATAACCATGAAGAGTACATTGTCCTCATCACGCAGGTCCAATAGCTACCAGCTACCGATAGTGCAGTGTCCCCGTGTTCAATTATGTTACGTCGTGCAGTCACAATGCGAAGGATGTCGCATAGACCTTCATGTGTACTTCTTCTCAACATGAACAACTTTGCTTCATCCGCACATTGTTATGAGAAACCAGCCCGCGGTCTTCTAACTACGTAATATCTAAGTATGAACGAGCACTCATATAATATTTGCACCAAAATATATACACAGTTTGGGTCCTTAAGTGCAGGACAATACTTTCAACTTGCTTAGAGTTCAACCTGTCTCCCAAACTAATTAAACTATGTCTTGTGCACGATAGAGAAGACTAGCACTACCCCTAAGGAGAGATCACCTATGAGAGGTTTTCAATTGCAGGTATTGAAGACTCCAACGAACGTGTCGTTCGCCCTACATCGACACTTAACTCTGAATTCCTATCCTTTATCATCCTGCAAGCCCGCCAAAAATCGTCATGTGCAGAATCCCCAACAAACCGCCACTTGTACTCCATCAATGCAATCCCCACAAAGAATGGCCCTACCACCAACTCCAATAGCCCTACCACCAGCCACCTAGGCCACCAACATGCCCCAAATGACTTTCCTCCACATCACCACCAACACTCCTCCATGGCAACCACCGATGTCCCTTCACACCCACGTCTTTAGTGCAGGCCAAAGCCTACAACCTACGACGATGAGTGCCATGGGACTGGCACTCGTCTAGGAGGGGGTTAATGTTAACCCTCAAATGAATGAAGGTGGAAAATCCGGAAAAGCTAAAGCAGAAGACAAAGTCCAAGGCAAAGTGAAACGGAAGACAAAGACGCACAAGGAGAAAAGTCCTAAATAAGGGAGAAAGGCACGCAAGGAAAAGCGCAAAGTCAATACTTTTGTAAAAGAGCGCAACTGCATCATGGTTTAATTCAAGGAGCGCCGAGCTCTCACCCGTGCAATTTGTAAATGTAGACGGGTGGTGGAAAGGAAGCTAGGAAGATAGAAGGACAATGGGGAAAAGGGCCTAGGCCACGGCCGGCCATGTAAAAAAGGGGATAAGGGGATGACTGCCCAAAAGGGATTTAGGGTTATGTATATAAAGTTCAAAAGTGAATGAGAAGCTCATTCTTGTGTGTGGCCAAAAGTGGCTCTCCTCTTCTTCTTCTTCTTCTTTTTCTTGCTTGCTTGACCTTGTGCTTGAGAGAGGGAGTGTGAGAGTGTGAGAGAGTGAGTGTGTGAGGGTGAGGGACCGGAGAGGAGAAGCTCTCCATCTTCTCCTCTCTTTTTCTCTTCTATTCTCTTCTCTTCTCTTGATCGTGGTGATGGAGCTTGGAGCTGGAGCTTGAGGATGGAGCTTGCTTGAAGCTCGCACTTGGATTGTGGAGCTACCGAAGTGCGGGGAGAGGAGGTAACTCGATCGTCGGCATGGAGGTAAGCTCACTACACCCGTAGATATGGATGGCGCGTCGGCTCTGTGAGAGGTAGCCATTAGAGCTCGACTTGGAACGCTTGAAACAATAAGCGGTCCGTGGCTCTTGGCGGTTGAGCGAAACCACAAAGAGAGAGAGAGAGAGAGAGAGAGAGAGAGAGAGAGAGAGAGAGAGAGAGAGAGAGAGAGAGAGAGAGAGAGAGAGAGAGAGAGAGAGAGAGAGAGAGAGAGAGAGGTGTCAAAGAGATGGCCTAACCTGGAGGGAATGTTATTGTAACCACCTAAAGAGAGAGAGAGAGAGAGAGAGAGAGAGAGTAACCAAGGGTATAACTTTTTTTATGAAAGTATGAAGTAAGATTCAGGACCTAGTGGAATTAACATCCTTGAAAAAGAAAGATATAGATGGGTATTTAATGAGGGCATGCAAATAGAACAATAGAGAGAGTGGATTGAGTATTGTGATTGAATACACATTTGGTCACATGAGAGTGGATGATAATTGAAATAATTTGGGAAAGAGATCATAAAGGAAGTTGCCTCGACAAAAACAATCCTATTTTTAAGAAACGAGTAAATGTAGAGGAAGGTGTAGAGAAAGGGGAGGCTTGAGCAAGTAGAAGAAGCGGAGAGAAAAGAATACTTGAGAAGGATAATGGCACACCTACCAAGGATGGATGCATGCATATGATAAAGTCTCATCGTATTTCTCTAAGTGTAACTGAATGTCTTGTGTATAGCCTTGAAAAAGCATTCGGTTTATGCTTTCTTTTGAATGATGCTATGAAATCCTCTTTTTGATAAATGCTTGCCCTTGATTCATTGTCTTGTGGATTTGACACTTGATGAGAGGAGCCCTCTACAATTGGCCACACAAAATAAATATATAAAGCAAGGTGATCCGAATGCTCCTTGGCGCATTGGAAACTAATTGAATGATTCTTCAAAGAATTGAAGTGTCAAGAAGTGGATTAGAGAGAGAGGAGGAGAGAGAAGACTGCAGAAGAGAGAAGAAAGAATGCATAAGAGAGAGAAATAGAGTGACGAGGAGAGAGAAAGATAGGAAAGAGAAAGAAGCCATTGAAGCTGTGAGCAAGGTGAGAGAAGAATGACAGTAATGTATTAATGTGTCAAAAGATAGGAAAAATTACATGTCCTCTCCTTTTATACCAATGTCAGTGTGACATGGCATATCATCAATATTATTCACACACTAAATCCTTATTCTTCCCAGCTTATTATATTTCATCCCATCCCAAAGGTTTTTTCCCTAAAAAACAAATGTATAAAGATTGGAAAAGGATGGATAGAATAGAGTACTACTCTGTTTTTTACAGCTTAACAAATGGGAAAATGAATGAAAGATGACTGACATACGGACTAGAATGAAAGAACAAAAGTAAGCCTCATCTATACACATAATCAGGAATGCTTCAAAGGTATATGGAGCCATAAAGTCTTCAGCTGATGAACCCAGAATGAAGTAGACAGCTTGCTGTGTAAACAGACCCTGCTAGACCAAATCTACCATAACTTGAGTAGAAGTGTCCAAATGAGGCATGCCACATGCCAAAACGTAGCTCTTGAAGAGTACTTTAACCAATGTAAGTGGCTTAATTTTGAAGTTTAAGAAAAATAAAAAACTGTTCTAAAACAGTGTGCTGTCATGTCATTATTTGCATCAAAACTAGCTCCATAGGCAGTAGGCTTTAGCCATCAATGTGTCCCTTAGGAAAGGAAACTCATCTAATATAGAATCGGGCCCCCAAGAAGCTTCCTTAAGTGGTAAACCTCTCCATTTGATCAAATATTCAATGATGGAATGAGATCAAAGCTTCTTCTCACGCTGATCTATGACAGCCTCTGGGATGTACTGAATAAGACCTTCTTCATCAATAGGTGGCAACTCATCAATTGTATCAACAGGATTACCATAGAAAGGCTTGAGCTAATTAACATGGAATACATTATGAATCTTTGTGGAAGAGGATAGCTCCAATCTGTATGCCAAGTCTCCAATGCGCTTCAGGATCCAATAGGGGCCATAAAATTTGTGAGCAAGCTTGTTACTAGATCCATCTTTCAAAGTAGAGTATCTAGACTTGGGCACCTTCAATAAAACCAATTCTCCTTCTTGGAACTCTAAAGGCTGCCTCTTCTCATCAGCATATATCTTCATTTGATCTTAAGCTTTCTTAAGATTCATCTTACATTGCTAAAGAAGGGTTTTCATTATTTCCAACTCTTTCCCATGAGGATTGATCCTTTCATTAAAGATGACTGTGGGTAAGGGCACCTTATAGCCATACATAGCCTCAAAGGGCGAAACTCCAATGCTAGCATGAGTCATGGGGGATTCACTAGTAGTAATAAGGGAACGTCACTTGCATGCAAGAAATATATGAAAATACCCCTTATCTATCCCCTATTTATGGAACCTTACCTTATAAAATGTATATTCCTTCCCTTAAATAACCCCCTCCCTTACACTCACGTGGTACCATACGGTAAACCCTAGTGGTCCCCCCTGGGGCATGAGTAGAGTTGTTGTAAGCAAACTCAGTCAAGTGTAACCAAGAATCCCATGAATTTTGGACATCATAGTAGAAATGGCAAAGATAAGTCTCCAACCTTTTATTTATCCTTTCTGTTTGTCCATCAATCTGTGGATGATAAGTTGTAGAAGGAGCCAATTTAGTGCCCATGGACATGAATACCGCCTGCCAATAGTTACTCATGAACTTTGAGTCTCTATCATGAACAATCACCTACGATAATCCATGTAGTCTAAAAATCTACTCCATGAACTGACTGGCCACTTGAGAAGAAATAAACTTGGTCTTGGTTGGAATGAAATGGGCTGCCTTGGTGAGTCTATCCACCACTACATATATACTGTTCCATCCCTTTTTGGTAGTAGGCAAGCCAGCAATGAAATCCATGGTAATGTGAGTCCATTTACTTATAGGAATGGGTAATGGCTGCAACAAATCACCTGGCTTATGGGTGTTGTCCTTATTCTGCTGACAAGCATACATTTCATGACAAAGTCCTTGACATCTTTCCACATCCCTTTCTGATAGAAACTTTTGTTGATCCTATCATAGATCTTAAAAACCCCAAGGTGTCCAACTAAAGGCAAAGAATGTAGTTCCTCCATAATTTTTTGTGTAAAAGAAGAGGTAGAAGGAATGACAATCTTGCCATTTAACCAAATAAGGCCATTTTTAAGCTGATAATGCAATTTATCTTCCATGAGACCTTGCTGTAATTTTTGAAAAATATGACTGAGCTCTTTATCCAAGAGATAAGCCTCGTGTAGTTCTTCAATCCAATCACTATGCACCTCAGTCATTGCTGAAACTTTACAAGCCCACATACGAGAAAGAGAATCAGCCACTATATTGTCTTTACCCCTCGTATGAGTGATGTCAAAATCATAATTCTGTAGGGTAGCTATCTATCTATGTTGCTTAGAAGTAAGATTGGACTGAGGAAGGAAATACTTAAGAACCCTGTGATCACTCTGGACTTTGAATCGACTGCCATACAAATAATGGCGCCTTTTCTTTATTGCATGCAAGATAGTCAACATCTCTTGATCATAAACATTCATGGCCATTTCTTTATCTGTAAGCTTACAACTCTCAAAGGCAATCACTCCATGCTCCTATAACAAAATAGCCTCAATGCCATGACCACTGGCATCACACTATATAGTAAATTCTTTCGAGAAATCTGGGCATACTAGAATAGGACCGGAAGTAAGGAGTTCCTTTAACTGGTTGAAGCTACTATCTACAAGAGCATCCCAAAAGAAAGCTTCCTTCTTCAACCTTTTAGTCAAAGGAGCTACAATAGCCACATAATGCTTGATGAATCAGCGGCGGTAGAATGAAGATAGACCAAGAAATCCTCTAAGAGTAGTAGTAGTAGGTGTTGGCCAATCTTTTATACATTGCACCTTCTTAGGGCCAGCCCCTGTATTTCTTTTTCACTGACAATATGTCCTAAGTATTCCACTTTAGTCTGCATGAAAGAACATTTCTTCTCCTTAGCAAAAAGCCTACGATGTCTCAATATATCAAAAACCTTCCTCATGTGTGATAAGTGATTCTGTAAGGTCTTACTGTAAATCAGAATGTCATCAAAGAAGACTAAGACAAACTGAAAGAGGAAAGGCTGCAAAATCTTATTCATGAGGCTCTAGAAGGTAGCTGGAGCATTTGTAAGCCCAAATGACATCACTAAGAAATAATAGAGCTCTCGATCAGGTCCTAAAAGCAGTCTTGATTTCATCACCATCTCGCATGCGGATTTGATGATACCCTAACCTCAAATTAATCTTCATAAAGAATCGAGTCCCATTGAGCTCATCAAGAAAATCATCTGCAATGTCCCAATTACTTAGTTTATTTTAATAAACAATATGCATATACATTCTAAAGAAATTTGATTTATGTTGCACATTTTTAAAAAAAAATTATGAAATTGGCTCTGCTTATGAAGATAATTGTTAACTTGGGAAACCCTCCCAAGACTAGCTTATTAAAACTATATTCGTAGTATAGAACAACAAAAAGAACTAGCCTAGTAGTCACTTGGAAGTTAAGTGCACTTGGGTGACAACATTGCTGGGATGGGTGACCTCCCGGGAAGATTTTCCTACAAGCTAGTGGGAGCTTCTCATGCGCAACCAATGGCGCCAATGAAGCCTTCGTAACATGTTGCCAAGTATGCCAAGGCCAAGATGCCAAGGTCTATGCCTTGATCGCCGCCTTGGAGTGACACCCGCTCGGCCACGCAGCGCGCAGTGCGGTATTCGTGCTATGAAAATGGAGCCCCTCCATGACGTCATCGATGACATCGTTAAAAACTCTAAAAGAAAGCGTCCCCTCTTTATCATTGATGATGTCATAAAAAACACTAAAAAACAAACGACCTCTTTTTACCCCTCCCCCCGGTTACTATATAAATAGGGGTAGAGCGTCACATTAGGAACACACATAGACACACAATGATCCATGCAAAAGTCTCTCTACTACTATTGACGCGACGAAGCTCTGCTGTTGCAATCAGTCGAGCCTCTCTTTCTCTCTCTTTCTCTCTCTCTCTCTCTCTCTCTCTCTCTCTCTCTCTCTCTTTCTCCACCCCTATGCGGAAGCACTGTCTGAACCCATCAAGCTTCTTCCATGGCTCCCAAGAGACGTTGAGATACTGAGCGAGGTCACCCTTAGAGAGCTTCCCAACGTGAGGAAATGACCACTCCTGTGCTAAGGAAATTCAACACGATGCTGAAGCGCAAGCGGAAGTTAACCCTGAACCCATTCAAACCGAAGAACAAGCCATCCCACAACAAATCGAGGTTGCAGCCATAAATCGTAATCATGATGGATGGTCGAACGAAGATAATCAGGTTTAGTACATAAGAAAGGGATTGCTTTTTAAGCTATTAATTCTACAATTTTCTAATAAGGAATAAGCTAGTCCATTACAAAGATTACAATCAGTTAGAACATACTTAAACTTACAAAAAAACATAAGTATTATCAATGGCTTTTAGGAAAGAACACATGAATTGATGAAGGGGATAGATTCTATGCATGGCATACATTGACAAGTGTGTTAAAAATGTCTTATGGTTATGACTGCTTTTGGATTTATGAATGATGAATTATGGCTCTTATGGCTCCATACTTGCACAGACGGACAAATTGTGGATTATGCTAATTCAGGACGTTAGGGTCCCCAACCCAGTGCTCCTTAACACTCTATAGAGTGTGGAAAAACTCAGTTAAGGTGGGGGTCCTATGCTCCCGAGGGAGGTAGGTGCTTTTGACTTTGATCATTCGAGCACTTGAGAGGGCAAAGGGCCGGGTGATAAGTGCTCAAAGCTCAGGGAAGGTTAATGGGGCTTTGAGCTAGTAAATTCCATGTTGACAGTGGACGGAGTGCGATCACATATAGCCCAATCCCGAGGGATTGGAAGGTCCTATCCTAGGCTGGACAGTGTCTTTCTGTGGAAAGACGGTTTTGTACCACTCTGTGGAGTGATTGTTCCGAATGTTACTATGAAATAAAGTATTTGATTTTTCTAATTATCATTATATGCTAAAGATTGAATTTAACGAACTCAATTTAATGGAGTAATAAAAGGAAGCTGATTTTATATGTCCAAACAGTGTGGTAGTATGCTTTGCTAATTAAAAAACTAAGAAAACCCCATCGAGGAAGGTGGGAGGCTTCGATCTTGAGGATTGGACACCTATGGCTAGGTGGACCCGATAAGTCGGGTAACTTTCCAACATTAGATAGAGCTGATTAAATCGTGACCCTCCTAATATCGGTAGGATTAGTTACTAGGTTTAACACCGTTTTAAGGGGCCGGAGCTAAGATTTTACCTTATGGGTAGGGGGATCGAGTTACACTCTCCCCCGTCTCTCACTCTCTTTGAACCAAGTGCGGTGTTAACCTCACTCTTGCCTTTGATTGATTACAAAGTGGTCTTTCTTAGGTGGGCGTTAAATTGTTGTGAGGGGTGACTTGTCCAGGCTTCCACTATGTGAAGTAGAACTGAGATTCCCATGCTCAACTAAGTCCAAGGTTTCCCATGGGGAGACAGGATGGTGATGTCCATGGATATGAATTTCAATCGATTACTAGAGAACTCCTCCGGGTTTGTTGGAGGAGGCACCTCACATCATCAATCTTGGGTATTGGATACATGTTCTTCGCTGTGATCTTATTAAGATCCTTGTAGTCAATTCACATCCTGAAAGATCTATCTTTCTTTTTTACTAACAAAACTGGAGATGCATAAGGTGAAGAACTTGGTTCGATGAATCCCATCTCAAGGAGTTCCTTGATTTACTTGGCTACTTCCTCTCACCACACTTGGACAATCTGTAAGGTGGCTTATTGATTGGCTTTGAATTGGGCTCCAAATCAATAGGGTGATCTACTGCTCTCTTGGGAGGTAATGAAGTAAGCACCTCAAACAAATCCCTATGAAGAGTTGTCAAGGCTGGATGACTTGCTGAATTATTGGCCTGATCTTCCATCTCTTTATTCAAATGTAAAACAAATATATGTGAACACTCTTGTACTCCCTTTTGAGTTGTTGAATGGTGATAAGCTAAAAATCAGATCTACTAGGAATTCCCTGTAAATGGATGAGCTGTCCATTGAAGATAAACTCCATATACAGCTATGAGAAATCCATAGTGATTTTGCCTAATGTCATCAACTAATCACAACTGAGTAGAATATCTATAGACCCCATTTCCAAGGTAATTAGGTTTACTTTTGCTTCAAAATTTTCAGCTAGCTATAAAGAAACCTGTGGGCATATTTGTGTGCTAAATTCTTCTTCATCATTGGCCATTTGAACTTGTATGGGATGCTGTAAATCAGTGGGAAGACAATCCATCTTGTCCATAATGGACTTATTTACAAAACTATGGCTATTGCCACTATCTATTAGAATGAACACAGCCTTTCCATGAATGTTACCCTTCATACAGAACCTTCATACAGAGTGTATTAGGGCTCTTAGAACCTGTTCAAGCATCCATGAAAATAGAACAACTAGTGGTAGGAAGTTGCTCATGATAAGTCCCATTTGGATCAAAAGGAACACTCCCACCTAGATCAAAAGGAAAAGAGTTGGCTGGATCATAAAAATACTCTTGCCCAACTTCTTCCTCAAGATCATCATTTTTAGCATTAGATGCAATTGCATTAGCTTCATCAATCTCATATTCAGGATCCTCAAAGACTAACATACTCTGAAGTTTGGCTTTGGCATTTTTGTATACACACTTTGTGGCATGATCAGGTGTATACTTTTTTCCACACTTGAAACATAAGCCTTTTTCCTTTCTTTCTTTGTAGAGGTCCATAGGGATAGACTTAGGATTCATGTTGGCTGAAATGGATTTAGGCTTGCTGCCCCCTTGTTTGAAGTCAACTCTAGGATTGCTTGTTATCTTGAAATTACTTTGAGGTCTTAAAGCATTGAACGGTGGATAAGTTGGCACTCTTAAGCCTCCACTTGGTGCATGATTGTTGCCATAAATGTTACCAACTTGTCCATGTTTTAAAACAGTCCTTGGCTGTCCAAAACCAGGCTGAAATGAAGACTCTCTTCTATATTTCTTTCCATAGTGCTCCGCAAGCTCAATAGCTTTAAAAAGAGAAGTAGGGTTTTGTGCCATGACACCAGCTGATAAGGATGACTCTAAGCCATATATGTACTTGTGGAGCTTAGCCTCATCACTAATGCTCTCTACATACATGGTTAGATTGAGAAATTGGTTATTGTACTCTCTTACACTTAAGCCTCTTTGCTCTAAACCATACCATCTCCATGCCAAGACAAAGACTTCAGTCGTGAGTGACTTGAAAGCTTCCCGATTCTCTACAAGTATGTTTTCATTTTTAATATATCTCCACCAAGTATGCGCAAATCCCTCCAAGTGCAAGGAAACAAAATGAATCTTCATGTCATCAGTTCTAGGAAATGTGTCAAAGTAAGATTCCATTTTGGAGATCCACTCGTCTAGATCAGATGGTGAAGATGACTGACCATTGAACTTGGCCAAAATGATCTTGTCTTTCAGCTCTCTTTCATGGAAGGGTTGATGTCCTAAAATAGTCTGATCATGAGTGCCAAGCATTGAACCCCCAAAATGAGATGAAAATCTCCCAATAGGTAGCTGAGAACCACTATGAAACCTCCCATTAGTAGAGGACCTATAGGGAGTTGGGTATTCAGCTCAAAAGCTTGGGAGTTGGCACCATTCAAACTACCCAAATAGTTATCATGTCTTTGTGAAGCCTCACCTACTTCATATTAGCTATTTGGGATACCCCTTCGTCCAATAATTCCATGACCTTGACCATTTTGATTAGGTGGCTGAAGTAGGACTGAGGGCTCATTGTTTGAATAAGCTTTCTCATTTTCTTCTTTAGATCCCATTTGCATTTGCATCCATTGGGAGAATTGAGCCTTTATTTGAGCATTAGATTCTACTAACTTGTCAATAGAAGCCTTTGTTTGAGTAGTTGAATCTACTAATTTCTTAATAGAAGACTTGGCTTGATCAGTAGATAAAACCATATGCTCCATTCTTGATAATAGGTCCTCATGATGTTGTTGATGCCTTAATTCATGTGCACACAAGGTTTTATTAAGTGCACTGATTTCTCCATGTTGTTGAGGCTCTTCAGGGCTCTCTTGGGCTATATTCTCTAGCATAGAGTCTCTGATTTGCTGAGCATAATCATCCTAGACCTTATTTTTGCCTTTATGCTGGTCATAATAGTGCAGTCCTGTAGTACCCCTTATCAAAAAAAGGGCTATAACTTGGGATAAGAAACTCCGATTCCAAAACTTTTTGATTCAAATTGAAGCCAAGGATGCTTTGTTTAAGTTGAGCTATGGCATGCTATAATAGGTTTAGGAAAGAAAATTTTATAATTCAATCTTTGAGTTTGAATTGTCCAGGCCTGCACCCTGTTTTAACCAGTGAATGCCATGTTTCCACCCTGTAAGCTAAAATAGTAATCCCAAATGGCTACCAAACCCTGTAGAAGTTTGAATAGGACTTGTGGGCACCTTGTAGTACTTGCATCTATACTTCAGTAATGAAGTTTGTAGCTGTGAGGACCTGTAAATTCCCTGCAGTGTCTTGTAAAGTCCCTGTTTTACCCTATTTTGCTCTTGAAGGTACTTGAGTCTTTGGAAACACTTCAATCTTCAATTCTTCACTTGTTATATCTATGTGAGGGATAAAACGATAGGACAGGCTCCCTATACGGGCTCCGAATTACCGAGAGGTGGGCAAAGTTCCCCCCCATTCGGTTGATTGTACCCCTTCAGGATCTTCAATAGTGAGGGAGGGTAACCTCTCTTTTGTCTCACTATCTCCCTCGGCATCCACCTTTTTCCTTGGTGGGTATATCAACATGGTAGTAGCCTTCTATGCTAATCAATCAGCATGAAATGCATTTTTGAAATATTCATTCAGCCCCTTTCATGAAATGCAATTGGATGGAAATGTTGAAAGATCGGATATGAAGAGGGTCTTACCAATGCAATTCAGTGACTCACTAATTGCTAGTACGTACCCTTTTACAATATTTCAGCTTGGATAAAAGAATTTCAACTAGTCAAATCAAGGTTATGCATCAAACTTGGTAAATGATATCTAGGATGAAATATGATTGAATCAATGTTGAAATTCAATGAAATGAGTTCGGATTAATATGATGAGCACTAATCTCTGATCTATTGATCAATTCAGAGAATTAATTGATCAATAATCTCTCATCAAGAAGTGAAAAAGCATAAGCAAGTGGATTATTGAGAGATTTCAAAGATTGAGCAAGAAAGATACCTTGATTAAGTTTAAAGAAGATGGTAGATGTCAGCTCCAATCCAAATAATGGAAGAATCCTCCATAATCCACCATAAAGCTTGAAAGATTCATAAGATCGGTCCATATAAGCTCCAATATGATCAAATTCGTGAAGAATCAATGCCCTGAGCTTGCTTGAACACTTGAATACCAAAGATTCAAGCCTCTTGAAGGAAAGCCCCAAAATAAACCTTCAATATGAGCTCCAATATCCTCCATGAGCTACAATCCTTGCAATTTGTTGAAGAATCCTTACTAGAATGATCCCATGGGCTGAATTGATGAAGAATCTTCAAGAAATTGTCGAGAAACGAAAGCTTGAGCTGAAGCTTTCATGGCTGTCCATGGACTGTACCCTTAGGGTTTATAGGAGAGCTGAAGATTCACAAATAGAGTACAATCTTCAAGGATTACTGAGTGTTTTCATTTGCCAATGATCAGAGGAAGTGATAGAGGCTGAGTATGAAGCAGGAACATCAGAGAACAGGTTGGAATCAGCCCAAAAAATGCACCGCATTTTTCGAGATTGTTTTTGGCTCCATAGCTGAGCTCTTGATAAATAGGTAGTCATCTTGAAGAACTTGAAGCAGGGAAGCTATGTCATGTGTTGCTTGGCCAAGAAGAGTGGGGGTTTGAGAGTTAAGAAAACATCTTGATGGTAGACTCCATGAAGCCTGCAAGAAGCTCCAAGAAAGGGGAAAGGGAACCCTCTCTTTTCAAAGTAACCACAATTTGTCTCTAAAATAAGCCCGGTTAACTCCCATTTAACCTAGTTACCTCCAAATTGCATGAAAATTTGACGATGACCTACTACTTTAGCTTCCCACTGCCATTTCTGACCTTGAAGATCTCCAGATGTAGTCTCCTATGAACTGTAGATGGTCTGCAACCCTTTATTAGTCACTGTCTTTTTCAAGTACTTGTTTGAAATTGATTTTGATGGAGAAAAATTGGACTGAAATAGAAGGAAAAATGGATCAAAGACCAATGGTCTGATACCACTTGTCAAGAAGTGGATTGGAGAGAGAGAAGACTGCAGAAGAGAGAAGAAATAATGCAGAAGAGAGAGACATAGAGGACGAGGAGAGAGAAATACAGGAAAGAGAAAGAAGCCATTGAAGCTATGAGCAAGGTGAGAGAAGAAGGATAGTAATGTATTAATGTGTCAAAAGATAGGAAAAATTACATGTCCTCTCCTTTTATACCAATGTTAGTGTGACATGGCATATAATCAATATTATTCACACACTAAATCCTTATTCTTCCCAGCTTCTTACATGAAGGCAACCTTGACTCATATAGCCTTGAGTAGAATTGAATGGAGCATAGATTTTGAACAAGAATCAAATGAACTTGACTCAACATCTTAGTCTCAAGTTGGATGGACCACTCTAATTGGACTCAAATGCATGGCCATTCTTTTCCTCAAATCGAATGCTAGAATTGAACATATGTTGAAAATACTTGGAGACCCTCTCTCTTGTAGAGTCAAATGGGTTGTAGAGTCAAACATGTGGTGAAGGGAATCAAATGTTGGGTGAGAGGGGGTGGGGTTAAACGCCTTGATATCTTGCACTTCTACATCAAATTAAAAATACATTGCTTTTGAACAAACTAGGATGTATTGTGCCAAACATTTTGGCCTCTATTTTGGGTGATTGCCCCCTATTTTGTGACCCTTTACAATTCGATGGGTGAATTAAGTGAACTCTCAATCTAAAGGCTTGAATGAGCTTAGATAGCATGG
This sequence comes from Lygodium microphyllum, assembly GCF_053477565.2. Lineage (NCBI taxonomy): Eukaryota > Viridiplantae > Streptophyta > Polypodiopsida > Schizaeales > Lygodiaceae > Lygodium > Lygodium microphyllum. Next base: position 136,744,813 of record NC_141150.1, on the reverse strand, counting down.
AACAAAGAAAAAGAAAGGAGAAGAATCAAACTCCTAAAAAGAAGAGTATTTTCTAGAATCTAATTGAATGAAGAGAGAAATCCATTACATCTTGAATCAAGGAAGTGAATCAAATCAAATGTAATCAAATTGAATGCCTAGATTTTGGTGATGCCTTGAGCTTAATGATAAAGCCTAAAATCCTCATTGAATTGAATGCCTTTGGGGAGTTGAACATAAAAAAAGCAAGGACACCTTGAATTCAACATTGGAGAATTGAATTGAACGCTTAGATTGGATGACACCAAAACTCAATGTCTTGTTGCCATGCCAAATAAAGCATTGAATGAAAACATTGAATGCAAATAAAGCGTTGACCCAAAAACAATGAATGCCTAATGGAGTGAACTCTTGGGAGAGAGAGTTGAACCTCAAATAACCAAGAATCACCTTGAAGAGCTAGGGCATGCCATGGAATCAAACCACTTGCAACCATTGACTTAAGTTGAGCTTGTGTTTGCATCAAAATGGAGGAACCATAGAACAAAATGGATTAAATTGACTTGCATCTTGACATCATCACTCTCTCTTTTCTTTCCCTCTCAAGAGAATCAAATCACTTTCCTCTAATGAAACATTGCCAAGAACAAGCCTATCTATCAAAGCTTGCTCGTGGGAGCTTGTTCATTAAAGAGAATCGAATCAAGAAGCTAAATCTTTGTTTTTGGGGTAATAATCAAAATGGAAGGTAAGGTTGATTTTCTTGGAATCTAGGCCTTATTCTATTTTCATAACCTCCCTTGTGAATCCACAACACCCCCTCTCCCATGTTAACATAGCATCTTCTAGGTAGAACCAAAATTTGGACTCAAATAAGCATGACACCCTTTGCTTGAGAACACAAGGCCATTGACTTGATGTGCAAAGGGATCAAGGCACATGTTACCCATCAAGCAATATAATGAGCCATAAGGAAGACGTATGATGATCGAATCCTTGAGAAATCTTGAGAAGTGTTTGATGGCTACAAGATTGTACCAAGCACTCCGAAGATAATTGGCAGAAGCTTGAGTTACATAGTAGTATCCTTGCCTCACTTGTGTTCACAAGTATATGTTTGATCATGCTTTTAAGTTTTATATATATCTATATATAATCAAAATGGAAGGTAAGGTTAATTTTCTTGGAATCTAGGCCTTATTCTATTTTCATAACCTCCCTTGTGAATCCACAACACCCCCTCTCCCATGTTAACATAGCATCTTCTAGGTAGAACCAAAACTTGGACTCAAATAAGCATGACACCCTTTGTTTGAGAACACAAGGCCATTGACTTGATGTGCAAATGGAGCAATGCACATGTTACCCATATGTGTGTGTGTGTGTGTGTGTGTGTGTGTGTGTGTGTGTGTGTGTGTGTGTGTGTGTGTGTGTGTGTGTGTGTGTGTGTGTGTGTGTGTGTGTGTGTGTGTGTGTGTGTGTGTGTGTGTGTGTGTGTGTGTGTGTGTGTGTGTGTGTGTGTGTGTGTGTGTGTGTGTGTGTGTGTGTGTGTGTGTGTGTGTGTGTGTGTGTGTGTGTGTGTGTGTGTGTGTGTGTGTGTGTGTAGCACCTAAATTGACCTATTTACTCGAATCTTAATTTCATATTAGGGCTTGTCTTGCATTTGAAAGAAAAATTTCTCACACAAACCAGTCTACAACTTGAGTGTGCATTCAAATCCATCTTGCCCCCTATGCTTACCTTCAAATATCTTTGTACTCTAAAGATTTACCCTCAAATCAACAACTCTAACCACCCCTTGCATTTAGGATGCCCAAATTGCCTTCTAGTCTTTCCTAAAGAGTTGTCAATAGTTAAAGACCACATCCAAATCTAGCACATGAACTACTCAAACCCCATTCTCCAAGGGGATCATCTAATGGACCTATCCATATTCTTTCTAGCAAACATAGCTAGGAGGAAATACCAATCAAGGCTATGGATGACAACCACTTAGAGACTACCTAGACTCCATGAAATACTAAGAGTGATCATCGTACTTGCAAACTAGACAATACCAAAGAAATGACCAACCATGAGAGGACTTAGCTATGCATTGAGTGACCCTCGAAGGTATCAAGAACTAGTTAGATCACTAAGAGGGGAGTACAAATTTAGAAAGTATGTATTGCTTGTGGTTAATGTTTATTTCTATGCAATGCAAAGTAAGAGCATGCTTGAGCACCATCACCATGGAACTACTTGCATGGTATTAAATCATACTAATTGTGGCAAAGCAAAAAACCTGATTGAGCATAGTGTGCTTGCAATTACTTGCATTAATTGAAAATCAATTGGTTGCAAAGGAACATAAAGTCTCTTGCACACATAGGAGCCTTTAGGTAGACTCAAACACAACCTAGTAAACCTAAATAAGAATGAAGAAAACCAAGGGATTGGGAAAGGAAGTGATCAAACATCCATCACTAGAAAACTTGATGACCACATATTAGACAAGGAAACACATTTTGAACAACATCCCCCATTATTGGAAATACCCTAAAGTTTACACGTAAAGAAAACTCAATGCTAAATAAGCATTACTAATTGAGTGTGATCAGGTAATGGCCAATTCAACACCAAAGTTGCAAGATGATGGCCACTTGATACACTATTGAAGTGAGAAGTGCCTTCGCTATGAGCTATTGTCATCCTATCCAATCTCATCCATCTTATTGAGACCTTGGTTGCCTAGGAAGAGATAATGATCATGTCTACCTTGAACTTAGAAGCAGATGGTTTAGGTTTCGACCTTGCTGATTTCCCCCTTGACATTCAATAGTTAGTCATGCAATATGACCAACAAACTAGGATACGACATCATGAAAGAAAAATGCAAGACATAATAATAGATTTGGAAGAGGAGAGACTATTGAGGAAGGATATGTTGCAGTGAGTTGCTAGTTATTTGCAAGAATAGTGGATGAATAGATTGTGAAGGGAAATAGCACTAAATGAAGTCCAACAAATCCTAGCAATTTTTGGGAGCATGAGGGTTGGAGGAAATGTTGACATGGAGAGAGTCTTAGAGGAAGACCTCACCTTGAGCAAGCTCCAAAGTAATTTTTTGTTGAACACTACAATTGTTGAGCAAAGTGGTGCTGCATTGGTAGCTTCAGGTCTTGGTATAACACCCACTAAATGAAGCCAAAATATAATACCTATAGTGGCAAAAAAATTTGAAAAGTACTAGGCAAGAAGTGATCCATATAGCTTTGTGGAGCAATTTGAGTAGGTCTGCGAGGCTAACAACCATAGGCTTTTGGATTGTGTGTAGGGGAAAAGGGTTAAATGTGGCTCATTATCCTAGATAATGTTGATTGCAATGATGTTGCTCCTCTTAAAGGGCCTCTTCATCAAGAGATTCCATGAAGTCGACTGCGGGATAATTTAATAATCAAACTAATGTTTGTCAATAAGAAAACAAATACAAAATTTGGGATTACATCACCCATGTATGGTCTCTATAAGAGAATCCCAATAGCAAAGCAACCAATGTAGAAAGTTGTCTCCATCGTGTTCATTAACAGAATTTGAAATGATGAGCTTTGTAAAGTGCAAGGAATTTGAGTTTGCAAAGAAATGTTCTTGCAATGGTTTTTGAGGAGGCAATCTAGGTGGATGACCTATTGAAGGAAAGGAACTCAAAAGCTATTCAACCAATAGGTAGCATCATTATTTAGGGCAAGATATCCACAACCTGCAATGAGTAGTCTAGCTCAAACACTCTCCGACAAAGGAAAGGGCATTGCCCTTACATAGGAAATGATAGGTCTAGAACTAGAACTTGTGAAGCTTTAGTAGGCAATGAGATGACCTGGAAGGTCACATGCACAATGCATCCACTATGGAGGCAATAATCTCCTATCAAAATGTCCAGACCCAAGACCTTGCACTTGTACAAACTATGGTAGGTATGGACACAAAGCTAGTCATTGCCAATTGCCTTGGAGATTGCCATATTTGAAACCTTATTCACAACCATTCTATCACATCAATAGGAAACTCAAGTGTGGAAGGGGACCTCCAACACCTAAAAAGAACAAAGGCCACCATCCCCTAGAGCTAAAATTGATCCAATAGGAATACCCAAACCACCCATACCCATCATCACTCATCCACCTAGTGACACCCATGTGCACTTCATGGAAGAGCCATTGGATGAAGAAACATATGTAAACCCTTATGTTACTTATGATAAGAGAGATTTTAAACTAGTCCCAGTCATGGATATGGGAAGGAATTGAGATGCACATAGTTTTGCACATCGTTGTTGTAGTGGAGGGGATTGTTGACATGGGGGCATGTGTTAGAGTTCTCTGCCATATAGTTATGCAAACTTGGGATAGCCCACCTATAAAAAAAACATGCTTTAATGTTACACTAGCCAATGGAATAAAAATTGGGCCATTTGAATTTTTGAAGGATTGACCAATCAAAATCACGGGGATCAAGTTCTCCATAAACTTCATCATCATGAAGGAGTGGACTATGATATCCTACTAGGTCTCAACCTTGGATGTGAAATGCTTGTGTAATCAAGGATTGAGACAATGGTCTAATGTTCTTCACCAATTTCTTAGAGGCATTTATAATTGAGATGGACACTTGAAAGACCTCATGTGTTGACTTGGACACCATGTTAACCTTGCTAAAAGGTGACATGAAAAGTACCCCTGATTATGGACTGCTCATTACGAAATACATCCCTTGTCTCGATGATGAGCAAGATTGGATGCACATCCTAGTTATGATTGACTTTCCCTTCTCGGATATGACGAGATGACTATAGGAGAGCACTTGATAAAATGAGCAAAGCAAAAGAGTGAAGAGAGGCACCAACACACCAATCGTCAATTTCGATATGCATGATAGCAAGAAGAATTGAATCATTCCTTGGTGTATTCTACCATGTGCTTTCAAATAAGCTAGAGTTGATCAAGATCTCATTAAGATCCTACAATTTTTGAAAGATGGGCTACATGTTAATCTTGGTGTGAACCTAAGACCTCTTGAAGAGCTCTTGGAAGCTTGATGATGAACGTGGACCAAGGTGCATAACCTGAACTTGCTCTATAATTGGGCCCTTCTCAAGGAAATCACCATGATAAGGGAAGAGTCAATGACTGACAATGACTTTCTTGATGTAGAATATATGAAAAGTGGGTGGAGTGCCTTACTCATAAAGGAGATTAAAAAAAAGAATGTGGATGTACCCCATACTTCTCATGCATTGACTATTAGGGGCAAACATAATGGTAAGAGTAGAAATGATTGCCACTATGGTAGAGACTCACAAAGGTCTTAATCTCATAGGCAGTCTTGCAGTAAGTCCTGTGGTCTAGAACCTCTCTTACATATCATTATTTTGGAAAGTAGGGTCATATTTAGTCAGAGTGCCATAAGATGCACAATGATAAAGTGCAAAGAGAAAGGTAAGGGAAAAGTGTAGGAAAAGTCTGATGATAGTAGTATTGTCCCTAGTAAGTCTAGTGTAAAGATTGAAGAGATAAATGTAGCGCAACTTGATTTTGGTGATGAGTACATCTTGGTAGCTTTTTCTCTTTATTCAGTCAATTGGCTGATGGTTCATCTACTTTTTCTCAGTGTTGGTTGCTTGATTCAAAGGCTTCTTTTCATGTTACCCTCCATAGGGAATGGTTTCACTCCTATCATAACATGATAGGTTTTGTTAGACTAGAAAATGACTTGGCACTTAAATATTATTATCATTAGTGATATTAGATTGTAGCTTACTTCAAGTAGTACTTTTGTTTTGCATAGTCTACGCCATATCTAGCTTTGACCAAAAGCCTACTCTTTGCTAGATAGTTGGATGATGTAGGTTATCATGAATCTTTGGTGATTTTGTATGGAAGATTACCCGTGAGAATCTTATCTTTGCTCAAGGTGCCAAGGCTAGTAACCTCCATCCCTTGCTTGTTTCTGGGTCTATAGACCATGTTTTGGTTGTGGTTGGTTGACATACCACATATATCTTTGTGGTATCGTCACCTTGGGTATATGTCCTTGTAGGAGGGAATGAAAATACTTACTTATTTGCAGTATCTTCCGTCTCTTGATTACAAATATTTTGATTCTTGTGATCATTGTTTTTATGGAAGGTAGACACGTAGTTCTCATAATAAGTCTAGCATTACCTGCATGGGTGAGCCTCTACTCTTGTTCATTCTGATATATGTGGTCCCATGTTCTATCAGTCATTGCCCTTATTGAGAACTAGTCTGGGCTATAGACTAAATTTCTTACAATTCGACAATGGGGATAAATATGTCTCTAAGGCATTTTAGTAGTTTTGTGATAAGAGATATTTTAATCGTCGGTTGACTGCCCCCTATAACCCACCCTAGAATGGTGTTACACAGTGTATCAATAAGATGAAACAAGAGAGAGTCCATAATCTACTTAGCTAGACATGACTATTGCAACATTTTTGGGCTAAGACAATTACCACTATTGTACACTTGATAAACGAATCCCCGTGCACTACTACTGGTTGTCAAGTTATAGAGGAGGTATGGTCTAGAAAATCTCTATCATATGCTTATTTGTGTATCTTTAGATGCGAGGCTTTTTTCTTGTTCCTAAGGACAAACACAATATGTTGGATCCTAAAGTAGTGAAATATATATTTCTTGGTTACGAGGATAAAGGTGAGATGGGATATTGCCTATGGGATTCGCAAGCTTAGATGATTAGTCAGTCATGATGTTATCTTTTATGAGAAGAAGATGTATAAGTAGTTTGAGCAAGTAGTTAAAGTCCATAGGGTGATCTTTCAGGAGGAGCCTCATGTTACTATACAGTTAGTTAGACAGCCTACAACTGATGTTCTAGTGGCCCATGATCATGATATTAGATAGGATGTACAAGTCCCACAGCCTATTTTGCAAAGGTCTACGAGAGATAGATGTTAGTCTAATCGATTTGTACCCTCATGCTCTATGTTATGGTGAGAAATTTTGGTGAGCCTCTTACTTATAAGAAGATTATGCATAAAGATGATAGTCACTCTTGGGAGAGAGTAGTTTGAGTTTGATTCACTGTGCAAAAACCACACATGGGATTTTATTGCTTTGCCGAATGGGAAACATGCATTACTGTGCAAGTGGGTATACAACTTGAAGAATACCCTTGGACACCCCAAGCTAGTATATAAGGCCAAATTATACTAAGGTTTTCAAATAGGAGCATAGTGTTGAATTTGATGAGCTCTTTTCTCCTATAGTCAAGATCACTACCCTATGCTTGGTATTGGTCTTGGTTGCTCACTTAGATCTAGATCTTTATTAGATGGATGCTAGGATGGCTTTCTTACATGGGGACTTGAATGATGAGATTTATATGTAGCAACCTAGGGCTATTAGGAAAAGGGTAGGGAACACCTAGTGTGCAAGCTAATAAAGAGCCTTTATGGTCTTAAGTAGGCACCTAGGGAATGGTATCATAAGTTTGATGCATTTATGTAATCACAATCTTACTCCTGTAATGATGTGGATCCATGTCTCTACATGAAGAAGGCTCATGATGGCAGTCTTATTATCTTGATACTTTATGTGGATGATATGTTGATTGTTGGGAGAGCTCATGATGAGCTAGATGTTTTAAAAACTTAGCTCAAGAAGAGCTTTGAGATGAAGGATGGGGTATGTCTCACACATTCGTGGGATGCATGCATGATTGCTCTTAGGGCTCATTTACTTATCATAGAAAGAGTACATGCAGAAGATCCTTGAGCACTTCCATATGTAAGATGCTAAGCCTATTGGCTATCCTTTACCTTCCTATGTGAAGATCAATCAAGTGAATTATTTGGAGTCAGATGAGCACAAGGTTGAGATGGCCAAGATCCCTTATGCATCAGAGTGAGCGATTTGATATATGCCATGATAGCCACTCACCTTGACACAACATTTGCAATGGGAGTTGTGGTCCAATGACATTGACATTGTGAAGAGTATCAAGAGGTACCTAAAAATTATGGATTACATTGACTCCAACTATGTAGAACATGCAAATAATAGAAAGTCCACCTCTAGATATGTCCACTTTTTCTAGAGGTATTATTTCTTTAGATATCCAAGGTATAGAAATAGATGGCCTTATCTACTACAGAGGTAGAGCATATTGTAGCCATTGAGGCTTGTAAGGAGGCTCTATGGTTAGTAGGCCCGTATACCTTGGTATTATTGTTACTCTTATAATGCATTCCAATTCTATAAGTACTATTCAATTGGCTAAGAATCTAGTCTTCCAAACAAAGATAAAGCACATAATTGATGTGTGCTATCACTTCATTAGGGAGGTGATAGATGATAAGTCTATTGATCTTGTCAAGATCTCAAACTAACAAGAATCCTAAAAACATGCTCACTAAGAGTCTCTCAATAGAACATTTTTCCTTAGAAAGATAATGGGTATAGAATGAGATGACATCTTTCCTCATCCTGTTGTATTTTATGTACATTTGTACTTTCACTTTTTTCTTATTCTCTCCTTATTAGAGGTATATTTGCCTTTAAGTGGGAGGTTGTTGGGGATAAAGATACATGTGCCTACACCCCGTGTATTTACTATACACACCATGATCAACCTGTACACTGTAGGTGGCGGGTGCCCATCACTGTCACTTTATTCTTTATTCTTTTAGTGATTACTGAATAAGAAAAGGTCTATCACACATTGTGACGATTGGAGTTTCCACATACGATATCTCTCTCTCTTGCTCTCTTGCTCTATCCACCATGACTCTTGCTTGGCTCTTGCTTTTACTTGTGTGCTTCCACTTGGACTCTACCTTTTAGTGTGTGGATGTGTATGTTTGCATGTTTGTTTTATGAGTTTATAGTGTGTATCCATTCTCTCTTCTTTGCTCTTTCTCTCTCTCCATTTTTTCTTTTGTGTCTGTGTGTGTGTGTGCTTGTGCATGAGTGTGTGTTTTATATATGTGAGTCCATTTGTGCGGTCTCATAAGTATGCATACTCTCCTTTGTTTATTTTTCCCTCCTCTTTTTTCTCTCTCTTCTCTCCTTTCTTTTCTTTCTTCTATCTCTTCTTCTTTTTCTTCTTCTTCTTCTTCTTCTTCTTCTTCTTCTTCTTTGTATGGTCTCATAAACATGTGTCCTCTTGCTCCCTCTAATCATTTTTATTTTCTCTCCTTCCTTTTTCCTCTTATCTCTCATCTTTCCTCATATGTGTGCATGTGTATGCATGTGACCTCTCTTTCTCTCAATTATTTCTCTCACTCATACATATTTATGTGTATGAGCATGTATGCACATATGCATACATGTGTGTATACATACATATATGTGCATATGTGCTTGCACATATGTGTGTACACATACATGTATATGTATGCATATATTGTTCATGTGTGTTTATAGTCTATGTGTATTTGTGTGTGATTTTAGAGTATGAATGCATAAACATGTTCAACCATCAATATTCGTATCGCATCCAATATACTCTGTAAAAAGAGAAATTCAACTCTTTTTTCGTAATTTGTCTACATTTGTGGATGTTTTTAGAGTACACACTCATTGCATGCATATGTTTGACCATTATCATTTCATGTGTTTAAATTTTTAATTAAAGAAAAAATCCATCTCTCTCTCTCTCTCTCTCTCTCTCTACGAAAAGGAAAGAGAGAGATAGCCACATGCAATTTTTCAAAGATTTATCTTTTTGCTTTCCACAATTAGATATTGTGTTCAATTGAGAGAGAGAGAGAGAGAGAGAGAGAGAGAGAGAGAGAGAGAGAGAGAGAGAGAGAGAGAGAGAGAGAGAGAGAGAGAGAGAGAGAGAGAGAGAGAGAGAGAGAGAGAGAGAGAGAGAGAGAGAGAGAGAGAGAGAGAGAGAGAGAGAGAGAGAGAGAGAGAGAGAGAGAGAGAGAGCAATTATAATCCCTAATCACCCTTCAAGAAAAAGCTCTCTTTATTTCTTGAATACTAAACTTCTCCTCCTTGTGCCACATAGGCTTGGGAGCCTTCTAGTTGGTTTAGGATCCCCAAGGCAAAGCTTTGAATAAGATATAGAATAGATGCTAAAAACACTATTAAGTTTAGTAAATTCGATTCAATGCTATCAAAATTAAATATGCTTAATATCACTTAAATAAAGCAACTTGGAAACACTAAAACCACTCTTAAGAGTCGTATCATGAAACATAAAAGTCATTGAAGAATTGAACCTAAGCTAGGGATTTAATTGGTAGATGCTTTTTAAAGATTAAGCTAGTAATTTAGAAGAGTTGACTTGGAATGAGTAACATATATCTACAAATTCAAGAAATTGCTATATATCAAAAGTTAATATGCCTTAAAACATTTGAGTTGAGACTAAAGATTAGTATTTTCAACTACAAAAATAAAACCATAGTCACAATACTTAGGATGCTTGACTTATACATAAGGATTGTTAAAAATTCATAAAGGAATTAAGGTAATAGACTATTGGAATGATCATAAATAATCAAGGGTGGGATAAGAAAACTTTATCAAACATAAGTAATTCTAGCTAAGAGGTTGGTAGAAGTACTATATTAATTGTGAAATGCTATGAATTTAAATTGGATAGAAGTACTGTATTAATTCCAGAATACTATGGATGGTCATAAATAACGTTCCTAGAAGGCAATAACAACAATTTAAAAAAAAAACTTATTCTCACTAAACTGACTTCAATAAACAAGAACGAATACTTCATAAAATTCTATCTTAAGTAGCCCAAATTATTATAAAGTAACTGGACTAATAAATTTTCTTTGTACTTAGAAAAAAAAATCTCTTATAGATAGAGCCTTAGTTTTATTTTTGAAATAATGCTTCATAAAATTCTATCCTAAGTAGGGAATTATTGTAAAGTGATTGGACACAAAAATTTTCTTTCTACTTATAAAAGAACCTCTGATAAATAGAACCTTCATTTTTTAAACAAATATATTGTTTGACAATATTAGTTTATCAAATCATCATTCAAACATATGAAAAGATGGTTTGAGGTTTAATACTTGAAAATTTACTTGGAACTATAATTGAAAAGTTCATGTTTAAAAGGAATGGCTCATAGGGCATAATTTGTTAATGAGAGCTTTCTTTTGAAAGAACTGCTTCCTCTTAAGGTTAATTTCAGATGTTTGTCTTGTTTTGATTTATTTATATACATTGATTCAACATCCATGGACCTAGGAAAAATTGAGTTCGGTGTTGGTAACCTCCCTAAGGCCCCTACCAAATCTCTCTCACTAGGAGCCATGTCTACACAATGCATTGAATGAGGCATGATGTGAGAGATCATCCATAGAGCAAGGCGTAATCTTAGGCAAGGTGGAAAATAGCATGGCAATGGTCAAGAGGTCATCCATAGGGGGAAGGTTTACTCCTAAGTTAGCAGGGCTTTGGTTAGTTAGGCTAATAATCCACATCATTAGTCCTAGTTTAGAGTGGAAGGCTTTATGAGTCCAATGTGCACATTGATTAGGCTAATAATCCCCATAATTGGTCCTAGGATACATTAGAAAATCCTATGTGTTCAATGTGCACATTAAAAGTCCCACTCGACATAAGGGCAAGATGGAAGCCTTGGAGGGTACTTCATGCATTAGAGATGGCCCAAAAAAAATTAATTACTTGTCTTGAATTTAAAAAAAAGTAATTACTTGTCTTGAATAAAATATAAATGTTTTAAAATGATTTTTAGGCATTATCTTTATATCTATATACTAAATTATGTAAAGGAAATTTGTGTAAAAGGATTAATTAAAAATGATGTTTGTACATTTGAACCTAGTGTGTTAGAGATAATTAGAAAATTAAAGCATGCCTTGGGTATGTGCATGAAAACCGAGAAAAGGATATCCCCAATAGATATGTTTTACATAAGCATGAACTCAATTAGTTAGGTGGATTTCTATTACACATCAAGACAATACTATGTGCCCACATAATATCCTGGGGGGGACAATAGAGACTTTCCAAGTTCCTCATAAAGTCTTTCCGTTGAGAGTAGTTCCATGAATGCAGGGTGGATTGGCACATAGGCATGTGTCTCATACAAGGTCAACCATGAAAGTTTTCTAAGAAAATTGTGTAATATTTAGGCGGCTCACTCACAACATCAAGGGATAAATAATCTACAAGGAGATCAACAAATCCCTCCACATCATATCCAGAAGCTTGGGATCCATGGGAAAATACAATGTGGTTGAGTCGAATGACCCAAGTAATCTTCCTATAAATTAATCAAGCTCACCTTCGTGATACTTGATAGGACCATGGGGACCACAGAAAAAGGTAAAGATTTTGACAATATTGAGTTGTTCAACCCAATCAATCCTCCATAACTCATACTCTAGGTTATTGATATGATCAACATGCCATGTAGTAGTTGGGAGGTGGTATGTACCATACCATGTATCATGTCCACTAGCGGGTTATTGACATGTCATGCACAACACAAGCTAATACTATGTACCTAGATGATTGTTTCTACATTCATGTCACCCACATGGTTGCTACCTACATCGTTATATCATTCTAGTGAGACTTTATAATTGGACATTGGTTAGTATTCCATCTACTTGCATTATGGGATACCTATCTAGTCATCTTTCTAGTTAGCGTGTTCGCACTATGGACCACTTGTATATTATGTATGTTATATTCTCTCATTATTCTTGGTAAATTGTTATAATGAAGAAGAAGAAGAAGAAGAAAGACTAGGGTTTTCATCTTCCTACCTTGTGTGCATTCTTCATGTATTGTGTGTCTTGCAAGAGCTCAAGGTCCCTCTCTCTCCTCCCATCTTTTCATGGTATTAGAGCGGTGTTCAAGTGAGGAGCTATGAGTTGCAAGCACAAGAGTCTACAAGGAAGTGTTACTGTGGAGAACACATGTGGTGATCTCTCACATACGATCTTTGATTGACAAATCATCTTTGCAACCTTGGGGTGCTTGAGGGAGTGGTTTAGAGGTCTAGTGTGGTCTAAACCTATGTGATTAGATTCATGTTTTGGTAGTCTCCATTCAGGAGCTAGAGGCTCTTTCTATGTCTGATAAAGTTCAAAAACATTTCAAACCTCATCATTTCATAAACAAGTTTTAGCTTCCATTTAGGAGTTAGAGGCTCTTTCTATGTCTGATAAGGGTTAAAAACTTTTCAAACCTCATCATTTCATAAACAAGTTTTCGGTGTTGCATGTGGTAGATAGTATTTGTGGATTGTTAAACATTACATGTGTTGCTCAAGGTATGCTTATGTATTGAGTTCAACATAATGCAAGTTATGATAATAGAGAATGCCATAGTTGTGGTCAGAAAGGTCATATTGCATATAGCTTTCTAGAAAAGAGAAGAGATGGAGATAACAAAAATGTGAGAAGACATCATAGCAATTATGCATCTACTAGTAATCATGTTGATAATGAGAATTTGTTTGTTTTTATGCAACACATGATGAATGTAGTGTATGCTCATGCATCAATAGTAATTACTAATGATATATGGTATGCTTATTCAAGTGCATTTAACCATATAACATCTTATGGAGAATGGTTTAGCAAAATGAAAAAGCCTGAAATGCTCGGTTTTGTGAAAGCAGGTGACAATACAATTCATCCTATTTTCATGTTGGGAGTGTCTCATTGTCTATGCAAGATGGAAAATTTTAGTATTTTGTTGATGTGCTGCATGTGCCTAACATCACAATGAACTTTTTTTGGGGGTTGAGGGAGGATTGCAAATAAAGTTCACTTAGAATGCTTGCTTTGTATAATATTCCAAAAATGGATATAAATTGGTTTGCAAAAGGTAAGTTTCTGGGAAGGATGTTTAGTTTGGATGTAAATGACCTTGAATTGAAGACTACTATGTTTGCACAAGGTGCAAGAGTTGTGGCTGATATTGACATTTGGCATAAACATATTGGGCATGTAAATGTGTAGGGATTGAAGAATATGTAGTCACACAGTATCGAGCTTCCCTAAGTTCAAAGGTGGTTCAAAGTGGTTGATATGCAAAAATTGTATAAAGCATGCCAATTTGAAAAAAGAACAAGGCATGCATTTCCTCATGATAAACATTTAAGCAAACATTTACTTGATGTTGTACATTTGGATGTGTCGGATACTATAAATACTGCATCAATGACTAGATCTAAGTATTATGTAACCTTTAATAATGACCACACAAGGAAGGTATGGGTGTACTTTATGAAGAAGAAAAGTGAGGTGTTCTCTTACTTTCAGGATTTTTAGAATCTGATGAATAAATAAATTGGTGTGTAGATTAAGTATTTGAGGTCAGATGGAAGGGGAGAGTATCTTTCCAATGAATTTGATAATTTTCTAAACAAGCATGGGATTCAGAGGTAGCTCACATCTATATATATTCCACAATAAAATAGTATTGCTAAAAGGAAGAACATGCACATTGCGCAGATTGCATGAGCCTTGATGCTGAAAAGAATACCTCATTATTATTGAGTTGAAGCTATCTCTATAACTATGTATATTATGAATAGGACTTCCATTGTTACAGTGCAAAATATGATACCAAATGAGAACTTTATTGGAAAGAAACCAAATTTATCACATCTTAAAGTATTTGGATGCATTACATATGTATATATACATAATGAACTAAGAGAGAAGTTGGATCCGAAAGCAAAAAAGTATGTATTTTTTAGTTATTCCCTTGACTAAAAGGGTTACAAGTATGATAATCTGGTTACACATAAGATACACGTGAGTAGAGATATGGTATTTGATGAGATAAGTAGCTGATATGATGTTGAAAAATAGATTGTTATAAAAGAAAATGTGATTGCAAAAAATGTGGATCCACAATCACAAAACATTATTTGGGCTAGAAGAGTTCTCTTCTAATAGGTCTATTCAGAGACCATGGAGTCATAGGTTGGTGCAAATAACACTCCTACGAGTGCAAAACATGTATCACAAAAGGGAAAAGAAAAAGTGGTTGAGCCACTTTATTAAAAAGCGCGGATCTAGAGCATGGCAATAGCTACGGAGGATGGAAGATGAAGACAAGACTCATGTTGACATAGACAAAGAGAGACCAACTATTACACAAGTGAATTATGTTCCAAGATAGATTAGCTTGGACTCATAAAGACAATCTTGTGTAATGGACTGACATTGACACGACACTAAGTGAAAGTACAAAGCATCATGATATTGTATTCATTCCATGTGAAAGTGATAGTCAAGTACAATGCTTTATAGAAGTTGGGTTGTTCCACTCTCCTCACTGTGCATATGGGATTCAGGACATCTCTTCCTAGAGCATACATCGTTTTTCATTTCTTAACACCCCCCCTCAAATGATGAGTCCCTACACTTGCAAGCTTTTGCCCCCCTACGTGGTGACATGGCCCGAGAGACTAGCTCATAAGCAGCCTAGTCAAGTTGAAGCTTGAAACTTTACATCTTTGGAAAGGGTTTTTACAAAGTAAATCCACTAAGGGAAAAACATATGAAATATACAATGAAAATTCTTTTAGAACAATCTGTCAGAGTTGTTGATGGTAGTAGAAGCATCTTTTTCTTCTTCTTCATTCATGAATTGGTTATGTAGTGATCATTCTGCATATGTTGTGATTTTTTCTTGTGGAAACATTCATTGGCTATATGGCCAATCGTACCACAATAATGACATGTCATCCGATTTTTGTTGTCGGTGTTGAATCATCGACCTCTTCCTTTGGGTCCAGCAGCTCCTTTGGTGTACAAGAGATTTTCCCTAGATGATGAAATACCATCTTTTGCATTCTTGTTCTTTTGTTTGTTCTCTTCATCAAGAAGAGAGTGATCAATATCTTTAAGTGAGAGACTTGGAACATTACTTAGGGTGGACACAAGATTCTCATATGGATCCTTATTTATACTTACAAATTAGTATGGCTATTGCTTCATCTTCATCGGTATTCTTCTTAAGAGTTGCAAGCTCGGTTTTTAGGCTCTTGAACTTGTTCATGTGTATGGTCATGGAAGCACTGTCTTTTATATCGAGTTTATAAAACTGCATGAGTAATTTTACATTTGAATTCTTTGCTTGGGTACCAAACATCTTGTCAAGTTCCTCCCAAGCAATTCTAGCATCTCTAATGCCAGAGATATGATGTAGCACATCATCACTTAGTCCCTAGGCAATGATGCCTAGTGCCTTGTTATTTGTAATATTTCCATGTAATTAAAAGTTAGTTGGTCAGTTCGAACATTAGTTAATTAAATAGTAAGTTAGTAAGGTTACTAACTAAAGACTAAGGAAAAAGTAACAAACATTAATAACTAAATTTTTTTATTAAAAATATTTTATTAAAAAAATCGAGAGTCATAAATTCGATATTTTTTTCGGATTAACAAGGACCATAGCCACCCTTCACGGAAGCTACAACGTGAACGAGAGTTATGAGCCATATTAATCACTAGTGTTAATGTGTATAGTATGGATGGTCCAAAAATATTAGATTTTGGGCAAAAACTAGTATATTTTAGATATTTTAGATGTTATCCTAAAAAGATATGGAGATTTCTAGAACTGGATGTCATTAAAAAAAAAGGGACAAGTGATGTCTTAGTTAGTTTTGGGAATTTTATACAAAAAAAGAGGGATTTGCAAAATTGCACGCACCGCGATCGCAATCTATAGGTAGTGAATATCACTTCAAATAGGGAGAAAAAGAAGGAGTGATCTGAAAGATTTCTAAGCAAGTGTCTTGGAGTTTTACCCCCCTTTTATAGCCAATGGAACCATCAGATTTATGGTTTGAGCATCAGATCACTTATTTTTCCAAGATCCCCTCCACCAAGAACTCTTGTTCTCAGCCGCATCTCCTCTTCTCTAATTCATTATAAATATGAGGCATGGGGAGGCACAAGGAAGCAAGAGACCCACATAGAGAGAGAGAGAGAGAGAGAGAGAGAGAGAGAGAGAGAGAGAGAGAGAGAGAGAGAGAGAGAGAGAGAGAGAGAGAGAGAGAGAGAGAGAGAGAGAGAGAGAGAGAAGGTTCTTCCTCCCTTCCCCCCTCCTTAGAGGGTGGCCATACGCATTTCTCTTTTCCTTTTCCCCAAGATCATCCCCTAACCCGCAAGCTGATTTTTTCCCAATTTCCCTCCTCTTAAGCAAGTGGCTTACTGAAGCCTTGTGCGAGTCGTGTTTAAAAGAGAAGAGGATCATGGCACCCAAGCGAAAAATGTCACATGCAGATGGCAATTCCTCAACAAGCAATGGAGCCTCGAGCGAGGGCATCACTACCAATCCAAACGCGGTTCCAGTGGTAAGTAATATATTTCTAAATTATTGATAGATGCTTGCTTTGATTCTCGCATATGAGATACATTAGGCCCCATACTATGATGTATGAGAATAGGTCATGGGAAGGGATAGGCCTCTTATCACATATTCGAAAGATGGAGTTCATAAAGTGCATGTATCAAGGGAAGATAATTGCACTTAGTTGCGTATGGCTTATTCATTGATAGAGCAATTGGTCAAGGGTTATGAATAGCATAATTCTAAAAAGAATGACATTAAGAATTGTGCATATAAGTATTAAGTAAATTTTGCATAGAATCACTCTTTGATCCCAAGGGAGAGAGTGAATATGCGATGGAATTATTATTGTGTCTATTCTTGTATTGTTTGGAAAAAATGCAATTAGTTTTGTTGGTTGATTGAACAACACCCTAAATGTTTTTTTTACAATCAACTGATTGTTGCATTGTGATTTGGATAAATATTCCAAGTGCTTGTGTTTGATGGTAAAAGCATGGCAAGGGTCAATAATGACAAGTAGCCATGGGAAATAAAGGAATGTTTCACTCGAAGATGATATTACGCTGATTGCCTTGATCGTGCTTGATTCCCAAATGGATTAATTAAGAAAGGATATTTTGCATGGGTGGATCACCTCCAAGATCGCACGGTGGATTTCTAACAATTTTTATTAACTAACAATAATAACTAAAAAATTATTAAAAATATTTTATTTAAAGAAATCGAGAGTGTCATGAGCCCTTGCCTAGTCCGGAATGAAGGTCAGGTGGAGCTATGGACACCCCTTGCCTAGTCCGGAATGAAGGTGAAGAGTGTCGTGAGCCCAACGTCTAGGGCATTGGAACATCTTATTCTAGATAAAGGATGGACATTATGGTGCCATGTGATTTGGACCAAGTACTTTTATTGGATAGAAGGGATACATAATTCTCATGTATGGGCAGGAGACAAAGATTAACGTGAAGATAAGTTAAGGAATTTGTTTGAACTTGTTTATTAAAGGGTTACTTGCTCTGTTTTCGTGTCAATGCTGTAAATTATGTGAACGAACCTAGTTTAAAAAAAGGTCTAATTAAGGAAGCTGATTTTGAATGTCACACATAAATGTGATAGGACCTAATTAGAAAACTAAAGCTATTACACTAAGTGGGTAGATGGAACCCCCAACGGGTTCGTCCTACGGCAGGGTGGTCCCAGAGAACTAGGAGGCTTCTCACAGGGCTTTACCATCGTTTGACCTTTAGGCATTGTTAAGTCAAAACTCGATTCATGCTATTTTAGGAGACTGGAATGGGACTATGCCCTACAGGCAGAGAGGTTGAGCGGCGCATCCCTCTCGGTTCCCATTCTCTTTGAACCAAGTGCGGTATGGATCTGCTTCGGATTGGGTATCTTTGCGTAAAGTAGGATGTCCAAAACCTGATGCTAGAATGTTGATAGGGGACCTTGACCCCTAGGAACCCAGATTTCACGTCGATGCTAGTGGGTTCGGGGGCCATGGACATTTTGTTGCAAGGCGGACTCGGGAAACCGTAGGCAACAAACCCCGTGACATTCCATAGGAGTGCCGACGAGCGGCATTGCTTAGACTTGTGGACTGCTAAAAACCGTGCATGAACAGCCAATAGGCGGGCACATTACATTATTCATCTTCTTCCATTCTTTGGTTTTTGGTGGAGCTATTGCAAGGATCCTGCTTTTTGAATCTTCTTTTCCATCATCTACATCACCTTCATCATCTTCAAAGAGATCCTAGAGGTCTTTCCTCATGAGGTGGTACATGGTCTTTTTCTTCGAGGCATGGAAACCTTCTCCATTGAATTTTGTTATGTGCTCAAGCTCTGCCATGTTGATTAACCAGGAAAAGAGTTGTATTTCAATGTGTTAAGAGACACAAGTACAAGGTAATGTGAAGACACACTCTATGTCAAGATTGTGGGAGAGAAGGAAGGAGTCTCACTTGTAGCTTTCTTGCTTGTACAATGGGGGAATACATACAAGGGTGGAGGCTGAAAAATAGTTTTCCTCTTCTTAGTTGTGTAAGCCAAAAGAACTCTCATACAAAGAAATAGAAGAACCCTATATATGGGTCTCAAACCAAACTCAACTAACTAAGGTGGCATACTAACTGAGCCATGAACTAGAGTAGATAAGGATAGCTGTCATGTAGCTATTATTCATGGGCGGTGTACCAACCGCATCTGCAACTGACAAGTTGGTGACATAAATGCACAACGGTCACCCTGGCATATCACGAGTGGAGCTCATATCTCAACACTCCCCCTCGAGCTCAATCCCAATTCCTGCACACCAAGCAGGTCTCTGAACTTGCGCAGCTTCTCTGCGCCCAATGCCTTCGTAAATATGTCAGCTACCTGATCCTATGTGCTGACATAAACTAGATCAATAAGGCCTAGTAAAACCCTCTCCCGCAATAGTGATAATGCACCTCAATGTGCTTTGTTCTAGCATGATAGACTGGGTTATTTGCCAAGTGTATACTACTCATGTTGTCACAATAAATGACAACTGGCCCATCTGTAGGCTGATGCATATCATAAAGTAGCTTATGCAACCAAGCTACCTCACATGCAGCCATTGCTGTGCCCCTGTACTCAGCCTTTGTGCTCGGTAAGGCAACTGTAGGCTGTTTCTTGCTGCTCCAAGTGACTGCAGCACTCCCAAAAGAGAACACATATCCATTGGTAGATCATCTATCAGAAATACTACCAACCCAATCAGCATCAGTGTATCCATGCAACTGTATCTGAACCCCAGTCTCATAAAGTAGTCCATATTGCAATGTGGACTTCACATACCTGAGTATGCGTCTAGCCGCATCCAAATGCGGTTTCCTTGGAGCTTGCATAAACTAACTTACCAATCCAACAGCATAGCTCAAATCTGGCCTGGTAATAGTCATATAAATCAAACTTCCTACTATGCGTCTGTACATAGTAGGGTCTTCCAGAAGCTCACCTGCATCTATGCTCAGCTTCACATTCTGCTCCAAAGGAACTGAAATAGGCTTACAGCTTGTCATCCCATATTTGGACAGCATGTCCAATCCATACTGCCTCTGCAAGAGCCGTATCCCACTTGGTGATCTAATAACCTCAATGCCCAAGAAATAACGCAGCTCTCCCAAATCCTTCATCTCAAACTTCTGCTTCAATAGCATTTTCACATGAAGGATATCTTCATCACTGTCACCTGTCATAATCAAATCATCAACATAAATGACAAGTAGCATAATACATTTCTCTATTTTTCTCACATAAAGTGAGAAATCTGCCTTGGAAATTTGAAAGCCAATAGTGACAAGATACCGTCCTATCTTGTCAGACCATGCTCTAGGTGCTTGCTTCAAGCCATACAATGCTTTCTTCAACCTGCAAACAAACTCAGGATGAACAGCATGCACATAACCTGGTGGCCGCTCCATATATACCTCTTCTTGCAAATCACCATGCAAGAAGGCATTGTTTACATCCATCTGATGTAAAGACCATTCCTTTGATGCAGCCATAGCAATGACTGCTCTTACGGTTGCCATCCTTGCAACCAGACTGAATGTTTCTTCATAATCGATGCCATATGTTTGTGCATACCCCTTGACTACTAATCTTGCCTTGTATCTATTCATAGAACCATCTGCATTGTGTTTCACCTTATAAACCCACTTACAACCAATTGCATGCTTATCTTTAGGCAAAGGTACCAATTCCCATGTAGCATTTGCTTCCAAGGCATCCATTTCTTCATCCATGGATTTCTCCCATTTTTCTTTTCCCATGGCTTGCTCAAAAGAAGTGGGTTCTGGTTCCTGTATCACTTTGACCATATATGCATAGTGAATGGCTGTAAATCCATCATATTTCAGCCTATCCACAGGATACCTAGCTTTGGTAGACCTATGCAAAGTAGGCTCACTTCCAGGTGCTCTCAAAACATCCGTGGTCTTCCTTACTCCAGGTGTAACAATAGAAGGGATACCCAACTCATCATCAATGCTCTGTTCTGAGCCACTGGATTCACCATCCACATAAGAGTGACCTGCATTCACATCAAACATGGGCTGATCTACCTTCTCTTTTCCTTTTCGTGATACCTGCATACCACTATCTGCATTGCTTTGAGAAGATTCTCCTGATCTCAATCTGCTTGTCCATGGCGAAGAATGTGAACCACTGCTAGAGGATGCTCCAGGTCTACTAATATCTTGTGACTGCTGCAGTGAATTCTGTTCAGCATTACCATTTTGTGCATCTACATTATCAATCACATTTACTGGTTTATACCAGCTACTCATCTCATAAAAAACAACATCTCTGCTCACTGTAAACTTAGGAGTAGAAGGGTTATAGCATCTATACCCTTTCTGCTCTGCAAAAAGTAACCAATAAAGATGCACTTCTCAGCTTTTGGATCCAACTTGGATCTCAACTCATCTGGCACATGAACATAGGCCATTAATGCAACCAAAAATCTTCAAATGAGAAATATCTGGTTTCCTACCAGTATACCTCTCCTCTGGAGTCATCCCATGTATTGCTGCAGTGGGAGTCCTGTTCATTATGTAGACTACTGTAGCAACTGCCTCAGCCCAATAAAAATCTGGCAGGTGTTTTTCATTGAGCATGGCACGAGATACCTCTCCAATATGCCTGTTTTTCCTTTCTGTAATTCCATTTTGTTGTGGGGTATGACTGCATGAATATTGCTGCTTTATGCCATGCTCCTACAGGAACCTTGCAAACTCATTTGAGAGGTACTCTCCCCCTCCATCTGACCTTAGGCATTTTATTTGTAGGCCTGTTTCTTTTTCAACCATAGCTTTAAGAGTTTTGAAATGCCCAAAAACTTCACTTTTCTATTTCATAAAATACACCCAAACTTTTTTGCTATAATCATCAATAAAAGTGACAAAATAATATAGCCTCCAAGAGATGCAGCTTTAGTAGTCCACACATCAGAGTGGATTAATTCCAATGGCTTCTTACTCTCTTGAACATATCTAGGAAATGGTTTCCTTGCCTGTTTTCCAAACTGACAGGCTTCACATACCTTATGCATTTCTGCAACCTTGAATTTAGGCAATCCTGCAACAATATTTTGGGCCTGCATTGATTTAAGTCGCTGTACATTAACATGATCAATGCGTTTATGCCAGATATCAATATCTGCAACTACACCGGTCCCATGTGCAAACATTGCTGCACTCAATTCAGACATGTCTGCATCCAACGTAAACATTCTGCCCTTCTTCTTTCCTTTTGCTATCAAGCGACCTTTATTTTTCATATCCTCAACAAAGCATCCATGAGGATTAAATCTGACCTGCAAGCCTTGCTCAACCATTTGACCAACAGACACCAGATTCTTGGTGATATTCGGGACATGAAATACATTGGACATGTATTTCTTTTTCCCATCCTGCATAGACAAAGGAATTTTTCCAATCTGCACAATAGGATGTACAGTATCATCACCAGTCTCCACAAATCCTGGTTTTTCCATTTTCTTTGCATCCTCCATCCATTCTGCATGACCTGTCATGTGGTTTGATGCACCTGAGTCAACATACCACACATCGTTGCTTTCTTCTGCACTTGTCACAGAATTGTTCATGTGCTGCACCATAAACAAATGCTCATTTCTGTCATCACCCTGTCTACTAGAAGATGCATAATTCCCTTGTTCCAATTTCCCATTCATGATGTCATTCTGCTTTTTATAGCAGTCTTTAGCCATATGACCCATTTTACCACAGTAGTAGCATTCAACATTGTTGTTTGCATTTTGGCCTCTTTGCCATCCACCACGACCTCTTTGGCTCCCCCTGCCTCTAGAGTTACCACGTCCTCCTCCATAGGACTGGTTTTCTTGAGTTTGCTGTATATTCTGATTTCTACCATGGCCTCCAGATCGGCCTCCTCTACCTCTGCCTCTACCTCTTCCAGCATTTGAGTAGAAGACAACTTCTTTTGAAGTTCCTCCTGAAGAAGATGCACCACCATTTCTCAGCTCTTCAGAAATTAGAAGAGCAATCAACTCCTCAAAATCAGGAAATCTTTCACGGACGGAAATGGATGTTCGGAATTGTGCATAATCCTTTCCTAGACCATTCAAGGTCACTGAAACTAAGTCATCATCTTCCACTGGTGACCCAATGGAAGCAAGTGCATCTGCAATCGTCTTCACCTTCATGTGGTAGTCATTGATGCTCATATTTTCTCTTTGCACATTATGCAACTCTTGCTTGAGCTGCATTTTCCTGGCTTGCGTATTTGTGCTATACATTTTTGACAAAGTATCCCATGCCTCCTTTGGCGTATTTGCATCCTGAATATGCACAATCATAGAGTCTGAAATGCTGATAGATAGCCAATACATAACTTTCCTGGCTCTCTCATGCCATGCTTTAAATGCCTGCATTTGCTGTTGATTGAGAACATCAGGAAGAACTGGTTCTTCTTCATTTCTTGCAACAAATTTCCAATATCTCTCTGCACACAAGCATATGATGCAATTTCTGTGGTAACTTTTCACCGACCTATAGAACAGTGGTCGCACAGCATAAAATAGGGCCTTTTCCTGAGTGCATGCAGAAAACTTCCGCCCCCAAAACAGGCCCCGAAATGGCCTCAAATAAAAAAAACAGGGTCACCAAGGGCTAAAGGCCTCTCCCGCAGTATATATTGCCCTCTTGCTTCACCGTGAAGGGCGTCTCAACCTGAGACAATGCACTCCTGCACTTTTCGGCTGTTCTACATGCAGAGACTTGCTCCCAAAACAGAAGAATAAAAGCAACACTGTTCCTCTTACTAGAACACCGCGAACTTGGCTTGCTTTCTTGAGCTCCTTACCATGAACAAGGCTCTGATACCATGTCAAGATTGTGGGAGAGTAGGAAGGAGTCTCACTTGTAGCTTTCTTGCTTGCACAATGGGGAAATACACACAAGGGTGGAGGCTGAAAAACAATTTTCCTCTTCTTAGTTATGTAAGCCAAAAGAACTCTCATACAAAGAAATAGAAGAACCCTATATATGGGTCTCAAACCAAACTCAACTAACTAAGGTGGCATACTAACTGAGCCACGAACTAGAGTAGATAAGGATAGCTGTCATGTAGCTATTATTCATGGGTTGTGTACCAACCGCATCTGCAACTGACAAGTCGGTCACACAAATACACAACGGTCACCCTGGCATATCACAAGTGGAGCTCGATATCTCAACACTCTATAGTATCAAGAGATACTATGTCTGATCTTGAACTTGAATCTTCTTTCTACTTGATGATGATTCTTGATGCTTGTCTTGTCCTTCAATTTGAGTCTCCTCCTTACTGGTAAATGATGCCTAAATGTTTGCTAGAAATTGAGGTTAGAGTGGTAGGAACTCCAATAGGTGAAATTGAAGTGTTTTACAAGCTTGAAGAAACTTGGCTATGGCTGCTCTTTAGGGTTTCAGGATAGGGGCCTGATTTTTCACTCATTGCAGCTCACAGAGGTAGCCATTTTGAAAACCCTTTGAGTGGGAGAGAGTTTAGGGGTAGAGCTTCCAAAGCCCTATGGTCTTGGCAAGGATTGTGTCACGTGCAGGGAGTACAGACATATGGATGACCAGCAGGTGCATTTCAGGGCAACACGACAAATTTCATCAATGTTGAAGCCAAGGAGCAGCAATGTCCACTGTAATGTGCCAAGCAAGAGCGTGGGAGTTTAGGAATGTTTCCCCAGAAGAGAGTTTGGAGAGATATGGCCTATATGTGGAGATCCAACTCCTCCAAGTCAAGTAAGTGCTGTCGTTCATAGACACAATTATGGCAGCGACTCTAAAAAGAGGTAATGCTGAAGCTATAGTGTCCCAATGTTAATGATTAAGGCTCAAGGCAGGAGCTCTAGAAGCAGAGAAAAATTCTTCGGAAGGAAGTTCAGAGAAAATTGACATGTGGAGAGAGGTATGAAAGCTTCAAGTTGACAGGGTGCTACTGGCTATGGCTGCCATGAAAGCTTCATTGAAGGTAGAAATGCAAATGAAGTTGGAGATGGGATCGAGCTCTCAAACTGAGCTAAGAAGAGGTGGAGATGAGCTAAGCCATGCCCGATTGGGCTCTGATACCATGTTAAAAAGTGTGGATCTAGAGCATGGCAGTAGCTATGGAGGATGGAAGATGAAGACAAGACTCATGTTGACATAGACAAAGAGAGACCAACTATTACACAAACGAATTAGGTTCCAAGATAGATTAGCTTGGACTCATAGAGTCAATCGTGTGTAATGGACTAACACTGACAAGACACTAAGTGAAAGTACAAAGCATCATGATATTGTATTCATTCCATGTGAAAGTGATAGTCAAGTACAATGCTTTATAGAAGTTGGGTTGTTCCACTCTCCTCATTGTGCATATGGGATTCATGACATCTCTTCCTAGAGCATACATTGTTTGTCATTTCTCAACACACTTGATATGCCAAATGTTTTTATAGGCTATTTACATTTTGATGGTGAGTTCGATGGCTCAAATTAGAGTATGGATGAGAAGTTTGGTATTCCAATTGCTTATACACTTGGTATAAAGAAAACTAGGGCTAATATAAAGGGACCATAGCGTGCTTTGCAAATGCGTTAGTAAAAAAGAGTAAGGTATCCCATAAATAGCTTGGCATATGATGGTCACGGTGCTCACCATTATGCATATATGGTGAATGTCATAAAATCATTTGAGCCTACTTGTTTTGAGGAAGCTATTGGTCATGTGCATTGGGAGAAAGCCATGGATAAAAAATGGTTGCATTGGATATAGATCAAGCCTGGGAGTTGGTTCCACTACTTAAGGGAAAGAAATCTATTGTGAGTGGGTTTACAAAGTAAAACATAATGCAAATGGAAGTATGAGTAGGTATAAAGTAAGATTATCTACCAGAGGTTATAAACAAGCTTATGGGATTGATTATTAGGAGACATTCGCTCCAATGGCAAAGATGGCAACTGTAAAGAGTTATTATTATAGTGGTTGCATCAAAAGGTGTAATGAAGGAGACAGGAGAGAGAGAAGGAGAGGAGAGAGAGAGTGCAGAAGAGAGATAAAGATTGCAAGAAGACAGAGAAAGAGGGTGATGAGGAGAGAGAAAGACTAGGAGTAGAGAGAGAAAGACAAGAAGAGGAGAGAGAAATGGCTGGCAGCCATGGAAGGACAGGGAAGAAGGTGAAGAAGGTGAAAGGACAGATGTATATTTATCAAAATGGTACCATGCCAGTGTTCTTCACACCTTTTATACCTAGGTCAGTGTGACACTAGGTATTTCCCTCCATTACAATCCATCCTTGCTTGGATGTTTTTGTCCCAAAAACGAAGGAGGGACTTATTACATGGGTAAGGAAATTGTAGTGGAGAGGATATGGGACTCTATGCAAGTGTACAAAGATATTACAATCTCCAAATCTTCGTATGGTGGGTTATGCATATGACTGCAAGCATACTATCAGATGCATACATCAATTGTGGAACCATAGGATGATGACTTGATGCATTCTTCCACAATCATGAATTGCAACCTGATAAAATAACCATGCTGTCCTGCAGACCCTGTTGTAGAAAAACTGCCATAAGTTTGGGTAGGATGAACCAAACCAAGCGTTTAATAGCTCTGTAGAAAGCTCTTTTAGTATACTATCAGCTGATATAAGTGGTACATATCTGTAAGCAATTCAGAATTTTAAAGAGCTCAAAACAAAGAGCTGGCAGGAAGCAGACTGCAGTGAGACAGGGCACTTAACTTGCATCCTTTGCATCCAAAGATCATCATGAAGATATGAGGATTAGCCAAGATGCTTACTGACCTACATAGAGTTTTTTTAAACACCCTTTGTCCACCCGGATCAAAGGGAAAAGTGGCATCGCTGCCATGCATTGGATCAGCTTCCATAAGGTCAAAGTCAAGTATAGTTGGAAGCATGATCAACATGGTGGTATTCGTCAGCTCTTCCAGAAGCCTCTTAGGCATCACCATGCTCTGTACGACTGAAGCATATGAGGCTAAAATCACCATTGCATGGACTGCATTAGCCCCTAAGTGCTGCATATTTCATGGACCCTGCATTCTTAGTGATGTCCAATCATTTAAACTGCAGGTCTGTGGACTGAAGGGGCTCCCACATGGGGTCATGATCATCCAAATCCACATGCTGCCCATGATCTTCTTTCTTGAATTGAAGTTCTTTTTGTAGACCCATACCAAAATGGTCTTCAACAAGATCTTCTCCATCCTTTGCATCATAATACTCTAATACCAAGAGTATTTTGGCAGTCTTTGCCCTGCATGTGGCTTGATGATTACAAGATATTGGCTTAGCACATCGATAGCATAAGCCCGTAGCATGCAATTCCCGTATCGTATCACTAGTAAGGTGTCTAATGCGTTTAGCCTTAGATAGCAATTTACACACCTGCTCATCACAATCGGTCAGCTCAGTAATAGTTTTGACATGCTGCTCATAGTCATCTTGCTACTCATGTACAACAGATGGCTGTCCATGCTCATGACCATAATGCTCATGTTGTCCATATGGATGGCCATACCAATGTGGCTGCTGCTCATAATGATATTCATGCTGTCCATACTGCATATGGTGATAATAGCCCTGTTGCTCATATACATCTATTTGCTGCTGACTATTACCAAAACTTTGGCCATATTGTTGCCCATCAACATGCTGCCCAAGATTGCATGATGACTGTCCAACATGACTACAATGGTGTCCTTGCATCCTAGGCTGACCATAAGTATGATAAGTGGCAAGTCCATGAGCATAGGTAACGGCATGATGCTGGTCATAATCACTGGCTTGTTGCTCTTGCATTGCATAAGAACCTCCATATGCATGCTGTTGACCAAGGCTGTATGAGCTACCATTTACATGTCCATGATCATGACTTGCATAAGAACTATGTTGCTGCATAAAGGAATGCTTGTAAGCATAATCATGCTGTCCATGATAGCCATACTACTGATCAAATCTATTGGAGTATGATCAAAATGTGGCCAAATGGCCAATCGAGGCAGATGGAGGTGGCATAGTTGTGCTCCCCCCAGCAGAGCTGCAGCTGTTAGGGATTGGAGCTAAAAGATGAGATAATGGTCCACTGGAATGGAAAACAGTACTTGGATTTGTAGTAGCGTAGCCATTGCCATCAAGGGGATTCAACATTCTCTCAAATGAGCCCGGAATCCCATGGACTGTTGCAGCCTGTCCAGAACTACCATCAAGGGGATTCAGCACTCTCTCAAATGAGCCTGGAATCCCACGGACTGTTGCAGCCTATCCAGACCTGTTTTCAGTACTAGGTCCTGCCCAACTAGGAGCTCTGCCTGATTCTGAAGCTCGGAATGCTGATGTATCTGATGAAAGACCTGGTGCAAACATCCTTCTTTTACAAGAACTTCTTCCACCATGCACATGACCAGATCTACTAGTCTCCAGATAATCCACAGAATCACATGCAAGGCTCCCAATTCGGATGGCACCTTCTCCTCCATTAGCTTCAAACAGTGGGGGTGATGGGTAAGCAAAAAGCGAGGAATCAACACCTTGCTTATTTTCAGGAGCTTGCCTTGCATGATGACTATCAGCCACCACAGAGGAGCTATTGTGATCGCCTATGGCAGTATAAGATACTTGCAACTCTCTTCCTGGATGATCCAATAGGCACCCTTTACCCTTGCTATTGTCTGTTGACAAAGTTCCAGAGCTTATCCTTGATCCTCCACTACATGCCCCATCAGGGAAAGAACCATCGAATAAGTGAACCGTAGAGGTGCCTGCACTGGACAATGACCCCTTAGCTACATCCCAACTTTCAACTCCAGGAGAAACCAATTCTCTAGCTCCACTTCTCGCTACCCAGCTGGGTACCCCATTGCTTGAGCCTCTGTTAACTAACACATCAGAAGGGTCTTGTGTAAACTCGCTAACAATATTCACTTGCCCTGAACATGCTGGCTGAAAATAACCATAAGCCCCAGTTTGCCACCCATGCCCCTCATTTGCACCAGCTGGCATGTTGGTCCTGCTGGTTCCAGATCCTTGAGAATTGAAATTGCTGAGGTTACCAGACGTTTCAAAACAATTCTGTTGCTTTGGTCGATGTGATCCCTCAACGGTTTGTTCTTGAGGTAGCTCACTTAAGGAAGGTGTTCTCCATGTATCACCCTCCCTGAACCAACACTCTCCATCAACCATTCGATTCTTTTTGCCACTTGCACTGCTTCCATTGTGATTACTGGCCACTTGATTGCTCCCATTTGGATGGTCCTCAACATTTGGGGCATAGCTTGCCTGTTGATACCTAAAAGAGGAGTGTCATTCATCCACAGTCCATAATTCATTCCATGGTAGAAACACAAGATTCATCTGTTTTAGCTCAGCTAGGTTGGCCTGATATGAGATTGCCCATTCTATGTACACTCTCATGGCCTGATAGAGTTCCATGCTCGGAAATAACCTGGCCTCGACTTGATTTTGTGAAAAGGGGATCACTGACATTTAGGAAACGGGGCCCTGCAAAGTATCCATCCATGGAACTTGCATATGCTTGATATTTTCAAAGTAGTGGAGCAAACTTGCAACAAGCAAAAAGAAGAGTCTGGTGGTATACCTTTGCTAGTCTCAAGGCATGCCTTCACATTCTTGAGGGTCTGGGTTCTTTGTTACAGAGGGTTGGCCTTATGTCAGAGATCACTGCCCTTTTGGTTGAGATGCGGTGCAATGTTGTGGCTGCTGAGTTGTGGACACATAATAGACGAGTTGCCTACCTCCTCTCAGTAACAGATGAGGCCACAGATGGCCCGATTCAGGATGAAGACAAGCTTTCTTACATTAGGGAGTCCCTCTGCAATGTCCTCAAGGAATCGGACAAGAATGCCAAAGGTGCATGCACAGACTTTGGTACTGGTGTCACTCACATTGAACGCCGTCTACACCAGATGATGTTTGCTGACAAAGACTATGAACGTGATGATGAGGATAATGATTGGGACATGAATGGCAAGATTACAGTGGAGAATTGTGATGAGAAGGGCTACTCTGTAGTAAACATTGAGTGCCGAAATCGTCCAAGCTTGTGTTTGATACTATTTGCACATTGACTGATATGCAGTATGTAGTCTTACCACTTCCAACACCTCATTTTGCCCTATGATGGGTGGCAGGACTTGTACAGATTCCTTTTCTGAGCATTTTCATGAAGACAAACATCACTATCAAAGTCTGTCCATGCCATCCATCAGTCCCTTAGAAAGCGCACCAGCAGAAGAGGAGGAACACCAGGCAGAAGCAAGTCAGCCTTTCCCCCTTGTGTATTTGGAGCAGAAGCATTTTCAAATGGGTCATCCGTGATGCCAAGCATTTCTCGAACGGCTTGCAAACCCTAGCTCAAACACCACCTTCGCCATTTTCCTCGTTTGTGGCATGCTATGTTCTGCAGTGGTCAGCATTTTCGGAAGGCACAGTCCATAGCTCCGTCATGCTCAACAATCTGTGAGAGTTGTTGGTAGCTTTCATTCTCAAGCTCGACATGGGGGTGGCAGCTTCTGGAAAGAAGTAGATTAAGCAGTGGAAGCTTTTAGATCTTGTATCGGGCATTCTTTTTGTGGCCATATTTAAGAGATTCTTTAAAAGTAGCTCAGTTTTATTATCATCTTCTTCCTTCAGTAGTTTCAACGGATATTTTGGAGAAGAAGAAATTTAAAAAGGCAAAGAAACAATGCTTGGAGTCATTTGTAAAGGATCATTCTTTGGATTCTCAGTTAGTACAGAAGACACTGGATAGTATTGGTATCAGTCGAGATGCTTATATGCAACTTTTCCAGCTTTTACAATCAAATATGAAGCAAGGACAGGTATGCAATTGCATACTTCCAAAGCCATTTGTGGTTAGGACTATCAAACAAAGAGTTAATAACAAAGTGATGGGGATTCTAGGTGAGCCTTTTCATATCAAGTCTACCTTCAAGGGCAAGAAAAAGGAGGTTACATTCAATGAATTTAACAATATTTTCCTTGACTTGCCCACCCTACAATGCTTAATGATCAAATTTTATGACTTGTCAATAGTAGCAGAGGCACAAGGAGTGGCTATATTTGTGATTAAACTTGATGAAAGTGAGATTCTGAAATGTAAAAAATTGGAGAGAATCTCTATCACCTTGATGAATAGAGCACTTTTGTCAGGTCATTGCAATCACTCAACATCATTTAGTGTTCAATCTGAATATAAGATCTAGTGGCTAGGAGCATTTGAGGTAGATACTGAGAATTTTGATATATTATATTGGGTTTTTCATCAAACATCAATACCTAATGTTATTCAAAGGCAACAAGCAAGAGAAGAGCTATTTGTTGAAGGATTTGGGAACTAGAGGATTGAGTGAAGGGGGTCTATGCTGTTAGTCATCCCACTAGTGCGACAAGTTCAACTCAAGTATCTAGTCATGGAAATTCCACACCTCTAAGGTCTAATACCTGGTGTGGGAAATGCCATGGTTTTGGCTCAGTTTTGGACACGTAACAACAGAATGTCCTACGCCAAGTAGAGTGATGCTTGATCAACCAAGAAATTTGTTTTGCAGGTATTGTTTGAGAAATAATCATGTCGAGGATCAATGTTGGGTTAAACAGACCATTTATGGCAACAAGCAGCCCAAATGCAAACAAATTATAATTATATGGATAGTCAAAATGTGACTTATCCAATAGAACCTCCTAATAGGAGCAGCCTTTGGAACCGTGCCCACAGGAATTTGTTGATCACATGCCTTGCGAGGACCCCAAAAGGATGCGGCATTTGAGTAGAAGAGGAGGAACACCAGGCAGAAGAAAGTCAGCCTTTGCACATAGATTCAGTCCTCACGCAACTACACCTTTGGAATCTCCATCAGATAGTCCTGCTTCATGGAACTCTTCAGAAGCCCACTTTAACGGAGAAAGTGATCTTCTTCATGGCCAGAGACTGTTTGGTGGTCCTCAGAAATCAAACTCTACAGCCAAAGAACCAGCAAAAGGTTTCAAAAGGCTTTTGCATTTTGGGAGAAAAAGTCGTGCATCTAAAACAATTGCAATGGATTGTGTTTCTACATCAACAACATCTTTTCCAAGATATGGGGCCGTCAATTCTGTACGGAGCTCTATCCCAGATATGCTCAAGTTAGGTGCTGCTCGTTTGCCAAACTCTTCAGTGTCACAGATTGGTAATGTTGTCAGTCACTATGGGTGGTGAGGATGTCGATGCTGAGGGCTCCAAGATGGAGGAGGTTGACTAAATCATTTGTGTGGCAGAAAGAGACCTCAAAGGCTCCTATGCTTGGTGGCGCAGTTCATCCTCTGGAACGTATGATAGTCCGCCTAGCTCAAAAACTCCCCAAAACGGTGTTTGCCTTTAAGCATGTGATGCATAGAGGGCCAAGCCACAGATTAAACTTGGTGGGAGACTAAGATCCAGGAGGGGAGGAGAGATCTTCGCTAGTACTCCATGGGAACTCTCGTCAAGGTCTCAAAATGAAGAAGAATTCTCTTTCGAAAAAGTAACCACAGTTAGATCTCCTCTAAGTGCTGCAGTGTCCTCCTCCACTAAAACCCTAGAATTTTTACCTCAATATTGAAAAAGGACCTGCCATTTTTGTCTTTCTGCCTCCATTTTTTGTCCAAGCTCCATTTAAGACTCCAAGAAAGGCTGCCATCTCTGCCTACAGTACTCCTTGTGTACATGTGTGTCTGAGTAACTAGGGTTTCTGACAAAAAGGAGACTAGTTTTGAAAATGAGGAGAGAGAAAAGGACCAAAGAACTAGGCTCTGATACCACTTGTAATGGAGACAGGAGAGAGAGAAGGAGAGGAGAGAGAGAGTGCAGAAGAGAGATAAAGACTGCAAGAAGAGAGAGAAAGAGGGTGACGAGGAGAGAGAAAGACTAGGAGTAGAGAGAGAAAGACAAGAAGATGAGAGAGAAATGGCTGGCAGCCATGGAAGGACCTAGAAGAAGGTGAAGAAGGTGAAAGGACAAATGTATATTTATCACAATGGTACCATGCCAGTGTTCTTCACACCTTTTATACCTAGGTCAGTGTGACACTAGGTATTTCCCTCCATTACAAAAGGTTGGGTCTTGCATTGAATGGATATAAAGAATGCATTCTTGCATGGTGAATTGTGAGAAGAAGTGTACATGGAGTAGCCATAGGCTTTTGATTACATGTGTAGGCTACACAAAGCCTTGTATGAGCTAAAATAATGGATATGTTGATGAAGTATGGTATGGCTAACTCTAAGCCAATCTCAGTGCCAATGGATCAAAATGTTAAGTTAAGTGCTGATGTGGTTGAGATATTAGAGGAGCACGATATATAGAAAGATGGTGAGAATTTTGATATTCGCCACTATGATCAGGCCAAATTATAACTATATAGTCAACTTGGAGACTTAATTCATGTAGATTCCTTGTAAGTCTCATTTGAATGGTGTGAGATGTAACTTACGGTATCTCAAGGCCACATTGGATTATGGTATATTTTATGGGGCTAACTTGGTGGTATAGTTATTTCATTCTACTAAAGCAGGTTGGGTAGGTATTGTGTTTGATAGATAGGAAGTTCACTAATGGCTATGTATTTTCTTTAAGAGTGGGGTTGTGAATTGGAGTAGTAAGAAGTAGCCTACTTTTGCATTATTGAGTATAGAGTGTTGCTTTGATACCAATGGAGGTAGCTTGGATGTGAAAGATACTTGATAATTTGGGGATATAGATAGATAGGAGAGTTGTCATTTATTGTGTAGGCTCAAATTTACACTTGCCAAATCTGGATGGGAAACACATATTGATCATGCACCCTTTCAAGTTGAGAGCTTTCTCATAGTCTCTCACCTTGCAAACTCTCCTACCATCTAATATCGCACTCGGCAAGCTACAGATTACTACCCGATACTCACAAAGCAAGAATAATATCACAAGAGAATAATCGAGTCAAAGGAACTCACCATGCTGTAGTCTAGATGTTCATGGTTGTGAGCTTTGAAGGTCCAATGACTCTGTTGACATTTGCACTCACGAGTTCCATACCTCTTGATCGACCATCCTTTGCATGCAAGAAGCTGATCCTCATTGCTTGTTTGTCCAAGTTGAAATGAGTTCATCTTCAATCACACACACACACCCACCCACGTACGCACGCACGCACGCACACATGCACGCACACACACACACACACACACACACACACACACTCTCTCTCTCTCTCTCTCTCTCTCTCTCTCTCTCTCTCTCTCTCTCTCTCTCTCTCTCTCTCTCTCTCTCTCTCTCTCTCTCTCTCTCTCTCTCACTCACTCACTCACTCACTCACTCACACACACTCTCTCTCTCAAGTCCTCCTCAAGCTCTTTGCCTTTCTTTCAACAACTCTCACCCCTGCTGCTCAAACTGGGAAGGATCTGAAGAAAGTTAGGAGAAAAGATAGAGGAGTAGACAATAGGGAGCCAAGAACTAGCATACAAGCCCTCTCAAGTATCCTCTCTCACTACTTTATAGAATGCTTGCATGTATAGATTGCTTTGGAGATGGAGAACCAAATAGAGATAGAGAAAAAGATAAGCTTAGGTTCCATTAGTCATGGAATGTCTTTACAACAATAAAGTCTTTCACTGTATATATGAAGTTTTATTTTTTTGGACCTTGGGCAGGGCTTAATCTCTATCAATACCCATCATCTGTTCTCTTGACATCCGCCTTCAGGGTCTTGCAACCCATCAAGCTATCTATTTCTAGAAAGAGATTGAGTCACACACACCCATGGATCATTAATTGCACTTTGATTTTACAATTTGCATGGGAGTGATGCGGATGCTCAAGAAAATTCAAATTTACAAGTTTTTCCCTTAGGCTAGCGGCATAACATTTAATCTTGGCACATCTTGCATCATAGGGACCCTTGTCCTTTTCTTGCCCACCTATGCTCTCTTTAACTCTTTTTTTAATCTTTTTTCTACTCTTCTCTTTGTCTGGCTTATTCTTCTTCTTAGTCATTTTTTCCTCACTTGCTCCATTTTTCCGAATCGATTAACATTATCCCCCTCACTATTGAAGTA
The DNA here is from genome assembly GCF_053477565.2 of Lygodium microphyllum. NCBI lineage: Eukaryota > Viridiplantae > Streptophyta > Polypodiopsida > Schizaeales > Lygodiaceae > Lygodium > Lygodium microphyllum. Next base: position 136,709,335 of record NC_141150.1, on the reverse strand, counting down.
CCAGTCTCATGGCATTAATGAAAGTGTGTGGAACTTGTGTTGAATGATAGAAGGGAGGGTAAGAGGCCATGTGAGGATCAAGGGAGGAAGGCTATTGATGGGACTTTACTGCTATGTTGTCCTGGCATTAAGGACCCTATGGGGAAGAAATGGGCTAGAGTGATAAGTGTAGCCATTCGACAAAGGTCACTGGAACATCTCAAGCTTGAGGACCCTTATGTGATGTGCAATTGCGGGGGTACTTATGTATATGCCTACATATATATCTTGTTCTTCTTCTATATTTTTTTCTTTAAAAAAAACTATTCCTTTTCTTTTCTCTTTTTTAGGGATGGAGAAGGTAGAGGTTTTAGCAAGTGTTCAAGACAAGGTTTACTCATGAGATAGGTCTTCACAGCCATGAAAATTGTCAAGGGGGTCATAGGTAGGAAGGGATGACCACAACTTGTGAAGTGTGTGGTGCTCATGTCTTTTAATAGGTTTAGATAGTATGCTGGCAACATGGTGGCACGGAGAATGAGTTTGGCCATAGCGTACTTGGCAATACTTGCATTGACATCAAAGAATAGGGGGTGGAGTCCCTCCTTCTCTAATATCCCTTTTTTGGTTTAGCAGTAAGACTATTAGTAACTTGAGGTATTTGCATGTGATGATGAGGTTTGTATATGGACAATTCTGGAATGTATCCACAAATCACTTGAATGTTGGTACTAAGTTTTTTTGGAATTTGAGACAATCATTTGGCTATGTGGCTCTGACATTGTAGATGAGTGGAAAGTGGTATTTTCCATGGGTATCAAGGTCATAGTCTATTCCATGCCTCATAGGGTAAGGTAGGAAAGAGGGGTTTCCTCTCTTTACTAATGTAGTGTTGCAAAAGGCCACCCATGCCATGTTGCTGACCTCTAAGGTGGACCTTTGCTAAGCTAGTTGTGCTTCAAATCCTCAAACTCCTTTAGGAACTTCTCCAACCTTGTCACTCCAATAACCCTTCTCTTTGGAGTGCCACAACCTTGGGTCTTGTAGGTTCTAATATACCTTGAGCTTTCCTGCCATCATATTAAACTCAAATTGTATGGATGTGTCCTCTCACTCAACCCTCCCTAAGCTAGCAATCTCCTCCTTCCAACGTATTGCGGCTGCCTCTCTCATCCTCTGGAAGTGGGTGTTTGGCACCTCTTGGGGTATTTCTTTGCACCATTCCATAAGCTTGTTTATTCTCCAAGTCTCTTCTGATTTGGATCACTCAATGTCTCTAATGAAGTGGACTAATTTGACAAGTTTTCCATGGCAAGTTGGTATAAGGGGGAGTGGTATCTTCAACATTTGGCATGTCGTACTCATCCATTTCTTGTGGCGAAGGTGATAGTGGTGGATGTTCTATTTCTATGAAGCCAAATTTAATTATTCTTTCATCTGAGAGCCCCTCTACCTTGAGTTATTGTACCACCTCATTTCTTGTAAGCTCATACTTTGGTTGCTGAGGTAGAGGTCCTAAAGTGCTCCAAAGTGCCTCTTTGGCCATATGCGATTTCCTCTTAAGACCTTCCATTGTATCTTATTTTGTAGGTTCCATCACTTTGATCATAATTTTTGTGAAGCTTCTCTACTAGATCTTCATTAATTTCTTCGTCATATCGGTTGTATACAAGGCTACTTCCTTATCATCTCTTGCCTTTGCAAGCCTACAAGTTATCTCCTATAAGGGTTATGTATTCCTCTCTTCTAGTTGTTCAATTTTCTTTTTGGCTTGCTCTAGTCCCCTATCTTGGCACTTGGTTGGGGCTTCTAGAGTGGCAGCTTGCTCCCTTGTGTTTTCTTAGAGTTTCTCCTTCTCCTTTGTTAGCTCTTCTACCCTTTGCTCAATGTTCTCTTGGTTTTTAGTGGCTTCCTTCTGTTGCCCCTCCAATTAGAACACCTTGTCCTGGAGTTCCTCCTTCTCTTTTGTTAGCTCTCCTACTCTTTGCTCAAGTTTCTCTTGGTTTTTAGTGGCTTCCTCCTATTGCCCCTCCAATTAGAGATCCTTGCACCATGTCCTTCATTTGCATGGTCTTCCCTTGTCTTACTATAGGTTATTAATATGATCTTCTTGTCACTTGACTTTATCGCTTAGCTAGCCATGGTGGTCATGGATTCCTTGTTGTGTGCCTCCCTTATTTCCTTGCTCTCCTTCTCTTATGCATATTGTCGTAGTACTTCCTCATACTTATCATTGTCTACTCTTTGCTATCTCCATCGTCAAAGCATAGACATCCCTTGTGTAATGTTGTTGCATGGTGACATAGACTTCTTTCTCTTTTTTTAGTGCTAGCACTACTTGTTTCCTTTCTTCTTCCTTTTGGTCTCTTTTCTCTTATAGGGTCTTTAGGAAATCATCAAAACCTTGTCCAAGCCCTTGAGTAATGAGAGCTACGTGAGATGACATTTCTTCTACTCTTGGAACTTTCTCACCTTTCCTTTCTGATTCTACATCCTCTGTTGGCCAATCTCTTTGACCCCCTGGTTGCTCCCTTCACCTAAAAGGGGTAGTGGTAGGGAAGCTCTTTCCACCTGTTGGCTTGGTGGGATGAGTGGTAGCAATAATTGGGCCAGTTCCTTCCCTTTGCCTTCAGCCCTATTGTGAGGTGTCCGCCAAGCTCATTCCAAGGCACACCTTTTTGTAGTCCATCAGTAGGATTTCTAAATGACACCGCCTGGTGCTCCCTTGGAGTATCACCGGGTTTGCCACTTAGACCCTACTAAGTCCACATTGCAACGGAAGAGTTCCAGTAGAACCCACTAGGATCGGCCTGAATTTTCAGGTTCCTAAAATCAGACAAGTCTCCTAACAGCCAGCTAAGCATCAGTAATTTCGAGTTTCCACTTCCTACAGAATTACTTGAACTCAAGCAGACTTGCCATTGGACTTGGTTTAAAAAGAATGGGAGACGAAGGGGATTGTAGTATGTAAACCCTCCTGCCCATAAGTCAAAATCCCATTTTGGTCCCCCTAAAATAATACAATTTGGTTCTACCTAGCGACTAGTTGGTCAATTTATCATTTTCCTATATCTATCGCCGATCTAGAAAAGCTCCTTGCTAATCGGGACCACCCTACCATTGGACGGACTTGTCAAGGGTCGTGCCCACCTGCTTTCCTTTGATGATGGCATCATATTTATAAAAAATTTAATTACCTACAACACATTTATTGAAACATATACAACCGACTTTCTTAATTAGTCCATTAAATCACATGTTCCTTCACATAATTTATCTCACGGACATGGATACAATTCAAACAAACCTTGAGTAAAACAAATTCCTTTATTATATTGGAAGTTTATTACAATTTCCATCTTTTCGATCCTGCAAAAGATATAGAGAATTCCATGAGGGTATTCTGCCCACCAAGATTCCACCCTTGTAACTAGTATTAGGGTTCTAGGATCCCATCTTGGGTCACGAGAAGGGGCTTGTCAGATTCTAGAAGTAATGTGGAATTTACGGCCAGAGCCGCCCTTGGCATCCACATTTCCTACTGCTCCAGACTATCCCTACAGACAGACCTTCTTGCTACGGAGCGTTAACCATGACCCCCTTGGAGAAGGCTCTTGAAGCGTTAACCATGACCCCCTTGGAGTAGGGTCTCGCAGGTAGCTAGCTTGGGGGTAGCTTAGTGCAATCTTTCCTTTTATCATGTTTGTCAATATTTTTAATAAGTGATTTAGATTCTAGCAAACACAAATAATCCTTTCAAACATATAATGATGCAATAACAATCACATCATCATGCAGCTCATAGCTTCACATAGCCAAGGTAGACCTTAACATACGGTAACCTTACAATCCAATGAGAATTCTCCTCCTCATAAAGAAGTGTTGAGTACAGTTCTTTCAACTTTGCTAAGAAAGACACTCGCAAGTCATGAATTTTCCATTTGGGCTATTATGCAATGGTATGGCTTAGCAAAGTTTGTGCAAGACACTCGCAAGTCATAGCATACCATTGCACAAACTATTTATGAAGAATATGCAATATCCTTCTATTTCAATTTTCGTGAGTTTCTAGGTAATACGATAGACTGGGAGGGTCTGAGTTGTTTTTCACATTTTAAGATTCCATCCATTATCTTCTTAGTGTTGATATGTCCTAAGAAATAGCAAATTTCCTAGAAAAAATACGACAACGAGATGATTTACAAGGCTTTTAAATAAACTTTCGCAAGCATTAATCAATACTTAACCTTGTCGCATTTGACAATAGATATAAAAGTTATTTTATTTAACTAATCTTGAATGCACATATAATCCTTTACTTATTTCATGCAACATCCACCTACAACTATTTCCATCATAATTCTACAGATTATAATCTCGATTAATCTAGCTACAAATCATAGGTAGCAGTTAACCGTTTATGCATGTATTAATCCGCTCTTTAGATGAAAGCTGTCATTTTGTGTAAGTGTAAATATGGAAGCTAATTTTTTATGTATTTAATTTTTATATGGATGCTATGGCAACTCCAACAACCTCGGGCACTCCCGTATCTTTGGCAATACCCATTCTTTGATTGCGGTTGCGGTGGATCTCATGGTCTTTGCACCTCGTTGCTTTAGAGCCATCATTCGTGAGTGGGTTCAAGAGATAAAGAAGGAGGAATGAATTCAGGATGGGAGAGCATGAGAGAAGATGACCTAGTTGAAGATCGAGAGAGGGGGGGTTGAGCTAACTCTCTCCCTCTCTAACTCTCTTTCTCTCTCTATCACAACCTCTCAGGGTAACTCCCTCCCTCCCTCCCTCCCTCCCTCCCTCCCTCCCTCCCTCCCCCCCCTCCTCTCTCTCTCTCTAACTCCCTCTCGCAACCTCTCAGGGGGTATCCTTCTACCTCTACAATTGAGTAGAGGGCATGCCTTTATATAGGCAGAAGGGAGTGCATGCTGCCTCTCCCTTCCCCTCTCTTTATGCTAAAACAACTCCTAATTCACACAGAGTGGGAGCTTCTCTATTTTTTACTATCTTATTTTCTCTCTTAAAAAAAAAGGGGGGGTCATGAGGCTATTATGCTGATGATGATGATAAAGAAGATGATGATTATGATGACAATAATAAAGAAGATGACGATGATTATGACAATGTTGTTGATGATGATGACGACGATGATGTTTATAAGGCCCGCGGCCTATTCGATGAGGCCGTCCTCTTTTTGGCGGCGATCAATTTGTCGATTCTTTTTTTAATATTTTCTTTTTTTAAAAAGAAAATTGTTAGTCTATTAGTTATAAGGGTTAGTAACCTATATAAGTTAACCTTACTAACTCATAACTTTACTAACTAATAAACTAACTTACTAACTAATGTATAAACTAACCTTACTAACTAACATTTATGTTTTTAAAAAATTTATTAGAGACATGGGGATATTACACCTATGCTATTCCCCACTTTGCTGAGCTCCCTACTTTCTCTGTACTCTTACTCGAGCATGCTCTAGATCGAGATAGGTTAGGTGGAAATTCAATTTCAGCTTTGCTTTCCCCTCCTATTTGTTCTACACAATTCTTTACAGCCTAATGATAGTCTTCACTCTCTTGCTTTTCTTTAGCATGGTGTTCTTCCTTTGGCTTGTGAGATTCCTCTATAGCAATTTCAAGGGCATCATTCTCCTCTGATGTTGTTCCTCCCCCCTCATCCTTTTTCTTTGTAGCATCTCTCTTCTCCCCCCTTTTGTAGTCCCTTATCCTTGCTTTTCTCTTGGACGTCCTTCTTTGCTTCTTCTCCATTCTTATTGGATGGCCTCTAACTATGCTTGTTGTGCCTCTTTTGCTCTTTCCTTCTCCCTTCTTTAATTTTCTTGTACCTCGATGTCTGTATTTTTCTCCTAGTTTGGGTCATTCGTGAACCCTCCTCTTCTTGTCTCCATCTTTGCTTTTTCTAGGTGTTGGATCCTGGTGCTTGCACATGCATGCATCTCAGTCATCTTAGGTGGAACTAGTAAGATAGCATGCAAGTCAATGATTGCTAGCACATGCATCCAACATGCTTGTTCTCTAGATAGGGAATGGATTTGGTCAAGGGGCCATAGTTGGGCTTGCCATGGGATCCTCCTTTGAGCATGGCAGAAATGGTGTCTAAGTTGATCAGCAAGGTCTTCCATTCCATGTGCTTATCTCTACTCTGATTGACTCCACTCTATTTCCAAAGAACATCAACCCATTTTCCCAATCTTTTGTCACAGGAGCACATTGCATCCAGGGCCCTCCCAACAAGATATCATAGTCCACACCTTTCACTATGATGAAATTCATTCAGAATTAGACTCTAGCTATCTTCATTGGCTAGTTTTTCAACACTTCAAAAGGTCAAAATTTCATACTATTGGTGAGTATTACGTTGAGTCTATTAGTCTCCACAAGGGGACTACCCCAAACCCGTAGTTGGCTTGTTCCTTTTTAGGGAAATGGGATTATATATGTCCAAGATGACCGACTTATAAACCATGTTCTATCTATTTCCCCTAGAAATAGCCCAAAAGCTTGTGCCCTCTTGTCATCATGAGGTTGTTCACCTCACAAACTTGTTCAAAATAGAACAATAAGGGTCATCTGTAGTCCTATCCTTGATGACTTGTTTGGTGACTATTGGTATTTTTTTAAACTACTAGCTCTTGGTGATGCCCCTAATTTAGTCAAGAGAGTGATGGCTAGAGCAACATTACCCTTTTATATTAACATTTGATCCAATAGTTGCTTGAGAAGGAGCTTGGAAGGATTGAGAGTTGCATTGAATACCTCAGCCTCCTCTACATCTTGCCTAGTTGCTATCCCTCTAAGTAGGTCTAATATTTGCTAGATCGGATTCAACTCACTTTCTTTCCTCCATATGTCGAGTCTCTAGTTTCATGTGAATTAGGCTACTTGCTTTATGAGGTCTGCCCCCAGCCTCCTTTCAGCATCAATGTTTGCCAAGATGTTTGCTATTGGTCATACTGAATGCTCTATCCTCATGTGCTCGTCATAAAGTGTGATCAACTAACTATTGGATGTCAGTAAGAAACTCAATAGCATCTAGTTTTAGTTCATCCACATGAGAACTTGACCTTGACATGGTCGTGGGTTGTTCTTGATTGACAAGTGCCTCTATAAGGTCGATGATCTCGAACAAAGAAGTGGGGGTTCCGATTGAAATATCTAGGGAGAGATAAGCCTCTCTTTGTCTTGGTTTAGAAGTACTTGAGGCTACAACTCTTGAAGTGTTGAGGTTGGGTTGCCTTCATAGGCCTTGTTGGTTGTATAGGCACCAATACTCTGGTTCTTAGGATATGGTTGAAAATTGTGCTTCCCTTAGCATCTTTTGCATGTTGTCCTTGGTCTCATTGTTTCCTTCTCAATATTGTTCCTTGTGAGTTCTTGAGTGTTTCTTGTGTATACTTTCCCAAGGCTCCTAGATCAAGGTCAACTCTCCTCCCTTGTTCAATACTACATGTATTTTTCCTTTCCCTAGGACCTCAAAGTCTCCAATTCCTCTAGGGTTGTTATCATGGTATGATTGTGAAACATCTAGCACTAATTTGTCCTTAATTCACATGCTATGCCTTGTCTCATGCTTCTTTAAGTGACTAGTGATGTTTTTGTATTTCTCTAGCTACCCATATGGATCAAGCCTTCTCCTTAGTGGTCAATTGTGATTGCTACCTCTCAAGTCCCACTCAACAATTCGTGTTAATAAGGAATGCAAGCTTGTAATCTAGAAAGTCTTTGGTCTTAAGATGGGTTTAGGTGCTTGACTCCATTATAATACAAATGCTCTATTCCTATGTGGTCAATTGGGAGTCTAGCACTAGTTGTAATGACACTCTTCTTTTTTGGAAAGAGGGTTTCTATTGTACTTCCCAAGTCATGAACCACCACAAGTTGTTTGAGCAGAAGTTTTGATTCTCTAAATTGGGTCATTGCTGGCAATGTTAGGTTCCTTAGGCAAGTTTGTCACTCAAAGTGTGAGGATGTCACTATGGCCTTGAGATTTGCCTAGTTGGATAATGTGTTGTACTCAGATCAATGTAGTCTTTGACTTTTTTTCCTAGGTTTCTATGGTAGGGCTTTTGAGATGGGTCGCCCCTTTTGCAAAGGGCCTCCTATGATGTTGCCCTTTCCTTAGTCTAGTTGCACTTAAATGGTTTAGGTCCTCAAGGTACTCCTCAACGTCTTGGGATATTGGAATGTGACAATGTACTTGAGGTTACACACTAGCATTTGACTCAATGAGTTTCAATGGTGCAACTCCCACTAGGCTAAGCAGTAGATCAAAGCTCTAGCACTCAAGTGTTGTTGTATTCTCGTGGATTCTTGATTGAGGTAGATTATCTCCCCTACACGTGCATCGTTTGAGGCTTGGTGACACTTGTTAGGGTCAATGGATAGAAAGTCACGAAGGCCTTTCTAGGTTATTGTCTAGGGCCTTGTTTAATCGAGGGTGGGTCACTATTTCTAAAGAATGTGGCCTTCATTCAACAAGAGTGTTTTGTCTTTCAACACACTTCACTAGGTGTCAACTAGCTTCCCACTCTTAGAAACTCCGAGAGTGTTTTGTTTCCTTATTATTTACAATTTTTTATATTATAGTGTTTTTCTTTTTGAACCGCCTCACTTTTTATTTCTTTTTGTTTATAAGACTTTGGATGGCCTAAATTTGTATTCAAACATATTAATGGAGATAGGGTTGGCTCCATAATATATTTACGGGGAGAAATTCTCTTTATATCTACAACCAAATGGGGTAGTCAAGATGACTTGATATCTTTGGATAGGATATAAAGAAGTTATGATATCACATTTGAGTGCACTTAAGGTCTACAACTTCTACAAGTCACCAATATACATGTTGAGTTTGATTGGTTGTTTGACCATTTACACAAATAAGACCTTGAGGGTCTTTTGTTTTGAAGAACTAAAATATTTCAATAAAATTGAGCTTTTCAAGGATCTCAACTCTTTTTACATCCTTCTTGATCTGTACTAACCTTCTTAGCATCTAGCAAGTAATTTTCATCCAAGAATTTCCAACTTTCATCTTGGATTTTTGAACATTCAAATCTATGGATAGCCTTGAAGAGCCAACCTGCATTTAGCAACACTATTAGCGATACACATAGCAATGCAAATAGTGACACCGCTCTGAGGAAAAAAAATGCCAAAAACCCGAGAGCTTGTCCTCATATGGGTATTTTCAATTATTGTGCAATTGAAAATAATTTTTGCAAACCCTTTTCCATTTCCACCACATCTTATTCTACACATTTTCTTGATCTTATTCACACCGATATTTGTGGATCTTTTCCTCCATCAAAATCTCAATATCGGTATTTCATGACTTTTATTGATGACTTCTCAAGATACACCACTATTTTTCTCTTGCGACAAAAATCAAAAGCTTTATTATCGTTTAAGAAATATCAAAAAGCTATAGAACTTCATATTGATCATCGCACATCAAGAAACTTTGCATTGATAATGGTGGAGAATACATTTTAAATGATTTTGATGATTATTGTAATAATCAGGATATTCATAATGAATTTATGGTTCCCTAATCTCCTCAACCAAATGGTATTGCTAAGCGTGAAAACATGACAATCCTCATCTTAATGCTATGCAATGTATGCTCATTCATTTTAGCTTATCTCAGTGTTTCTGGGTTGAAGCAGTCTTAATAGCAATATTTGTGAAAAATTAACTTCCTACAACTACTCCATTTGGTAAAATACAGATTGCTTCTTGGACAAGTGAAACTCCATCTATTTCATATTTTCAAACTTTTGGATGTATTGCTTATATTCATGTACCCAAAGAGACTCACAGAAAACTTGATCCTCCTGGTTTGAAAGTTATTTTCATTAGATTTTTTAATTTTTCTAAGGGATACAAGTTTTATGATCCATATTCCGTGTTTGTGGAATTTTTTGAAAACATTTGTGAGAGAGAATGAAAGAGAGTGAGAGAGCTCAAAGCTTTGAGAGGGAGAGGGAGAGCTCATCGCCACCATCATCGTACACGAAGAAGAAGGAGAAGGGTGCAAGGGAGAAGGGAGGAAAGCCATGAAGAGGAGGCATAAGGTTTCAGCTTCAAACCTTTGCGGTAGGTTTCAACTTCAAGCCTTTGAGGTAGGTATATTGCCTCTTCTTGCTTTGTTTTGTGTTTTCTTCTTTTCTTTCTTTGTTTTTGTTTGCGTAGAGATGAATTGAAAGAGTGGGAGGAGAGAGGAGGGGGAGTAAGAGAAACAATGAGGGAGAGAGGGGGAAGAGAGAAACAAAGAGAGAGAAAACAAAGAAAGAGAAAGAGAGAGAGAGAGAAAGAGGGGTGGGGAGAGAAATAGAGAGGAAGGAGAGATAAAAATAGATAGGGGGAGAAAAGGAGGGAGAGAGAGAAAAGGGATAAATAGAGTCTGAGAGAGAAGGAAGGAAGAGAAAGGGAGAAGGTAGAAAAGAAGGGTGAGGTAAAGAAATAAACAAGGAAAGAGAGAGAGGGAGCTTTATAAAAAATAGAAAGATGGAGAGAGAAAGAGAGAGAGGGATGGAAAGAGAGAAATAGAGAGATGGAGGGAGGGAGAGAAACAATGAGAGAGAGGGGGGAAAGAGAAGCAAAGAGAGAGATAAAGGGAGGCAAAAAGAGAAAGGGAAAGAGAGAGAGAAAGAGGGATGGGGAGAGAAATAGAGAGAGAGGAGATATAAAAATAGAGAGAGGGAGAGAAAATGAATGGAGAGAAACAATGAGAGAGAGGGGGGAAAGAGAAGCAAAGAGAGAGATAAAGGGAGGCAAAAAAAGAAAGGGAAAGAGAGAGAGAAAGAGGGATGGGGAGAGAAATAGAGAGAGAGGAGATATAAAAATAGAGAGAGGGAGAGAAAAGGAATGGAGAGAAATAGAGATAGATGGAGGGAAGGAGTAAAGAGAGAGGAGAGATAAAAATAGAGATGGAAGAAAAATATAGATAAAGGGGAAAAAAATAGAGGGCAAGAGAGAGGGAGAGAGAAATAGGGAAACAATGACAGAATGAAAGAGAGGGAAAAGAGAGAAAAGTAGAGGGAGAGGGGGAGAGAGAGATAAAGAGAGGGAGGGAAACATTACTTTCCATTTCTTTGTTTTTTAAGTTTCCTATTTTCTCTCTTTAATTTTGTTTGTAAAGAAATGCATTGAGTGAGAGTGGGGAGGGAAGGAGAGAGACAAATAGAAAGAAAAAGGGAGGGGGAGGAAGACAGAAAGACAGAGAGAAATAAAAAGGGGAGAGAGATGGGCTTCATAAAAAATAGAAAGATGGAAAGAGAAAGAGAGAGAGAGGGATGGAAAGACCAAGATCGTTGTAATATTCCCGCCACAATGCTTCGTATCAAGAAACAAATTCGGGCTTGAGGCGTTTTAAAAATTACTCATTGAGTTATCACATAAGTGACCGCACTTAATTTTTTAAATATCGAGTCTTGCATTGAATCAATTCTGCAATCCGGAAGGAGAAGACGCCTCAATGTTCCCAGCCAATAAGAAGTAAAGATGCCTCGTAAATAATATTACGACGACTTGATCATAATTTTTCTCGCATTATATTTGATTTTGTATTCTCGATTTCATATAACGCATCAAAGATCGCATTGATTTCGTAATCGCAAGACAAATCGCAAAAGCCTTAATCGGTAGACAAAGAATGCGCAAGAACGAGCATGATATTGAGTAAGTTAAGTATCAAAGAGTATGGCATGACTTTATAAACTAGATAAGTCATGAGGTAACTTGGCCAAAAACCACTAAATGAAGTCTTTTTGAAGAAAAAAATACGTTTTTTAAAAAATAGAAAAAAAATCATGACATTTTTGACACTTGGAGGGAGAGAAAGCATTTAAAAATCATCCCCGTGCCACCATCCAACAGGTAGGCAATCAAAATACATTTTTAATCAAGCTCACTTGGCTCTTGACAAGTAGCCAAAAGAATGAGTTGATTGCATGCTCCCCCTCATGGCTATAAACACACCCCCTCTCATTCACAAACAAAGCAAGAAGAAAGACCTCCTGATGATAGAAAAATTTCTCTACTTCTCTTTTCCATTGTAGCTTTGAGCTTAAAGGAGGAAAATACCCTTTTTCTACCTCATTTCCATTTTCTCTACCCCTTGTTACGCCTTCCTCCCATACAGTCATATCGCTAAGCAAAATGCTAGCGAAATTTTGTGGACAACCACCAACTCTCCCTGAATTACCACGTCAATTTCACCTAACATCCATGGCTCCACGAGGTCGCAAATATTCAAGAATGCCATTTGAAGCAAGAGAAGCAAGAGACGCGACCGATGGAGAAAATGACTCAGTAGGAATTAGTGAAACCCCCATTACTGCAAACCTAATAGAGGCAATATATTGTCGATTTGGAAAAAAATAATATTTTATAAGCTTATTGCTATATTTGACTTTAAATGATTATAAACGCATTTTAAAGAAAATGCATATGAAGTGTCGCTTAAGAAAATAGCCTAAGTAATATAATAATTAATTATTCAGTGAAAAGATTCTTTCACTTGAAAAAAGATTATATGTCTATCATTAAGAAAATATCGTAATTACGATCTATTTCATGATATTTATTTTTATTTTGTTAATGACGCATGTGATTATAATAACAGAAAAAAAGTAGACAGTGTTAGGGAAGGGAATATTTTATAAATTTTTCTTGAAAGTGACTATCTCTATTTTATTTTGCTAATGATAAATAGATGCATATGAGTTTTACATTAATTTATAGAAAATCATTTAGATAATATCACGAAATAATCAATGCATTAAATCAACAAAAAATTGTATAAGAAAAATAGATACTAGAAGTGCATAAATTAGGTGCATAGTAATATAATTCGATGTCTGAAAGATGAAAGAAAAATTACACTTATGATTTTTTGCATTGCCTAGAATAAAGTTTTTAGAAAAACAATTGGCATTGCACTTAAGACATAGCTAAATGAAAATCATTCTTTCTAAATAACGTTGAAGTTTGAAAAATGGTCAAACATCATCAATTAAACCATATAATACGAGTAGAATAAAATAAAAATTATTTTCTTGTTGAAAACTCATGCAATGTTAATATTAATGATTATATTAGAAAGAGCATCAATATCATGAGTTGACCCACGTATGAATCAACGAGAAAACCTTACCCAAGATATCAAGAATATTGAAGCAAAAACAACTATCAAATACTCAACAACCCTCAAACTATCAGTATCAAGAAATTAAATAAATATCGTTCTTTCTAGATAATGTTGAAGTTCGGCAAATGGTCGGACATCGTCGATTAAACCATAGAATATGAGTAGAATAAAATAAAAATTATTTTCTCGCTAAAAACTCACACAATGTTAATATTAATAATTATATTAGCGAGAGCATCAATATCATGAGTTGACCCACGTATGAATCAGTGATAAAACCTTACCTAAAATATCGAGAATGTTGAAGCAAAAATAACTATAAAATACTCGACAACCTTGAAACTATCAGTATTAAGAAATTAAATAAATATAAAAAATCTATATGACTTGTTGGACATTGATAAGAATTTGTCGATACAAATTCTAAAGTCTAAACAGCCTTGGAAAAGCATTTGAAATCCTACTAAGTGTAGGTTAGGGTAGGACAGTGCATGAATTGCCAGCCATAGGTATAAATGCCCATGTTATCTTTTAGGGTGAAAATACCAAATTTTTCATATGGATAAAATAGGCTTCAGATTTGTAAAATAAACTGTGGATCCCGAAAAAGAGTTGCAAGTAGGAAGAGAAGCCCTAAGAATAAGGTGGGACCTTAAAAAGAACCCTAGATTTGGGTAGGGTTGCTTCCAATGCTAAAAACACTTGCTGCTGTTTCTTTTTTTAATTTGTGCACGCATTGATGGTTGCACAGGAAAGATTGATTGTGCTTGCAGCAATTATAGATCTGATTATAAATATATAATCAAGATAATAAGAGGAAAGATTACGCCATACCTCCCCGTGGCTAGATGCGGATCCTTGCTCCAAGGGGGATTGTTTTGTACCGCCATGAGGAGCTTTGGATCGGCCCCGACGGCAAGAGGTCGCTTGATGAGGAATCCATTAGGTAGGAGGAGGCGGGAATGATAGGGGGACTCTGGCTATTGATTGCTCCTAGGAACTGCCTGACTATCACGTGAATCAGGATGGGATCCTAGAGTTCCCAGTACTAGTGAAGGGACGAAAATCTTGGAGGGTTTGCTTTCTTCAGCACCACATATAGAAGGGATTTTTTGGTGAATGGAGGTTTATCTTCTACATAGGCAGAAGGGAAAAATCATTGTAAATAACTTTGTGAAATAATAAATAAATATGTTTTACCAAAAGACTATTTTTCTGTCTTTGTGTTGTGTCGTAAAATTACGCGAAGGAACCTGCGATAACGGATTAATTAATGAAGCCACTTTCATATGCCATAACTTAATGTGATATGCAATTAGAAAACTAAAGAAAACCATTTGTGAGAAGCGGGTGGGCAAGATCCGTGACGGATCCGTTCTATGGATGGGTGGTGCCAGTAAGCTAGGAGCTTCTCTCAAGAGATTGAACGAAATGTTAATTAGGAAAAATTAAGTAGGGCTGAGCGTTGACTTACCTAGGGTTAGGTCTTAAAACCTTGATCAGTAATTATCTTAGGGGAAAGGTTCGGCGGCTATGCCAGAACTCTGTTAAGGTTCACTGAATCCTAACCAGTTGTTGCTGGAAAAAAGTGTTGCACTCCATGAACCAAGAGTAACTACAATCACTCCAGTCAGACGAGAAGCCCTTGTGGGACACCTCCGATGGAGCTAGTTGATGCATCGAGACCTTAGTTGTCAAATTAGGACCTCAAGCTTGCAGGTTGATCCTTGTGGGAATGGTAGGTGTCTTCTGTTACAGGGTGGACTCTGGGAAACCTAGATGATAGACCCCATGCATTCTCATGAGTGTTGAGCGAAGTCGTCTGGGATAGTTTTCCAATGGACCACTAAAATGTGCTGCCAGGGAATTGCTAGGTAGGCACGTGACAATCGTGACATTCGAGATCGTGAGACATATCTCAATCAATGTGTCTCGTGTCCTTGCACTCATTGCAAGATTGTGAGGCATATCTCAATCAGCGTGTCTTGTGTCCTTGCACTCATTGCAAGCTGCCAATTCAATGAAAGCATCATTTGTCTATAAACCACGTGTAACTCTTCGACAGGTTTCAATCAGAGATCAATGACCAGACAATCTAGGACTTTGAGCTAACAGTAAAAAAAATATATACCAATCATGCTTTACATTCACACTATAATTGAATATCACATACAAAAATATTGGATGTGCTGAAGAAATGTCTATAGAGAGATGGCGTTCCGTCCCAAGTTATGCACCTATTGCAGCCCAGCTCATAAGAAGAGTTTATGGATGTGCGATGGATGGAGTTCCTTAGCCGATAAACCCATTGGAGGGCATGTCACTAACTTTACCCTTGATACTATAAGAGATGGTGGACCTTTCGGACCTTCGTCCAATCTTGGAGCCTGAGATGGAGGCGATGATTGATGCATTATTGCTGTGAGAAAAAGAAGAAGATTTCCTGTGTGTCTTACTCACCTCCCAACCAAATATACTCTCTTCCCACCTTCTAATGGGGTCTCTAGGGCCTGTTTTCATGGTAACATGACCGGTGTTCCCAAATAGACAAGTTCTGCCCAATTTAGCAAGAAATCTAAAGGTATCCCCCAAGCTTCAGACCTTGGCACTTCTTGCCCTTGTCCCAAACACACTAATTAATGGCCGTCTTGGGCTACTTGCCCTGCCGAAGGTTATTATGTTTGACATTCTCCCCCCTTTCAAAAATCATTGTCCTCAATGATTAGTGATGGGAAGTGTCATCGAATTAGAGTTTCTGATTCCCATGTAGCATCAGTAGCTGGCAGACCCTTCCAGGCAACTAGATACTTGTGGAGAGTATGATTACACAACCGTTTCTCTCTCCGATCAGTATCTTGTCTGGTCCATGGTCAACAACTGAATCCTGTTCCTCCAAAGGTACCATACCATCAATTAGATTATCATCAAGTGAGATATACTTTCTTAATTTTCTAACATGAAACACTGGATGAACACGACATCCAGGAGAAGTTCCAATCAGTAAGCTACATCACTTAGCTTCTGAATAATTTTCCATGGTTCGCAATATCTTGGAGATAACTTTGGACATTTGCCAGTCGATAAACTAGACGACTTGGCTGGTACTTGGAGAAAAACTTTTTCTCCTAATTCAAAGATCCTACTTGACCTTTTGTTATCTGCAAAATGCTTAGCCCTATCAGCAGCTTGCTATAACTTGGCTTGAGCAATTTTAATATTAGCCTGTATGTCAATAAGAAATTCTACCGCAGTTGGGCATTTCTCATCTGACCTTACTGTACTAGGAAAACTTGGATTCATTCCATAATTTATTTCAAAAGGAGACAAATTTGTCGACTTATGAGGTCTGTTGTTATACGCAAATTCTAACAAAGACAAATGTGAATCCCAATCTGTTTGTTTGTCAGATACATATGCTCTCAGCATGTCTTCTAGTATCTGATTGACTCTTTCTATTTGACCATCTATTTCTGGGTGATCACCACTTAACATGTTTAAAGACACTTTTAAACGATCAAAGACATGACGCCAAAAATGACCAGTAAACCTGACATCCCTATCAGACACAATGGACATAGGTAGACCATGCAACCTAAACACATGATCAATAAACAAATGTGTGACTTGTGGAGCTTCCACACTTTTGCGAGTGGCTATAAAATGAGCCATTTTACTGAAGCGATCCACTATCACTAGGATAGTGTCTTTTTGTCTCTGGGTTCTAGGTAAGTCGACAATGAAATCCATGGAAATACTTTTCCAATTAGATTCTGGAATTTGTAATGGCATTAGTAGATCTGGTGGCTTCACCCTTTCTGCTTTATTAACTTGACATTGAAAGCATTGTTGGACATATTGGCAGACATCCTTGGCCAACTTTGGCCACCAAAATGTCCTTCTAACAAGCTGCATGGTCTTATCAATACCAGGATGTCCTGCACAAGAAGGCACATCATGGTTGTCAAACAAAACTTTCTTTCGTAGTTCCTATGCACTAGGAACACAGATCTTGCCTTTTCGTTTAAGAAACCCATTCTCATTTGAAAAGTTCTTAAATGAACTTGCCTTATCAGAAATAACAGTAGGTAATGAAATAGAAGTATATGGCTCATCCTTAATCAAAGAGTCTTATTCTATGGCCTGATAAATTTTAGCCATATAAGAGTCCTCTAATTGTGCTTCCTTTATTTCTTAAAGCAATGAGCTTTCTAAAATTGTAAAGCTCATTTGATACATTATATGAGATAATGCATCAGGAACAACATGATCCTTACCCTTCTTGTATAGAATTTCCATATGAAATTCTTGCATCATTTTAGCCCATCGAGCCTAGAGCCCTCAAAGATTGGGCTGACTACAAAAATACTTAAGGGTATGGTGATCTGTATAAACTTTAAAATCTGCACCATATAAATAGTGCCGCCAAACTTTAAGGCAATGAGCAATAGCATAAAGCTCTTATTCATGAACTGGCCAATTCTATTGGCTTGGGGAAATCTTCTTGCTTTCAAAAACTACAGGCCTACCTTCTTAGCTAAGGATTGCACCTATCACAATGCTACTTGCATCTGTTTCTAAAACAAATGGGTTCTCAGGATCAACTATCTTGAGAACAGGGGGTAGTAGAAAATGCTTGTTTCATAGCCTCAAAACTTTCTTGTTGCACTGATGTCCACACATAGGGCACCATATCTTGCAATAAATATGTCATAGGAGCAGCTATATACGAGTATGCATATATAAATCTCCTATAGAATCCTGACAATCCCAAAAAGGAACGAAGAGCTATTTCATTTTGGGGTGTCGGATAGCTAAGTATCACAACAACCTTCTTGGGGTCCATCTTGATCCCATCGACAGATACAATATGACCTAAATATTCTATCTCTGCTAAACATAGAATCATCTTGTCTGGGTTAGCATAAAGTTTTGCTTCCCGCAAAGTTTCAAAGACTGTCACCAAATGTGACTCATGTTCATGGATACTCTTACTATACACAAGCACATCGTCAATAAAATCTACAACGAACTTGCCCATGTATGGTCTTAGTAAATCATTCATTAACATCATAAAAGTAGCAGGAGCATTTGTTAAACCAAAAGGCATAATCAAATACTCATATTGACCAAATCTTGGTCTAAAAGCAGTTTTAGAAATATCTTCATCTCTTACTCTAATATGGTGATAACCACTTTTTAAATCAATCTTACTAAAGATAGAAGCACCACCTAGAGCATCCAAGAGATCATCAATACGAGGCATAGGATATCTATGCTTGACAGTTATTTTATTTAAAGCCATGTAGTCTACACACATTCGAAAAGAACCATCTTTCTTTTTTACAAGTAAAACAGGGGCTACAAAGGGTGAAAAGCTAGGTCTAATCAATCCTTTGCTTAAGTACTCATCCACCACCTTACGAACTTCATTCTCCTCATGTAGACTCATCATGAATGGGGGTCTAGCAACTGGATTAGCTCCTGGGACGAGCTCAATCCTATGCTCGACGTTCCTATGAGGAGGTAAACCAAGAGGTAGATCAGATTTAAATACATTAGAAAATTGGGCTCTTATTTTACTTGATAAGGCTGAAGGGATACTTGTGGAACTTCCACCTTTATCCATGTCATCCTTTGACAGAAATTTAAAAATATTTAAAATATAACAAAAGTAAAGAGACTTATAGTCAATCTTGAGTGCCTTGGTCATCGAGAGAAACTTCACTTCTTGGAGATCTGGTTCTCCGCGAATCAACAATCGTCGGCCCTCGTACTCAAATTGATAAATATGAGAAGAGGTCAATGATAGGTCTCTTCTTTGCATGCCACTGCTTGCTCAACACTAGGTCGAATCTTGCAAGCCGTGTAATTTCAAAATCCATCATAGGACTAGATCTATACAGGGAGGTCAACAACTCGTTGATCCCATGTCTTTGTACCCATCCCGTCAATTAGCTCTACCAAATAACTATATTCTGAAGGGGTAGTCTTGAGCTTCAGCTTCTTGATGAGATTAGAGCTAATAACATTATGTGAAGAGCCCATATCAAATAAAATATGCACAGGGCATCCTGCCACTATGCCTTTCATTAAAATGAGCTCAGTGTCAGCAAATTGGTACCCCTTTTGTGCCTCAGGTGATAACACTGCATCTGGCACAGTTGGTACTTTCTTTGTTACTGTGACAGCTAGAATCTATTCATGATAACTAGAGTCATGTGGAGGTGACTCATCTAGATCATCTCTCACCTTATCCACATCCTGCATTGGATTAAGCACCATTTGAGCACTAACTCTTGCCTTCTTGGGACAAGCCTTAAATTTATGTTGCCCCAGGCATTCGTAACAAAGTCCTTCTCTCATTACTTTCTCCCTTTGCTGTGGAGTGAGCATGGATTTATTGTAGGATCTCTCAGCCATAGCAAATACCTTCCTCTTGGTATCTATTATAGTCTTGATCATACTGGGCCATCCCATCTTCAAGGACTAATGCAAGCTCCACTGTCTCATTCAAGGTTTTACATCTCTCCTTCTTGACAAGTGGCCTTAAGGTTTCTTTTAAGCCCATGACAAATTTATGCACTTGCAAAACGTCAGGAATATGTTCAGGGAGCTTTAACAGAATCTCTCTATACTTGTCAGCATATTCCTGGACAGAGTAGCTCTTCTGAGCTATGAAGAACCACGCATCTAGAGCCCCTGTCTGCTCATCTGGAGGGACAAAATTATTATAAAACAATGTCTTAAATGCAATCCAAGTAGATGTCTCTGCATGATCCTGCTCAATTTTCTACCACCAACAGTGAGCGGCATCCATGAGATTATATGTAGCTTGCTGTAACTTTAAAGCATCCTCATGAATATGGCTGTTGAGTGTGGAAATGATTGGTTTTTGGGCTGATTTTTTTGTTGTTTTTGTTACTGAATGGTTGTTTTTGGTGGTTAATTGTTTGAGTTTGAAGATGTTTTGAAGTGTTTGGAGTGGTTTGAGTATGTTTGAAAGGGTTTATGTTGGTTTTTAATGTAAGATGTTGTTCTGAAGAGTTCTGTAATTCTCTCTATATGGTTCTGTAAGGCCTGATTTTCTTCTGTTTTGTTCTGTTTTGGTTCTGTTTTGGTAGTAAAGATGGTTGAATGGATGTTTTGAGAGATGATTGAGGATGTGTGAAAAGGTTTATGAGAGATTGAATTGATTTTGTTTTGGTTTTTATGGGTTTTGTTGATCTTCTATAAAGTTCTGTAGCTTCAGTGCTTCTGTAGCTCTGTAGTCCTGTTGCTCTGTTGTTCTGTGGTTTGTTCTGTTTGTTTCTGTTGAGTGTTATGATGGATGTATGGATGTTTTGGGAAGTATTTTTGTCTTAGGAAAATGATAAATGGAAGCTCTATTCAAGCTAAAAGAAGTGAAGAAGTAGTTGCTGAAGATTGGATCTCCCTCAACCCCGACAAATGAATCTTTGGGGTCTCTTCTAGAGTTCTGTTGGGCCACATTGTCTCTGCACAAGGGATGTCAACAGACCCTGCAAAGATCGAGAAGATCGTAGCTCTGACAGCACCCACCAACCTCAAACAGTTGAGGGGATTCCTAGGACATGTGGGTTACTACAGAAGGTTCATAGCCCATTTTGCAACAAAGGCAACCTCCTTGCACAAGCTTCTGAGGAAAGAGGCAGAGTTTATTTGGACGGAAGAATGTGACAAAGCCTTCAACACTCTGAAGCAGTGTCTGATTGAGGCACCCATTCTGCAACCTCCTGATTGGACGAAGGAGTTTCATGTACACACTGATGAATCAGTTGAAGGGCTAGGTGTTGTCCTATGTCAAAAGGGCCCCTCCAAATTAGATCAACCGATCTATTACGCAAGCCGAAAAGTCACTGATAGGGAACAGAACTATACAGTGACAGAGCTAGAGTGCTTGGCAATGGTGTTTGCCCTAGAGAAGTTTCGCCACTACCTACTGTCTACCCACTTTAAATTTTATGTGGATCATGAGGCCCTGTCCTTCTTGATGAACAAAGCAGACGTGAAAGGACGAATGATGAGATGGCTCCTTCTAGGAGTTTGACTTTGAGGTAATTACCAAACCTGGTCGTTTCCATGTTCTGGCTGATCATCTGTCGCGTATCCCACAGGCTCTAGACGAGGAGCAGGATGATCCAGACCTCCCTGATGCTTCCCTATTCCTAGTAGAAACTGTAACCCCCTGGTATGCAGACATTGCCAATCTGCTGGCAACCCAACAGTATCCTCCTGGCATTTCTAGTCGGGAAAGGAAGAAGCTTATGTTAGAATCAGCCCCCTACACCTTGTTAGGCAGTGCACTGTACAAGAAAGGCAAAGATGAAGTGCTCAGAAGATGTGTTGCAGGAGATGAGATTGGGATTGTTCTGAAGGCTTGCCATGATGAGCCATGTGGAGGCCAATTTGCAGGAGAAGCTACAGCCAGGAAGGCTCTACTAGTAGGATACTGGTGGCCGACCCTCCACAAGGATGCTTATGACTATTGCAAGCGATGTGATGCTTGTTAGCGAATGGGAAAACCCACCAAAACAAGTGCCATGCCACTGCAACCTATCCTTCCTTTGAACCCGTTCGAGAAGTGGGGCATCGACTTCGTCGGCCCAATTGATCCTCCCACCAGAAGAAAACAGAATAGATACATCTTGGTATGTACGGATTATGTCACAAAGTGGTGTGAAGCTAAAGCCCTAAAGCGGGACAATGGTAACAGCGTGGCCCTGTTCATGTATGAGAATATCATCACCTGTTTTGGCAGTCCCCTAGAGCTGGTAAGTGACAGAGGCACTCATTTCATTAATAAAGTCATGGAAGAGTTGAGAGAGCTGTATAAGATCTGCCATCGCAAGTCTACTCCTTACTACCCTAGAGCCAATGGCCAAGTTGAAGTCACCAATCGCATCCTCTGCTCGATCCTGACAAGAACGATTGCCGCACATCGTCGTGATTGGGATGATCGACTTACAGGGGCCCTCTGGGCGTACAAAACCTCTCATAAAGCAGCAACAGGACAGACACCCTTCCAGCTAGTGTATGGTACAAAAGCTGTTTTCCCTGTTGAACTGGAATTGCCCTCTTTGCGAGTGGCTATCAAAGAGCGTTTGGGGGATGATGATTCACTGCAACGCTGTCTCCTGCACTTGGAATGTTTGGACAAAACTCGCAGGATGGCTCTACAGTGCATGGAAGCCACGCAAGCTCGACGTAAGGCTTACCATGACAACTTCATCAAGCACAAGGAGTTCAAGGAAGGTGATTTGGTCCTAGCCTATGATTCACGATTTGGCAAGTTTCCTGGCAAGCTTCAACAACGGTGGATGGGCCCATATAAGGTACTTGCTGTCAATCCTAATGGCTCTGTCCAAGTGCAGACCGTTGATGCCTCTGATGATCCCTTCGTGATCAATGGATACCGCCTGAAGAAGTACTTCCCTCCCTGGGGATCTTGACAATCACGGTCACCTGATCCTTTCCCCCATTGGCATGGCACAGTAATTCTTATGATGCTACTTCTGATAGCCATTCTTCAGCCACTCCTGATGAGATGGATGCAACCCTCTATCCCCTCAGCCCCACCTTCCAGCCCTGATCTCTTATCCTCTATTTTCCACCAGCGACAGTGGCGAGGGTGGTTCTGACTCATGATATTTCTACCATTCTCCTTGTTACTTGAATATATATATATATATATATATATATATCGGTCATGAGAGAAAAGGACTTAGGTCCCTATCATGCCGACCTATTCTTCGAGAAAAGGTGGAGACACCCTCGGGAATAGGGGAAAACAAGAAAAAAAAAAGAAGAAAAAAAAAACAAAACAAAAAAAAAACAAGGCAAGAAAAGAAAAAAAAACTGTTATGGGAGAAAAGGAAGAAATTTCCTATCATAGCAGGCCTCGTTCCAAGAAAAGGTGGTTAATACCCTTGGGCGAGAAGCTGGATGTGGAAAAGGTGGCAACACCCAACAGTCCAGAAAGTGGATTCATCAATTGACATCCAAGGATCCCGTTCGGAAGATGCCTCCCTTGGTACGCTGTGTCCTGTGCCTTTCTGTAGAGCATTTGACAGTCCTCTAGCAAACGCCATGTCCTATGTAACACAATGTTCGATCTGATGGCTATCTCCCTGGGTACGCCTCTTCAACAACTGACGACGCGATCTTCATCGACAAACAATCGAGTGACGCGAGCTTTCATCCTAACCGGATGGGGAAGTGAGTATGGTTGCCCTCTGCAACTATCAAACGAGCGTGAGACAGAGGGTGGGGCGAGTGACCAGTCTTTTCTCTTCAAATCAAATGAGAGGTGAGAAGTGAGAATGAAGTGGTGCACGCACAGGATGGGCCTCTCAATGCACAAAGCACGATCTGTTTCTGTGCACTACACCTTAAGGCTCCCTGGCCTTCCTTCTTGCACCGTATGCCAGCACAGGGTGGGATGCACAGTTGCACCATCAAATGCCCACAAGGCATATAACCTTTGCACAAGTGACCGTGAGGATTACATCAATGGGTTTCAGGCAAGGGCTGCCCTTTGTATCTTTCAGCAGAGCGTGAGACAGAGGGTGGGCTGAGTGTGACTGGAGTTTCTTCAATCAATTACCGAGAGGTGAGGATTGAGGGACGTTATGACCTTTAGTGCAAGGTATGTTCTCTTTTCCCTATGCACCCACGGGGTGGGTTTCTGCCATAATCACAGGACATGTCACCCTGTTCTGTACACTGCACTATAAGGCTCCCTTGCCTTCCTCCTTGTACCTATGCCAGACGGGTTGGACGCACTAATGCACCATCAACTGTGCACCCTGGCATACTCCCTCTGCACCATTCCCTTGTCAATTCCTAAACTGGGTGTGAGATATGGGTTTAAATCATTATTCATCGAGTGATGTTTGTAATGGGGCGAGTGACTGTTCTCTCATCCCATCTGAGTGCTGTAAGCTGAGTGACTCTCCTTCGTCAGCGACACCAACTCGACACGATTCATCCACTAGCTACCTCCCTAGGTGCTGCTGCGTGGTCCCTGCCATGAAGGATGTGTGCTGTGAAGATACCTTGGTACCTCCTGCAGCCGACAACGACAGTGGACGTGCCATCGACAATCAACCTTGATTCTTGACAACATGGGCCAAGTTTTTCTAACCCTACACCTTGTATTGTTAGTGATGTTCATGTTTTAAGTGTGGGGACGTTTGCGAATGGTCTGTTGTGTGGTATTAGGTCCCTGTTGCTCGGTCAACCCTATCCGTTAAGGTTTTAAGTGTGGGGACGTGTCCCTGCGCGTCTACCTTGCATACCGCCATGCATATGCCTCACTTTGCTCGGGCATGTACACCATGACTTTCTGTTCCACTCTTGGGGTCCCTTCCCCACCCACCCGTCTACTGTCACCCCTCCCTTGGGGATGTTCCTCCCCCATTTTCCTTTCTCCTTTATTTTGCTGGTTTTCCATGTGAACGCACCCTATGTTCCCCCAAATTCCAATCTAAACCTATAGCCCTGTTCATCCCTTTGAATTGTCCAATTTTCCTTTTTACCTACCCTTGTTTCGATGCACGGTTTTTGAGTTATTAATTTTTGAAGGATTTTGCGTACATTAGACGGTTTTCCATGTGAACGTACTTTTCTTGCTTCGGAACAGTGATCTGACATCATTGCCTTGACCACCACTTTCTCCCTACCATTTTTCCTTTTTACTCCATGTCATTTCGATGCACGGTTTGTCCAATATTAATTTTTGCGGTTTCTCGGGACCTTTTCATGAGTCTTTTTGACATTTTTTTATGTGAACCTGCCCTATTTGCATCGGAATTCCAGTTTGACTTGACAACCGTGTCCATTGCGCCTTTCCCTACATTTTTCCTTTTTTCTCCCCCTTATTCTGACTTCTGGATTTTTTCTTATTAATTTTTACAAGTGTTTTTGAGTGTCTTTTTGGTATTTTTTGCATGTAAATGCCTCCGAACCCTATCAGAATTGCGTTTTAACATGACAGCCCTGTGCAACCCCTTCCCCCACACAGTTGTCATTTTTGCTGCTCCCTTCCGGTGGCCCGATCTTATGTTATTAATTTCCGACCTCGTTTTCGGGTGTCCTTTTTATGTTTTTCCCATGTGAACGCGTCCTATTTCGATCGAAACTGTGTCTTGATGTGATAGGGTTGTTGGGCACGTTCTTTTGCACATTTTTCCTTTTTTCCACACTTCGTTCCGATGCACAGATTTTTCGATATTAATTTTCGTTTGTGTTTTTGGACCCGTTTTTTGTGTTTTTTGCATGTGAACGCCCTGTCTTCCCCCCGGAACCCCCGTTGCACTTTTCCCCTGTCTTTCCCCTGTCATCTTGCACAATTATTGTTGTTATGTCCTTTCATTTCGATGATCGGATTGTGAGATATTAATTTTTCCTTGTTTTGACATGTCTCGCGCGATTCGTCCCGCGCGTGAACGCGCCCGTTTTCGATTTTACGCGTCTCCACACGCCTCGGTCGCGTACGCGTACCCTGTGCTGACGTCGCGATGCCATTCCGATCCCGCCACGGCAAAATTTTTTACTCCGCCCCGCGTATGCGCGCAGGACGGGGGTACGTCTTTCTTTTATTTACTTTATTTATTATTTTAACCAAAAATTTTTATTTTTTATTTTAAAAAAAAAAATCATTATATCCCCCCTCCCATGGCCGTTACCTCTCCTCTCTCCTTCCCTCCTCTCTCTCCTCTCCTCTTCTTTTCTTTCTTTTCTCTCTCCTCCCCCTCCCTCTCTCTCCCCGTAACCTCCACCTTCTCTCCCCTCCTTCTGTTTCTCCTCCCTCCTCCTTCTCCCTCCTTCCTCCTCCCCCTCCCCCTCCCCCTCCCCCTCTTCCTCCTCCTCTTCTCCTCCCTCCCTCCTCTCCCCCCTCCGCCCACCGCTGGTCCTGCTACGCCCGTTCGCCACCTGGAGCGCCCGCCCGCCTGGCTCTGACGCTTGTCCTGCCCTGGCCTGGCCTTGCACTTCCACCTCTTCCCTCCCCCAACACCCATGTTCCCGCCACCCCCCTCCAGCCCCCATTCACACAAACCCCACCCCCATAAGCCCCCATTTCCACCACCACTCCCAACCCCCCCCAATCACAAAAAGCGCGGCCCCCCCCCCCCCCCCCCCCCCCCGCGCCTTAGCCCCCAATCACACCTCCCATTCCCACACTAACCTCCCCCTCCTAAGCCCCTTTCCCACCCACCCTCCCCCCCGCAGCGCAGACCACCCAAATTTACTTTCACCAACAACAAACACCACCGCACCCCCTTCTCGGCCCCCTGTCACACGCAGGGTGTGCGTGCCTGTGGCTGTTCGTGTGCGTTGTTCGTGCGGGAGCGTCTTTTACCGACTGTTCACGCGCGGGGACGCGCTTCCGCCTTGTTCGTGCGGTGGTGTGCTGAAGCCCGCCGTTCACACGCAGTCCTTATCAGCTGTTCACACGTAGCCGGGTACTGCCCTTTTAATTTAAAATCCCGAAAAACCCTAAAAACACATTTAAAAATTCAAAAATTCTTTAAAAATCAATTAAAAATAAGAAAATTACAAAAAAATTCCTAAAAAATTTCCAATATTTCTGCAAACAATTGACATATTTTTCCAAACTAAAATATTTACAAAAAAATCAAAAAATGAAATTCTTTTCCAAACCATGAAAAAAATGAGAAAAAAAGTCCTTAAAAATTCATAAAAATGCCGAAATAATGTCTTTTTTTTTTGAAAATTCTACAAATTCTTTTGTACATTTTGCCAATATTTTCTCATTGAAAATGCTTTCCTTAATTGGCAAAAGTATTAATTGGAGCCAAAACTCTAATTTAAAAAAAAAATTCAATGAAAAAAAATCATTTTCATCCCCCAAATGAGCTGAAAAAACTGAATTAAATCTGATCACCTTCTTTACACTTGATGCTCATGATTGGTTTGCTGAAATTTCATGTCCACATCATTAAAAAAAAAAAACAACCAAACAAATACATCAAAACACACTTTTTTTATAACAAAAAACAATACAACCAAACAAAACTAAATAAAAAAAACAAAAACAACCCACAAAACCAAACAATCATAATCTTAAATCCCAATCAATCCAAACCCCCAACGTCTCCATTTTTTTTTCTCTTTGGTCACACGTCGCATTTGTTTTATTATTTCTTTTTGGTCAATGTGTTAGTTGTTTTTCCGTTTTCATGTACGACAGGACGACTAGTCTTAGTCGGCCTTTTGTCAGTTTTGTGGATTATCGGTGGATTGCGTCTCTCCCTTTTCGAAGCCGTCGTCTCAGACTTTGCAGAGACAGACCCACACATTGCTAGGTTTTTTCTCTTTTTCCCTCTCTCACGTTGCACCATAACACACATTTCAATTGTAATTAAAATCAATTGACCGTTGCACATACACAAAATTAACAGACTGCACTTCATAACATTGTAATAAAACGAACCCGAACGTTAATTGTAAAAGGAACCCCGCCGTTGCACGAGCACCTTTGCATCATAACCCACTTAATTTTTGTAAATTAAAACCCATTCACCAATGCACGCGCACACGCGTCACAGACACCTTTAACTTGTAATAACATGAATCCCCCGAAGTCACGCATGCATGTACGCAAGTGCCACAGATCATGTAATTATAACAATGAACTGCATTAGTAGAGACCTAGTCAAGTAACGTCGTGTCAAGTCTGAGAGGGGCTGGGTTACGTTTCTGACTCACCATGCATTAATGGATTAACCATTAATAATGAACTATGATTAATTGATTATTTAAACAAAATGAGTCGTTAGTTTCACCCATCCACTTCACCGCACTGTAGGACCCTGAACGTTTACGGGGATTGGGTTTTCTTGGTCAAAGATGTCGGTCGTATTTGTTCATGTCTATTTTACTAGTCCGAGTCTGTGATTTTGTTTGGAGTCTGGTCAGTGTCTGGGTTACGGTATGTGTGACACTTTTGTTTTATTTTGTGTGCTTGATTACGGGGTTTTGGGCACCTGTTTGTACTGCATATTCACCAAGCTTTCGGTCGCATATGTGCGTAGGTCATGTCGAATTTTCAGTAGGATGTGGTTTGCTTGGGGTGGTTTAGTCCAGTCAGTCTTGTCCTAAATCTTTCTCCTGTCGATGGTCTCAGTGGTGGTTTTGTTTGTGGGTTTTGCAAGTTTTCTCTTTGATTCCTGGTTTGTGAGTGTGGTTTTTGCTATAGTCTGAATGCCATCATCATCTTCTTCTTCCCCTCCGATTGTGGTACAGCATGTTCCCCTCGCAGTCCATGATTATTCTCTCCTTCTAGAGGCGGATTGCATCCGACGTGCAGGCCTCAAACCATTTGTTGCCCTCACATTGCCGTCGGTAGATGAGAAGCTTTGTTACTCCTTCTTGGCTTCTTATAAAAACCAGTCTGGCATGGTTTATAACCGTACCTTCTGCTTATCTACGGCTAATATCCATGAAGCGCTGTGCTTGCCCCTTTCTGCTTCCTTTGTGCCCAGCGGTAACCAGTTACTTACTGCTGAAGAGATAGTTACGCTCTTGAAGAAGGAAACTTCTACCCCCTTGCTTCTCAATCAACTCATTAACAATTCAGGGGTCTCTATTGCTCCTATCTCTTCCCTAGTATGGAAGCAGTTATGTCAGTTCCTCCAAGACCGATTTATGACGAGTAAGTTAGCTTCTAAGTATCTTTCCAAGGAACTATTCACAGCTTCTGTGAAGATCCTAGAGGGTGCTAGGTTCAACTAGGCAAGCTTCTTACTCTCCAAGATGGATCAACATTTCCAGCGTGTACGGAAGGGTCAGATCATTAATGTTTCCTATGGTGCTTTCTTACAGCGCATTATCACTTTTGCACCTCCTCTTGGTGGTGTGCCAGTGCCTGATTCTGTTCCTTTACCGCCGCAGCCTCCGCCATCAGTCCCTTCCCCTCCACCTATGCAACCAAATTCAGAAGATGAGGAGTCCCCTGTTATATTTTCTCGCAAGAAACGCCTTCGTACAAAGGGTCCTTCCAGCCCTCTTGTGCTTGTTTCCCCTGTATCCGCACCTGTTCCTGCTATGTCTGGTAGCGCCCTTCCTTCTTTCCTCTCCTGTCCTAATTTATTTTCAGCCCAAAAGGAAGGACAAATTGATCAGCAGATGCCTTCATCCTTACATACTATATTATCTGGACCTATGCTTTCGCATCTAGTTTCAAATGTCCAGTCCACTCTGGAAACCTCCCTTACCTCTTGTCTTCAGACAATGTATACCAGTGTTTATACTTCCTTGCAAGACAAGGTGGATTCTTTGACTAGTCAGTTGACTAAGGCACTGGAGGACTTGTCTGCAGAAAGGGCTACACTCGGTGATATTAATACTCAAATGACTACTGCCACATCCTTAATGGATTCCCAAAAGGAAACTATCCAAGAGTTAGAATCTAAGGTTGCTAAGTTGGAAGAGGAGAATGCATCCTTGCAGCTTGAGAAAAATTATGCCCTTGAGGAAATGGTCATTTTGGCTAGTAAACTTGGCACTAGTGAAGGTCAGTTGCAGCACTTTCAGGCAACTGTAGAGTCCCAACAGAAAGTTATTGAAGAACTTAACCAAAAAGTGGATGTTCTTTCTGTTCCTCCTCCAACTCCTATTGTCTCTTCAGTCATATCTTCCAAAGGAGAGCTTGATCAGTTGCACCATAAAGATAAATTATGTGATGGGTTCTCCGCTAAAGTGGAATGCCTTTAGCAGAGGATGAACTATGTGCATGAAGATTTTACCCGCTATACTGAATTGGTGTCACCTCCTCCATCCTTTTGGATCAAATATAATCAACAGAGGTTTGCCCTGTACATCTCTTTAAGCAATGTGGATTTGGAACCTCCAGAGGATGGGTGGTCATCTTTGGTCTGCGGGTCTCTTGAGAGCAATTTTTGATAGATTTGTGGATGAGTTGGTTTCCCATGAGGTTCAGTTATTATCTTGCATGTATCTTGTCGGACATCTGCAAATTCCTGATGAAGAGGACTTGAATGTTTATGTGGGGGATGTGATCTTACAGGCAGTCATGTATGTGCACTCAGTTGAGCTCCTGCTAGTAGATAGTTTGAAGTATTATCATGAGCAGACATCTTGGTGTAAGGGACATGCTTGGCATCCACCTTTGGAGGCTGACGCTTTGGAACCTCGTTGTCTTCGGAGTGTTTTCCATAAATCTGATATCCATCCATTACAATCTCAATTGTTGAGCTTTATTGCTGATCATCCGTTATTTACTGATTCCTTTTTCCAGGACCTTAATTTCCGTTGTTCTCTCTATCCTTTGGATCCTGATGATCTCCTTTCTTATTCTCTTATGGCGTATCGTTTCCCTTTTTATATTTCCCTTCTTTCCTCAAGTCCTGATACCATTCCGCTTTTATCTTTTACTCCTTCTGGATTTCCTCATATCCTTGTTTTTAGTACATGTCATTTTATTCCTGATCCTACATCATCACCTATCCCTTCTGACCCTCCACCTTCTGTTCCTCCTATTCCTTCTATTTTCACAGTGGATTCCCTTCGTACCTTTTTGTTGAATTCTCCATCTTTGCCGTCTTCCTTATCCCTTCATTTGCCTTCCTTTTATGATTTATCTTATCCTCCTTTACAATGCTCTCCTCTCATTCCATTGCCCCCTTCATCTGATTATATCAATCTTCCTCCCAGTCAGTGTTGGATACTCTAGGATATGACAGTGACATACTTCATCGAAGACAATGGACGCTACATGATTGTGTGATAGGACCGTACTGGCCTTTCATTCTAGGGACTTGGGATACATCTGCAACATGTTCGAACTCTTACCTTCATTTTGCCAAAGTGCATGCTACTTCTGAGGATACCACTTTTCGCCTTGCAGCTCATTTTTGTTGGTATCTTGCTTTCATGCATCAGCAGTCAAAGCTGAATACTCGAAAGAGTATCCCTCAGTTGCTCATCAATCCAAATGTAGAAGTGACTGTTGCTCAGATGGATGTTCTGTACTACTTTGCACATGCCTTCCCTACCAGGTTCCTCATCTTACTGGAAAGGATATGTTGCTTACAGTTCCTCCAGAATATGCCTTAGCATTTTGTTGATGAGAGTAAAGCTTTGGAGCGTTTAAAGATTAGTATGCAGTTTAAGAAGAAATACCTTCATCCTACTTAGCAATGGAGCTTTTTCCTCATTGTATCATTCCTCCTTTATTAATGGAAAATTTCTTTTTGCTCTCCAATTTTTGGGGATTCATGCCATTCAGACTATATTTGTATATGGGTATTTTTTTTTGTATTGGGTGATGTTTTTTTTTTTCAATTGTGTGGAGCTGATGAAGATGAAGCTGTGAAGATTGATGCAGTTGGTTATCACATGGTTGCAGTTGCAGATTTGGATGCAGAACTCTTATATCCTTTAATAGTTTGAGTTATTTTGGTTTTTATAATATTGGAATGGTTTTTTTTTTTGGTGTTATTGGTTTTCCTTTCATATGTGTTTCAGATCCAGGTTATGAAGCTGATATGTTGGGGTTGTGATCAAAGTGGGTGATTTATGCTGAATTGAAGATTCTTTTTAGCAGATCATAGAGCTTTTATTCTTCCATTTTCCTGAGGTCGTGAGGACGCTTCCTTATTAAGTGTGGGGATATGTTGAGTGTGGAAATGATTGGTTTTTGGGCTGATTTTTTTGTTGTTTTTGTTACTGAATGGTTGTTTTTGGTGGTTGATTGTTTGAGTTTGAAGATATTTTGAAGTGTTTGGAGTGGTTTGAGTATGTTTGAAAGGGTTTATGTTGGTTTTTGATGAAATATGTTGTTTTGAAGAGTTCTGTAATTCTCTCTGTATGGTTCTGTAAGGCCTGATTTTCTTATGTTTTGTTCTGTTTTGGTAGTAAAGATGGTTGAATGGATGTTTTGAGAGATGATTGAGGATGTGGCTTTATGAGAGATTGAATTAGTTTTGTTTTGGTTTTTATGGGTTTTGTTGATCTTCTATAAAGTTCTGTAGCTTCAGTGCTTCTGTAGCTCTGTAGTCCTCTTGCTCTATTGTTCTGTGGTTTGTTCTGTTTGTTTCTGTTGAGTGTTATGATGGATGTATGGATGTTTTGGGAAGTGTTTTTGTCTTAGGAAAAGGATAAATGGAAGCTCTATTCAAGCTAAAAGAAGTGAACAAGTAGCTGCTGAAGATTTACAGAAGATTCACAAAAGGTTACAGAAGGACAGTGACAAAAGACAGATCTCACAGGACACTATGATGTCTCTGGTGACCTTTCATATCTGACATACCTCTTGGGAGGTGCATCCACGACCTAATGAGGATTATTGTGAGTGAGTATTGAGTGATTGTAGTGAGGATATGATGTAGTATTGAGAGCATACTATTGTGAGAGAGATCATATGCAAGAGATAGTCGATTCTATGTGAAACATTGTATCTTTCTATGAGGGAGAAGACTATGAAGACAATGAAGATGAATACTATGTGATTTCTTTCCATTAAAAAGTGTGTTTTCTTTGTCTATTAATAAAGAATATGAAGAATATGAAGAACATGATCAAGTTTGTTAAAGATAAATCCGTGGGAGATATCTACTATGATGCTGCGTGAAGAATTGTTGTTTTCTTTGTTTTGATGATCAAAAGAATGAAATAAAAGCTTGTTGATGTTACAAGATAGATTTTCTTGCAAGAGAATTCCCTTTTCCTTGGTGTTTCTCCAATGGCATAACTTAAAACACTGCTCCCATTTAGAGAGCCACTGTTCCACTTCATCTGCAATCCTTTGTGCCGCCATGCCATTGAACTTAGATAGCTTAAGGTCTTTAAGCTGCCACTTAGCTTCTGGCAACGGAGGAACGACTATGGAGGAATCATGTATAACTTGTGTGTAATGCATACATGCATCAGGTAAACTCTCATCTAAAGGTCTCTTGCCTTTATCCAAAGCATTTCGAGTTAGAAATTGCATTTGTTCAAGAAAAACTTGCATAGTGCCTTCGAAACCAGAAAGACAATTAGGCACATTATTAGATGAAGAGGGCAATTCGTCATCATGCATAAGAGGTTCTCCCTCTACATCAATGTCATTCAAAGGCATGTATTCAGTGCCTGACATGATTGATTAATTGATGTTTTGTTTTGTTTTTTTTTGGATTGATAATTCAAACCAACAAAAGTAAAGCAAGTGTAAATACAATGTACTTTCAGAAAATTGCTATGTTTTCGCACAAATACTATACACAAGAAGCATATATGTCAAAAGTAAGCCTCTTTGTACATTTCAAACAAAAGTGCAAAGCTGAATAGGTCAGCAAATCCTCTTTGAAACCATGTATAAACATCCAAATACACAGAATCCACACTCTCAAGCATACATAGACGCACTCAAAGTAGTGAATTTTAAGCCCAAAAGGTAGAGATAAAGCGTATCTGGCACCACGAAAGCAATTTGCAATGTCCTCGCCAATCAAAACCAGAAGTCAAATATGCTAAAATTTGATGCTCATGGATGCAAGAAAACCACATGAACTGACAGCACTTGAATCGGAGTCCGTTGGAGCCCAAAAATCCCAAATTTTGCCCGCCTCAAGAGGTCACTTTGGTGCAAAATTTTGGAAGTGCTCAATTGGCAATGATAATACTTCAGAAGCTTGTCTTCAAATCATTCTCAAAGCTCGTGAAATCGGTTTGCAATTTGGATGTCGTACCAAGAAGTTATAGATATCAGAAAATGTGCTCAAAAAGAGGAGAAAACACCCTTTTTTTTTACAAGGGGATGGAGGCCTCACAAGCTTGGTAAAAACGGGATTCTATCCCACATGCAGAGTGCCACAAGGAATTTACTAAGGATAAAAGGTGAAAGGGAGACAGTCATTCTCTCAAGTAAAAGAGAGAGAGCTCTCTTGTGTGATGGAGTGTGCCTTGGCCTTGGTGGTACTATTGGCGTGATTTTGGGCTGCCGTTGGGCCTTGTGGTGGGTGCTGCCAGAAAGAGGTGATGCATTGTTTTCTGTGGTGTGTTGCAAAGATGCCTTCACACTACCCACTCCTATGCTCTCTCGCGATTGCAACACGATCTCACTTGTGTGGTCGTAACAAAAACCCCCAAATCTTTTTTTGGAAACCCGCACGCTTTGATACCAAATGTGAGAAAGAGAAGAAGATTTCCTGTGTGTCTTACTCACCTCCCAACCAAATATACCCTCTTCCCACCTTCTAATCGGGTCTCTAGGGCTTGTTTTCATGGTGCACCCGATCGGTGCTCCCAAATAGACAAGTCTTGCCCAATTTAGCAAGAAATCTGAGGGTATCCCCTGAGCTTCAGACCTTGGCACTTCTTGCCCCTTTCCGGGACACACTAATTAATGGCCGTCTTGGGCTACTTGCTCGGCCGAAGGTTATTATGTTTGGCAACTGCCTATGGATGTCGAGTTATTTGATCCATTAAGAGAGGAGACGTCCATACTACCATTGTATGATGGGTGTCAAGTATCTCACTTAAAGATGCTACTTGTGCTCTTAAGTGAGCATGCAAAGTATGAATGGAGTGATGCGAGTGTGACCGATTTGTTTAGGTACATACTTCGCTCCTTTGTTTGTTACTCCATTATAAAAATATTTTTTATGCTCTTCAAAGGTGCTTTGTTTTTTATTTTAGGTTACTAATATATCACATATTGCCACCTAGTAACATGATGTCTGAGTCACGTGATGATACACGACTAGTGTTATGAAAGCTTGGCATGGACTACAGCAACATCCATGTATATATCAATGATTATGTGTTGTTTCGAGGAGACTACGAGAATATGGAGACATATCCAAAGTGTGGTGCTCACAAGTATTGACAGGACTTGCAAGAGGAAACCGTCCCTCAGAAGGCTCCGAGACACTTTTCACTTATACTACACATATGTCACATGTTTCATACATCAGACATAGCGACCTTGACCATGTGGCATGCACAAAATAGATCCATAGATGAAGTCCAAAAAATATCAACATATTCACGTGCATGGAGCCATGTTGACTCCACCTTTCTAGGCTTTGCACAAGAGCTAAGGAATCTTTGGCTTAGTCTTGCTATGGATGGTGTGAATCCATTCGATCTCTACTCAACTTCTTATAGTATGTGGCATTTAGTCCTTGTAAACTACAATATCCCACCATGGCTTTCTATGAAGAAAGGACACCTAATCCTTAGCTTGCTCATTCTTGGGTGCTACAAAGTCAAGAGCATGGATGTCTACCTCCATCCATTAGTTAATAAGCTCAAGATTTATGGGAGAAGAGGGTTGCCATGGAAGACATGAGCAAGCATGATGATCGACGATTCACTAATATAAGAGCCATTCTTATATGGACTATACTTGACTTTCTGGGATTCGGGGGAATGCTCAAGTAAGTGTGCTTTCGTTCTTGTTTACTGATATCTAACATGACTCATTCAAGTTTGTGTGTTGACTAGATAGGGATATTGTGATAGGTCTAGTTACCTCAGGTTATCATCCATGTCCATTGTGTGGGCCATAGTTAGACTCCCAAAGGTCATAGACCATGAAGAAGATGGTATATCAAGGACACATAACTAAGGGTCATGAACCGAGAGAAGTTTTTCTTGGAAGACCTTCAACTGCAGGTCCATGAGAGCAGTCACATCCAAGCAGAATATGACAATTCTCAATTTTCTATGAGTTGCTATATTGGACCCACTTATTACAAATCAACCCTTTATTGGATTCCATATAGATTTTCAAGAATGTGGAGAGAAAGAGAGACATTGTAGGGCATGAATGGATTTAAAGGAGGTAGGCAAGATGGAAACCACAATCAAGCTCTAATGGTCGCTTGCAACTACATTGTGATCCTTGGGTCTTGTCCACTAAAGAAGAGCTTGTGGTGAAGCAAATTATCATGTCTATCCGCACCCCGATAGGTATGATGCATCCCCTCAGGTTTATTTTTTCTAAAGATGACCAACTAATAGGACTTAAATCCCATGATTGGCATAAGATATGCCAGGTTTTTCACGACCTTG